>NC_060908.1:10200000-10523750 GCF_014805685.1 Silurus meridionalis | reverse complement strand
ATATTCAGCCTTGAGCAGGATATTCTTGGTTGGATGACTCTGTCTTTAGGCATGTTCACAGGTAACCAAGCAGAGGCCCAGACAAGATGGTTCTCACTGCATAACCAGTTCAATGGGCTTAGTTAGGGTGTACTGATAATAAACTTAAAAATTTTTGGCCAGTTTACAATGCATTACATCCTTACATATGCAATAATTGTTTTTAACCAAAATAATTTCTCCAATATTGATTCTCAGGTTTCTTCTCCACATATTAATATCTTTATTTTGTATCTAATATTTATGCTAGGTATTAAAAGTTAAGGGCACATTACAAGCAACATATAATGAGGGGAAAACTTTCTCTGATAAAATAAATTTTAAATGGCAGTAAATAGTAATCATGTGTGATGTATTTCAATTGAAGCATTAAATAATCTTATTAGAAAATAAATACAGTAAATTAGTGAAGAGTGCTTTATATTAAATTCATTAATATTCAGAATTATTTTTGTAAAAATTCACCAGTCTGAATATGCCAGAATAAACATTATAATGCACTAAATTAAGATCTTCCATTCCTGTATAAATAGTTCTTCCAGTCAATTTTGTTTGATTTCTGAATCATGACAGACTAATTTAAATGAAATGGATGAGGTTAAATTGTGTTTTTTATAAAAACATATTTAAAGCTATAAAGACTGAGATTTGCATCAGCAGAGATGCAGAACGTAAATAAAAACAGTGAAACATATTAAATAATTTCTGAATTAATTAGCAGAATCAATTGAAGATTTATGAGACAGGCTTAATATAACTTACTAATATGATTTATTTTACTTTCTTAATGGATCCTTGTTAAACTGGCCAAAGCTATTTAGTCTATTTACTCTTTGGCCTGTATATTTAATAACAGACTGTAATGACGAAATACTACCTAATACCTACTTGAAACCCACTGAAATGGTCAAAAAAGATCAATGAATGAATAGAAGCAGGATTAACATCATATAAAAGCTTTTTTTTTTTTTTTTTTTTTTTAATAATATATACAGAAGCAATATTTTGTCTAATAATGTCTATGCATCCAGCCCTCACCTCAGTCTAATGCTTAAAATGCAGGTTTCACTTATTTATCTGTATGTAATTTTGGTCATTTTAGTTTCTTGTAATTTCAGTGCCTCACTAAAGAGAACAATGTGCTTATACAGTCCCCACTGAAAATATTGCAAATGCATTAAAACCACAGCTTGCTAGGCTTTATGTTGTTTTCCTTTTTTTTTTTTTTTTTTTTTTTTAATCGAATGGTAGACATCAGAGCTATTAACTGTTTATACTAAATTTCAAAGTTGTGTGATCTAGCACAAGTGCAATAAAGTAGTGCAATTGAAGCTGAAAATTCTGATCTGTCTTATTCAACTTTTGGGCTCAAACTCAAATGTGTATTGCAAAAAAAATTATTGCTGTGCAATTCCAATATTTTCAGAGGGAACTATATAATTTGTCCTATATATTATGTCTAATAACTTAGTAACTTACCGAGAATTGCTTGTGATTAAATAAAAAGACACTTTTTTATGCATAGAAGTCATAGTAGATTACGTTATAAAGCATGTCTTCTGCAGTCACTCTCACTGTATGTAATGTATAAGTATGCAGTAACTTCCTTATTCTTATTTGTCAGGTGGCTGAGGTAGAGTAATAGAAGACAGTTCAAGAATGTTCACAATCACAGCGTTACATTTCTAAGCTAGTAACTGTAAAGCTCAGGTATGGCATACAGAAATACTAGCAAGGTTTTTCTTGAAGGTGCTACCTCTGAGTAGCTTACAGAACTGTTCTAGGTACTTAGTTGCAACCACTAGAAGCTAGAATCTGGAACCTGGTTTAAGTTTTACCTGTGAATCATTGAGCAAAGTATGTTTTGGTTTGGATCACCATAACACTTAAAACTTGCAGTGTAAAGTTTTAAAACTGAACATCCAATTCTCATTTCCTAACAATCTACATTAGCAACCACATTTTTATTAAAAAATGTGTTGTCATGTTTTTTTCCCCACAAATACTAGTTAGTTCTTACTCGAATAATTTAGTTAGTGCTGTGTAATGTTTGTAGGGTGTTCAGGAACTGTGTTAAGTACAAATCTGTATTAATTATAATGTATATATCAGTAACCCTGAGAAATATCTGTGAGCAACAAATATAAGAGTGAGATACTTACAATAAAGCAGTATGGATTAAAGTAGGTTGTATGATCTACAGCATACAGCAGACATAAACTCTGATTCAATGTTTTTGTAATGTTAAAAATAAAAACCAAGCTAAATCCAGAACATTTACTTCACTTCCACTTTTGTGAAATTGCAACCTAAATTGTGAAAAAAGAAGTTGAGCACATCTAATATTTTGCTATTCCCTTTTTGCAAATGCATGCTTAGTATGTCAGAATGGATGGACACAGAGCTCTTCAGGTCATTCTACAGGTTTATGATTGGATTTTAATCTGGCTATTCTGAAATCTTGATCTTGGTTTGTTGACGTAATTTCTTGATCTGGAGATGTGCCTCAGGCTGTTTAATGAAAAGTGAAATTCTTTTCATTTTAAGGGTATTAGTTAAACCTTAAGGTTTTATGTCAGAATTGACAGGCATAAAGTATAGAGGTATTTATTATGCCTTCCAGCCTTTTTTTTTTTAAAGCACTAGCTCCAGCTGGAGAAACGCAGCCCAAAACATAATGCTTTCACCATGAGGATGTTTCATTTGGTGATGAGTTGCAATTTTGTAATGTTGCTATAGACTTCTTGGTAGCCGCTCTCCTGGCCTTTCCTTCAGTATTACTTTGTGTTAACTATGAATTAATCAGTCTTTCTACAAATATTCTGTCTTATTACTATTTAACAACTTTAAGTTCTTAAAAGTCCATGGCTTTTTCTGATTTGACCAAGATGTCAAAATTCTACAGGATTAGCTTTACTTAATTTGGGGTTAAGCAGTCAAGACACACCAATACTGTTACTGTACCAATTAGTATTTAACATCAGTTTGAATATAATGGGCTGATTTTTTTATTTTGTTTTCTCTAATTTCTGGTTGTTTGTTTAACATGGTTTAATTTTTCTCATCACAAAAATCTATTTATAGTCAAATTATGTCTAGAACAGTGGTTCTCAAAACATAGTTCAGGGACCAGTTTAAAGCATAGCAAGATTTTTTCCTTTTTTTGTTACAATGTATAAGTAATATTAGCACAGAGATTCCTGGTTGTAATAACAAATTCTGATGCACTGTTTATCCACTATTTTACTTTATAAATAATATTATTATTATTTATTGATTATTTAAAAATATTTTCCTATATTTTTCTAAGTTACTTGCTGAAATTAATTATACAACATGCCTAACATTTTAGGTGCAAACAATAGTTTAGTTTAGCAAACTATAAAAATAGTTTAGCAAACCATGAATTACATGTGCTGTTCTCCACATAGTGATCATACTATACTACTGAGGTTTTATTGATTGATGCAATCAATCAAAAGGTTTTTGCAGATGCACGTGTATGTAATGTTTGAACTAATATAATATATTGTGTAATGTTTGTCACAATTAGCATTTGTGTTTGAAATATGCAACTTATATGACAAATTACTGTGAAGTACAGTGAAGCTTTATTTAATAAATTTTTATTTTAAAGATGTCAGGACAACAAAATCCTAATTCATTTCCAAACATTCAATAGTAATAATATTACTGTTTTTTTCCTCATTAATGTGAGCAATATTATTTAAACATGCATATTTTTTTTAATTAAACAGGTGAGATGGTTGTTGGCAGAAAATCTTTAGGAAATCATATAAAATGCAGTGGCTAGTTTTTTCATACATTTCAATCTATATATTTAGCTGCAAATGTGATCAGGTTTTATATAGAGTTCAATCCATAACATCTTTAAATTAACAAAGATGTCATTATATGCTCACCATGTTAATATAACCACGTAAAAATATGACAGTATTGTTTCACCATGTACATCTGATGTGTGTAAACAGTATGGATACATACACATAAGGACTATAATCTTGTAGTGTGTGAGAAATGTAGTGTGCTAATTTGTGGCAATGTTACTTTTAAACGTGAGCAACTTTATTAAATTGGTGGTGTTCATCGGTTGTTTTTATTGACTGAATTTTTTACTGAATTATTGCATGACAATAAAGCTATCCTGGAACTTTTTTAAGCATTTTAAAATATAATAAAAAACCTCATTAAAAATAACAAGTAAATACATTTTAGCACTTACTGTTCATCATTAACCATGCGCATAAATACATAAGCCTGAATAACAATTCATTAGCAAATATACGATGTTTATCTGAGAAATAGTTTATCTTTAGTCTGTTCCAATTAGGCCTGCAGACTATAATTAATTTCAGGTTCATTTTAAATGTATGAAAATAATACTTGTATATGTCTATATATTATAGCAAAGAGGTGGTGGTTGCAATATTATGCAAGTAAACCAGCCAAGCAGATCCTTAAAACAACTGAGGGTAAATTGAAACACTGGACTTTTAATCAGAGGCATCGGCTACACAAGACATTGAAAAAAAATCAATTGCCAAAGCATGGTAATGTCCTTTGAAATGCACTTGAAACAATGGTCAATTAAGCTGTAGCGGCTGTAGAGCAGGACAGTTTATGTGTGGTGAAATAAATGCACAGCACACAACAGGAAAAGGCACTTCGACTTTAAAAGCAGGTAGACTGCTACTAGACTTTTACTGACACCCCAGTCCTATGTATCAACATATTCTTAATAAATTCTCTCTTTTCTGTTCTTTCATATTTACCCACAGAGCTAATATTTAGAACTACTATAAATTATAGAACTATAACATTCCAAAAACAACCCTGCAGTCTAAAATCTGAAACAATATTTATTACAAAATAGTAAAAAAAAAAAAATACAAAAAACCCACACATGATGTATGACCAAACATATATGGACACCTCACCATGACAACCATATATGATAATTGCTTGCAAAGAGCCCTGACTTTACTGGACACTAGAGCCAGAAGCTCAATCATTCCCTCAGTAATGCTGTCTTGACTGAATGAGCCATACTGTAAAACCTCCCCAAAGAGTGGAGACTGTTACAGCACCTAAAGGGGGGCAAGTCTGTAATAATGGATTGGGGTGTGATGGTCAGGGGGCCACAAACATTTGGTCATATAATGTATTACATTTGTATTGGACACACACATTCATTTGATTTCAGCCCCAGTCAGTATAGACTTCGTCTCTCCATCCTCCAGGATGCAGGGGCAGAAGGGATAGAGGGAGATCTGGGATGGAAAGCAGAAATGCTGGAACTTCAACACCTTTATTAACCGTTTTCTCCTCCACTTTTAAAACACTAAAACACAAAAAGACAAAGGTCATGTTAAACACTTGATCTGCAAATTACCAATGAGGAGACATGAAAATAAGTGTGTTTGTACACCATTTGTTCAATGAACTTATTGCTAAGATCAATTAAATATTAATTAGATGTAAATAAGTGGTTCCTACAGTATAAGTATACAAAGAATCAAACAAAAGCAAATTATCAGTTGGAATGTATGTTAACAAGCCTCCCAAAATCATGTTATGACTTCCAGTAATGTATCCAAATAGAAGTAATCAATATCTTCTTATAATATTTAATATTATATAAACCTTTTTGTTTTATTTATTTTAAAAGAAATGCTAAAAAAAAGAAAAGCTGATCATTGTACTGCTTTTAAGTTAACGAACTTGATCTACAGATGTTCAGATGTAGTACATGGTATGCTGGTACATGGAAAATCTGCTCCAGGCCATGTCAGTTCAGGTGTCTCCTTTATTTCTGAATATAAAACTGTAAATGCTACTGCCAAAATATAATTGAGACCTTTCTAAATGCCTTCTAGTAATTAAAATCTCTACCAACACATTGACTTTATTCAGTTGCACTTTGACATGTCATACTATCATGCTTTTCCATGAAATGCCGTACATACGTTCCTGATGACTGAGCTGCCCTCTTCTCTCTCCTGGACAGCCATTCCTCTAGTGAAGTGGTGGATTCCTCTCGGTCCACATCCTCCCCCTGCTGTCTTTCTTCTGATAATAAATTGAAAACAATTTTATTTACCCGTCAGTGTTTTTTTTAATATACAGGAGAAAAAACAGAAGCAGTGTTCTGCCTTGGTAAGTTGCTAAACAGTAGCTCTCACCTCCCCACTCGATGTCTCGAAAGCTATAGCAATTCTGACCAATACTTATCTTTAAGTTTTAACAAAGCCACCTGCATCTCAATGCAGCCACATTCTAATTATTTGTACTTGTCTAAACCCTATACAAAGCCCAATATAATCTTATTTTATTACAATAAATATATTATGATTTCATAAGTTGTTCTTTTAATATAATATTAATTGTTAAAATTTCACCAAGGTGCTAAAATGTCATTACAAATATTGCCATCAAATAAAGAATAGCTGTGAGAATGAGCTGTATATTTCACTTACACCATGACCTTTGTGATCAGAGTTCACGCATTATTTCTGCTGGAGGAATGGTGTCAAACATTTATTATGCATTTGTTTTCAGGCAGAAGTAAATTCTATCTTATCATTTTCAACTTTTATTATTTTGCATTTAAAATGTAATTTCTTTACATTTTGAGGTTGCTACCAGACATTATTGAGAGTGGTACATGATACAAATCAGCTTGTCAAGCTTATTTCCAACCTGTGTAACCATCTGGACCAATTAATTTTATGCATCACCTGTCAACTTGTAGGACTTAATGGGTCTCAAGTTGCTTTTATTCATTTTGCAATGACAGAGTTCTTGTGAACTGGGAGTGTGTGCCAGCAGATGGTCTGATCAGACAGAAGCTGCTGAGTGGCAGACACCAGAAACTTTTCAGGTGCAACAAAGTACATAAGAGAAATACGGAAATAATCTCCTTTTGACTCTCTACATATTTAAATTAGTACAGATGCAACTATGAAAGTGACTTTGTAGTATGATTAATTATCATTCAAACCCAAAATTCTCAGTCTGCACAGTCATGTTCTTCTCTTCCAGTGAAAGCAGGTTTAGTTATATTGCGCTCAACCCCACTCACAACACTCACATTTGCCTAAATGGCCTTTTTCAAATGAAAAATAACACCAAGTTGGATGATACATCATCCAAAAGTATTTAAACATCTGACACCTGTTTGTTGTTTCTCCCAAAAAGGTTGACAGACTTATACAATTGTCTTTAAAAGTAATAACATATGGTTTTCCCTGCACTCGAAATAAAAGGCTTAAGCATACTCTAGAATGGCCAGGCCGCTGTGCACAAAGCAATAAAGACATGTTGAGATGAACTGGAATTATGAGGTCTTCTGACTTAACAATGCCAGACTACACTAATGCTCTTGTGGCTGAATGAGGTCAGGTCCACACAGCCACACTCCAAAATCTAGCTCAGATTATTTGTAGAGGGTAAAGATAAATAAAAAAAAAATAAGAATCTCACTGTGAATATGTTGCTCCAAATTTTTCATATCCTGTTCAGACATGTGTGAGTACCGGCAGCTAGGGCCGAATACACACTGACCTGAAAGGGAGACAGGGAATATTGTTCAATATTAGAATACAATAAAACACAACAAAATACCACACAGTTGTTACACAATTCCCACTTGTTCCCACTTGAGATATGTTTGGCCTTGTTTTGTTTTGCACTGAAGCTAAAACAGCAAAAAGTTCACATCTAGATAAATCATGTGAGAACTTTTACAGTCTTTAATAATATAGCAACCAACAAAATTCAAGTGAAATACAAACTGAAACATTTTAGAAAAATCGGAAAAAGACTAAACATACTATAACCTGTTTGCAAACGTGTGCACTTCCTTTTGTGATAGGGTATGACTTTGTTTAGAATGAAATCATCACAATCAAACTGTTCAAAGGCAGTTATAAAAACCATCAATACTAAAAGAAGACAAGATGAAAACTTAGCAGGATGTCTGAGACTTATGGCAACATTAAAGAGGCTGAAGAAATATCTGGTAGGTCCTGGTCACAACAAGTAACAATAATCTTTCATATTGTTCATGTCTGGGCTAAGGTCAGATTGGCTAAAATTGAGTAAATAAAATCCAACCCCACCTTAATCCATCTAAATGTTTTTTGGTCTGATGAGACCAAGGAAGAACTTTCTGGACACAATTCTAAAAGATATGTTTGACCAAAACCAGACGAGTACCTCCCAAAAACCATACGCATGATACTGCTTGGTGGCACTGCTACATCTATTTTAGCACAAAACATCTGGAGCTCTGAAATTACAGTAGCCCACCTTCCGATCTGACCCAAAGTAAAAAAACAAAACAAATGGTCAACACTTTAAAATGGCTCAGTCAGAGCACTGATCTTAAATCCAATTTACTCTGTGGGATTAAATGAAAAGCTGAACAAACGATCTTCTCGCTGATAGATCAGAAGCGTCTTTGCAGGGAATATTTTATTTTGTTTTCAAATTAAATCATGATGCATTAAGATTGCACCCAATTCTACATTTAAGCTCCCATCACTGAACAGCACACCTCAACACCTCAACAATGATGAAACCAGAATGAATTAGGTGTCATCCAGAGGAGGATGGGTTCCTGTTTGAGTTTGCTTCCTCACAAGGTTTCAGGTCAGCACTAACTGTTCATTAGTGACAGACATTTACAAATTAAACTCGTATTATTATAAATGTATAAATCTATTTATCGCTGTAAAGCTGCTACGGGACGATGTCAATTGTTAAAATTGCTATAAAAATACAATTGAATTAAAATGAAAATTATTTTAAAAGCAGTAGTGAACGATGTGGATTTTCTTTAAGGTTTTTTTTACCTATTAAAAATTAAATTTTTCGGTTGCTGAAACACAATGAAGGCAGAAAACTATAAAACATTATTTTTCAACTTTATTAAATTTTATGTTGTTGTAACCGAGCGTTCGTGTAGGGTTCGCCTAAACACTTTATATTGAGTAAAAACAATAAACGAGATTATCCAAACTCTTCCACACTTTATTAACACAGCAACACCTTCAGCCTGAGGTCATCGACCCTTTAGCACCCCCAAGTGCGCATGTCCCTTACCTCTCTATGGCAAGCCCCGAGGGGAAAAATGGATTACACACACAATGAGCGCCAGTCGATCCAGAATTAGTACAGCATAACAAAATTCAATAAAGTCTGTTACATAGTTCAGACTTTTTATTGTCCATTCTTTGTCTGGTTACACGATTTTACCTGTCTGTAGAAACTTCCTGCATGGCTGTTTTGCTCTCTCGTCCTGAAGAATCGCAGCCGCATCTAGAATACAGATGATCTGAGTATCAGATAAAACACACAGGAATCGAGAAGCGGGGAAATGACTGGGTTCATGTTTTACCTCGGAAATGATCAAACCAGGCTTTTTTGGCTCTGTGGTGCTGAACGCCGTTCAGATGTTTCTTTCTGTTGTGTAATGTGTCCTGAAAGCTGCGATCACAGTAATCACAGTGATAGCGCTTTCCCATTCCTCTTCAACACGTGTAATGTTTCAGAAAGATATGTTAACAGGTATCTAACATGACCACGACTTTAAACGGAGCCCTATCCCTACTGTACTTCTCCTACAGCGATAAAGAAAACGCACCCCCAACTTGAAATTCCTACTCTAATTGACTTCTCACATCCGAGTTTCTTCTAGTTCCGCAAAGTCACAAGTTTGTAGCGCTTCTTACCAGACACATTCGCTGGGTAATATAAAGATCAAATATTTAATTCGAGGGAAAAATTTAACAAATCTCACCACAGTTCATTAACTCGACGCAAACAAATGACGAACACGGAAATCCGACGTCCGCCAGCCAATCCGAGAGCAGGATATACTGTGAGCGCATCATGGTCGCAATGCGCATGCTCTGAAATCTTGTTTACCGCTGTGTACAGTGTTCTCTGGTGGATTGTTTTAATTCCCTATAAAGCGACCATTAAAAACCCAGGACAGAATGAATTGAGTTTTTAACAATTTACAAAAGTAAAATTGCACGATGAGTCTAATGTATTTTTTATTTTTATAAGGAAACGGACACGAAACACACAATAACAATGAATAAATACGTAATAAGTGAAAGAAAAAACAGACTTTTTTCCCCCAGAAGTCATGTTTCATAGACCAGTTACAAAAAGGACAATACACAATTTTAAATTAACATTTTTGATTTAGGATTTTATTAAAATAACATTTCACTTAAGGTTGTGAAGTGTTTGTTTTGCATAGTGGAAAGGCATCCTGCATCTATGCTAAAACATTTTTACAAATTTTAGAGCAACACACGCAATGAATGCTGCTGCAGTGTAGACTGTGTCTGTATCCTGAGCTACAAAATGTAGAAATTTTCAGAAAGTCTTTTTAAGTAAGTTGATTAACATTAAATTAAAAAAAGACTGAATGCACAGCCAGCAGCTCTGATCGAAAGTTAGAATTGTGTAATATTAGATCCCTCATGTCAAAAGCGTGTTTGACAGAAACGTGGAATAAACTGAACAAATATCTGGCATTAAATAAAGCGAGTCCTCCTGGGTAGACTTACATACACCAGCCCCGTCTAAATAGCAGAGGAGGTGAAGTCGCAGCTATTATATACAGTGGAACCCGGTTATGTCGATGTCCTAGGGGGTCGCCAAAAAGCATCGAGGTAACCGATGTTCGAGATAAACGAAAATCAAAATGGCGGCAATATATTAACGTGCTTGAAATTTCTTTATGTACATGATGTGCGTTAATAAATGAGAATGTGCATGCACGTGTTTTTGAAGGTTTTTTTTACACAACAGCGTTGCCGCGATTTGTTTGATGAAGTCATGCTATAAAAATACATACAGTACATGTTTATCTGTCAGGAATCCACCTGCCACGCCCCCTTCGGCGTGTCAGGTGCTTTCTCGGCCGCTTTCTCTGAAGCTCCCGGCTTCAATCGCGCACATATGGTGCTCGTTTAGCATCATCACCAGCTCCTATTTAAACTTCCACACTCTCACTGTCCGTTATTGTTGGTATATTTTGGTTCACGGCGGTCGTTGCGTATCCCTTCCCACCAGCACTCTCTCAACGGCTGCGCTTTTCTTCCCAAAGCGCACCACGGATTCCCCCCCGATCCTGCCGGTGTTCATTTTATGCTTTTGCTGCTCATCTCACGTTCCCCCGTGTGCTGTTCAGCGCTGCGCTTCTACTTTCGCCCCCCGTTCATCGCATAACATTTAACAACAAAAGGCATATGTGCACTAACTAACAGCAGAGACACCTGTAGCATCTGTAAGGCTTAATTTTTCCGTCACTTTCGCGTGTTCTTCTGCGGCTGCACCGAGATAACCGACGTTAAATGGCAAATTTTTCCCCCCTTGTGCTCGAGATATCAGGGTTCGGCGACATGAAAAAAGTCGACATAACTGATAAAAAATGCTTAGAAAAAGCGAGAATTTGGCGGTTTCACTTCAAAAACGTCGACTTAATAGGGTTGTCGAGGTAACCGAGGGCGAGATAACCGGGTTCCACTGTATATATATATATATATATAAATCTAAAATGTCACACAAAAAACACAAATGTAACACATTCAAAGTTCTTTACACCAACATAAAATATTCAGTGTCCGAAAGTAGGTCTAGTCAGTCAATTCCATTAATTATTATTTATAAACCCCCAGGGCCCTACTCTGATTTTCTTATAGAATTTGCAGATTTCATCACAAATTTAGCTACTTCTTTAGACAAAGCATTAATTAAAAACTAACTATAGGCCAATATCAAACATCCCTTTTATCTACAAGATTCTAGAAAAGGTTGTAGCACAGCAGTTATGCTCACATCTACTTAGGAATAACATTTTTGAAATGTATCAGTCAGGATTTCGGCCTCATCAGAGCACAGAGACGGCGCTAGTTAAGGTGGTAAATGACCTGTTATTGGCCTCTGATCAGGGTTTTGTCTCTTTACTTGTTTTGCTCGACCTTAGTGCAGCTTTTGACACCATTGATCATACTATCTCACTTGCTAGATTAGAGAATGTTTTTGGAATTAATGGAACAGCTCTCTCTTGGCTCAGGTCTTATTTGACTGATTGCTATCAGTGTGTTGATGTAAATGGTGAGTCCTCCACACTATCTGAGGTGATGTTTGGTGTTCCGAAAGGATCTGTCTTAGGCCCACTGCTTTTCTCTTTATATATGCTGCCTCTGGGTGAAATTATACATAAACATGGTATTCGCTTTCATTGCTATGCTGATAATACACAGCTGTATATTTCAGCAAAGCCAGATGAGGGAGATCAGCTTAAAAATATTAAGGAGTGTGTAAAGGACAGACAGTTTGATACCTTCCTTCTGCTTAACTGGGATAAGACGAAAATACTTTTACTAGGACCACTTGCAGCTGGAAGTAAATTTTTTTCCGATTACATGGCATCCCTGGGTCGTGTTTCTGTCTCAGTGTGTACAGCAGTCAAAGACCTTGGTGTGATTATTGACCCGAGTCTTTCCTTTGAGGCTCATGTGAATAATATCGCCAGTATCGCCTTCTTTCACCTTAGAAATATTGCAAAAATTTGAAATATGATGTCGTTACAGGATGCAGAAAAACTAGTTCATGCTTTTGTTACATCTAGATTAGACTACTGTAACCCTTTACTGTCTGGGTGTGCGAGTAAGTGCATAAATAAGCTTCAGTTAGTTCAGAATGCAGCAGCAAGAGTCCTCACTAGATCTAAAAAATATGACCACATTACTCCTGTTTTAATCAGTCTACACTGGCTCCCAATCAAATCTCACATTGATTATAAAATACTACTACTGACGTATAAAGCACTTAACGGTCTCACACCACAGTATCTAAGTGAACTTCTGTACCAGTATGATCCTCCACGCCTACTTAGATCAAAAGGTGCAGGTGCAAAATTAGTTTGTACCTTAAATAATGAAAACTACAGCAAGGGGCAGATCTTTCTCTTATAAAGCCCCACAGTTATGGAACAGTCTTCCAATCAGTGTTCGGGACTCAGACACAGTCTCAGTGTTCAAGTGGAGGCTGAAAACATATTTATTTAGTCAAGACTTTAATCAGTACATTTTTCTTAGGTAAAAGAGCAGATCTGGAGGGATCATGGATATAGAGTGTTTA
Organism: Silurus meridionalis; assembly: GCF_014805685.1. Lineage (NCBI taxonomy): Eukaryota > Metazoa > Chordata > Actinopteri > Siluriformes > Siluridae > Silurus > Silurus meridionalis. The sequence goes on along the minus strand of NC_060908.1, from coordinate 10,510,523 downwards.
GTGAACTGGGATATTTGGATGCTGTCGTCCCCTCACTCTTATAAGTTCACTTGGGTTTGTTGACGGTGGTGTGGTGGGTCGTCTCTTATCCCAGAGATCCCTCATGTCTGTGTTACCTTCTGGTTCTCCCTTTTAGTTATGCTGCCATAGCGAGTCTTGCTGGAGTCCAAACTGCACAGTGATATTAACTTTCATACAACAACAAGGACACATAATAATCTATATTCTTCTCTTCCTGTCACCCATCTTAATGTCAACAGTCTGCTACACTGAATCATGACTACAGTTTGCATCTGATCACCATTACTGCACACCTCAACATTGTTTATCTGTAATAATTGGACATTCGGTGCAACCCAGATAAGAATGCGTACCCTCTCGAGTATGGTTCCTCTCAAGGTTTCTTCCTTATGCCATCTCTGGGAGTTTTTCCTTGCCACATTTGCCACCGGCTTGCTCTTTAGGGACAAACTTACACTTATAAAGAACATCTTATTCATTCTTCATTAACACATTAACTGTGTAAAGCTGCTTTGAGACAATGTATATTGTTAAAAGTGCTACACCAATAAAAATGAATTGAATTGATTGAATTAATTATATATAATAGCTGACTGTAATAAAGCAGCTACTGAGGACTGACACCTAGAACATTAGAAAATTAGAACTACAGAATTAAACTCCACCAGTTTTGATTGATTTGAATGTGCTGTTGACAAATATTGGCTATATATTTACACCAACACTGTTCTTTTGCACTCACCCATGCTCAGAGTTTTAAAGTAATTAGTTGCACACAATCTCTTTTTACCATTTGTTTGATAGAACTGTTGTTAACAGGCATATGACTGTAAGCTCACCTCAGCATTAACAAAGCAGATAAAAGTCAAAGACAACAAACAGGGGGAATCACATGCCATTGATTTATTTGAGTAAATTGCCCTAGGGGAAGTGGTATCTTAGTGGTTAAGGATCTGTGTTACTAATTGGAAGGTTGGGGATTAAAGCCTCAGTATTGCCTCTCTTGGGACTTTGAGCATGGCCTTTAACCCTTTGTGCTTCAGGGGTGCTGTATTATAGCTGTCCAAATATCGCTGGGATATGCGAAGATATTTCACTGTGCTATAAATTCCCGTGAGAAGTAAAAAGCGCCCCTTCACCCATAAGGTTTTGTAAATAACACTTTACTACACTCCGTCCAGCAGGGGGCGCAGTCCGGCTTCTTGCGCCTCTCATGTCAAACTTGTTTGTTTTTAGCCAACAGTAGCGTGATGGAGGCAGCTTGACTTTTTCCATGCGCCTGAGACCTCTGGAGTGACCTGCATTACACCGGGACACAGGGCTTCAAGTTTGAGCCGCGGCTGCTTTTTTGAACTCGAACCATTTTAAAGCGCAGGGTCGATGGCGAAGAACACGTTTTCCTTCCGTTTCAGGAAGGTGGACGTGGACGAGTTTGATGAGAATCGTTTCGTAGAGGAGCAGCAGGACGAAGCGGCAGAACAGCGAGGACCAGACATAGCGGAGGTGGACAATCTTATCCGAAAATATCCTTTTAAATAATTATACATATATAATTATAAATGAGCACAACCTGTTCAGCATGCGAACTGCACAGTCGAGTTCATTATGCTGTCTAAAGCAGGTGATGATCATTGTTTTGATGTAACTTTGGTCTCACGACATTTGGATTTCAACTGTTTTAATCTCGTTCAGGTTTTATTGTTTAATGTTTGTATGGAACATCAAACAATGTTTGATGTTGTATGTTACTGTCATAACATTAAAACAGATGCCACAGGCAGATTATTTTTCTGCTTAAAGCATCTACTGAACTTGATATTGAACTGTGAAGAATGGGCACATGCACAACAATAGACAGCATGTATGTGTAGTGGAATCCTTTCATCTACTGTCCATGACATAAAGCTATAATAATAAAAAGAAATGTACATCATAGTAGAATGTACATGTGCAGAAGAAGAATTTGTATACACTGGAAATCCTGTACACAAGGGAAGGAAAAAATATGGCAAATATAATATGTGAACTACAGAGGTTACAGAGGAGTAAAAGAAAAACAGTATGACTTATTTGAATAATTAATTTGAATAGCGCGCAGGTGTGCGCAAGATTTGTGCACATGCTTAAACAGGCTGAGGTAGTGTGTGTTGTGCAAGTTCAAGGTGTAATCTAATATATATTGTCTCATGCTCATGTAGTATCACATGCAGTATGCAGCAGTAGTTCCTTTTGCACCTGAGAACGGTTAATAATATGCATAAAAATTATAGTACAGTCAGTCGGTTAAATTGGTGCTCAACCACTCTGGATTACAGTTTTAGATTGTTTCTGGATCTTATAAAAACTAAATATCCACCAACCACATGAGATATGTGATCGTACCTCTTGGTATGTGCAACAAGGAGAGCAATAAGAGACAGAAATATAGCATGCATGCTGTGTTTTCCCAGCAAAAGAATAAGAAAATAAGTTGCAAAGCATTTTAATGCTAATGGGAATAACAATATGGAGATTGGATCACTGAATGAGTGATAATAAGAAAAGTGAGATCACATGCAAAGACTAGAGAATGCAGAAAGAGAAGAAAGAAGATTTGTGGCAATCTAGCCCCTGTTTATTTTATTAAAGGCTGTCTGGATTATATTCCTTAAGGAATGGAATTGATAGGGATAGAAAAGGGCCCATTGTATGAACCACTCACGCTGTTTGAAATGTGTCTAAATATGGTTAATTGCACAATTAATATTATTAATAATGGCACAGGAACTTGCACAGCAGTTGATAGACTGCCATCAGCTGCTTATTACTTTAAAAACAAAGCCTGTGAATGTTTTCAAAATAGTTCTAGTTTTAGATGTGAACAGTCAGATGTGTTTCAAGATTTATGGCAGAATATTTGTTGCTCCATTTTAATTTTTTTGTGATTCACAAATATAAAAAGAGATCCTTAAATTGAGATACACATAGTTTTGGATTTCACAAATAAGTATTTGGCTTACAAATCAGTTTGAAACCCACAACCTCACATACCCTGTGGTTTGCTTGTGGAGCCAGCTGCATTTGTTTGCTGAATGAATGCATTTAATTCATGTATTTCTGAAACATGTCTTAAGCTGATTCATGCCTTTAAATCTACAGATACTGTAGTATGATGAATGTTGCTTCTATCTTTAGTAGCAAATTTATGCTGGTACAACTGTGGCAGATCTTTAAGACAATTCCGGTAACACAAGAAAAGAGAATATCAACCCTGAATGAGATCCCAGTGGGTTAATTAATTCATTAAAAAATGAAAAGACAATTTTGCTGTGATAATGCTGACAGTATGTGGTTAATTACAGCATAAGTCTCATATATAATGGAAACTGTTTAGCTGTGGTTTTATTTAAATTTTTTTTAAGTTAAACAACAAATATTCCCCATAGGAGATTTAATTACAGAGTGAATGTGTTTCCTTGTTTGTAGCTGGTGCTCATAGAGACTGAATATTTATTTCTGTTGTTGCCAGAGCTATTGCCATTGCTGCTACAGAAAAGACGTTCAGTTTGACAGTTGGCATTAGATAATTTAGCTATAGATAGAGCTACACTTGAGTATCGCATGTTTTCAGAAACAAGTAATTGTCAGGCCTCAAATATAATAATGCTCTACATGCACATGTTACAAAAACTGTTTCCTTCTTTCTCATTTTCTTTTAAGTCACACAGCTGCACAGTCTTAGAGAACTCACAGGTGTTGACGCTGCACTGTTGATTTAAATTAGTCCTAAAATACAAGGTCCCTCAGGGCAGTGTACTGGGTCCCACTGGGTTTCTTGTTTATACCGTCGGGTTTGCAGCATTTGCATTTTCCCTGCACTCTGCAGATTTGGTATTTTAAAATACAGTTTGTACATTAAACTAATTGTTGCAAGCTAAATGTTACCAATCAAAACCATTAGACTTCCTTATTCCACTTTGCCTTTAAGCTTTTTATGAAATGTTTTTTAGATGGCAAAATGTTTATGAACGAAGTGAAATTATTGTCAGTGTCACAGGTGAGAATATTTATAATAAAGGAGCACCACTATGGTAGTAGTTTGTCAAGCAGAATGATTAGGGTTTTGGTGAGCTTTCATAGTCTTTGGGGACATTTTCAAATTTGAAATATTTTGAAGAATAAATAGAAAATTATTATTATTTTGTCTGTTCATAACTAGTTCTCTATGCTTAGAACATGATTATTTAGCATTATGATTTATGTTTTACTTATGCTCTGGAAAATGTGAGTGTTTACTCATGACCAAAACTCTAAATTTGCTGATTTTATATATCAGGAGCTTTGTGAAGGGACTAACAAATACATCAACTATATTTTACCACCCTGTCAGAAACAATTATTCTGTCATTAAATCAGTAGGCAGAGCTTAGATTAGCTCTGCCTCTTTTCTTTAAAAGAGAAGGCAACTCGCAACGCAAATGCCGGGGCTTTAAACATGGCAAACTGCCTATTTCTTAATCTTGAGAGAAATAAATAAATCACGTATTTATTTTAGAAAGAAATAAAAAAATTAATTATATTCTTGAGTAAAACCGTATTAGCTGGTTCCTTAACCTGCTGCAATGTACTGGAGACATGATCACAGCTTTCCATGTTGCTCTTAGAAACCCCCCAATCAACAGCAAGGATCTAGCAATAAAGGTACATTTTCACAGTCTTCTCCATTTATCTATTCAATTAAAAAGCATTTTTTATTTTCTGATTGTGGCCTAAAGCGTTGTTTTCTCTCTGTTACACTTTCTGACTCTGTCTCTCAGGAGAAAGCTCAGGCAGTCATGTTGAAGGTGCTGATGTCATTTAGGAGTAGTGACATAGAGCCTGCAGTCAAATCCCTGGACAAGAATGGCGTCGATCTGCTTATGAAGTACATCTATAGGGGATTTGAGAAACCTTCAGATAGCAGCAGTGCCGTTTTGCTGCAGTGGCATGAAAAGGTTGTGGTTTTTTTTATTTTCTTAACTAGTGTATAAAGAATCTGTTTGCACTCTGAAACATTGCTTGAACAAGGGATGTTGGAGTTTGATTGATAAATAATGAAGAAGGGAGCAAACACATTCTCCTTTGAAAAGTTGTGGTGTTCAGAGTGTTCAGCTAATTTTCAACCAGTCTGATTTAGACAATACACCTCTGTGTGATGTAATCGTATCAATGCAATGTCATTAACGCCTCCTGGTTGTAAAAGCAAAGCAGACTGTTAGTAATTTTTAAAAGCAAGCCAAAAAGTTTTTAAATGACCTGTTGTGCTAATTGGTGTCCCATCTCTCTACGAAAATAGACTGGCAAGCTGTAGCTATGGTCAAAGTATCTCTATCTTTGCAGTGTCATTTTCTTTTGATCTAATTAATTTATATAAGTGAAGTTGCCTTGATAACTAAAAATTCTTAGAGTACTAAGAATGCTAAAAAAAGATTTAGTTTGCTAGTTAGCCCACAAACCAAAATTATATTGCATAATACATTTATATAGCTAACCCCAAATATATATCAACAATAAAGCTAGTTACTCTAGATAACTGTTAGGGACAGCGCATGTAGGACGTTTTGGAGACAAGGTGAGGGAGGCGAGATTGAGATGGTTTGGACATGTTCAGAGGAGAGACATGGTGTGTATCAGTAGGAGAATACCGAGGATGGACGTGCCAGGAAGGAGGAAAAGAGGAAGAGCAAGGAGGAGGTTTATGGATGTGGTGAGGGAAGACATGCAGGTAGTTGGGTTAAAAGAGGTAGATGTAGTGGACAGGGGGGTATGGAGACAGGATTATCCGCTGTGGTGGATGGGAGCAGCTGAAAAAAGAAGACTCTAGATAACTTATGTTGCCTCTAAATAGCACATTTAACTAGCTAACTTTATTCAACTAGCGAATGACTTGATGCTGTCTGACTTATCAACACATTGACTTTGTTGTGCCATAACATCCTCAGGGTTTGCAACAGAGTCATAAAACATTACATCATGAATGTGGCCACAAACAATAGTTATAAACATCTAGTCAAGTCAAGTTTATTTCTATAGCGCTTTTTACAACAGACATTGTCTCAAAGCAGCTTTACAGAAATCAACAGTTAAGGTATGTGGTGTGTATTTATCCCTGATGAGCAGCCGTGGCAACTGTGGCAAGGAAAAACTCCCTTAGATGTTATGAGGAAGAAACCTTGAGAGGAACCAGACTCAAAAGGGGTCAAAGCTCAAAAATCTCAGACTCAAAAATCTAGAGCAGATGTGCCCAAACATTTTCCTCTGAAGGGCCAAAAATCTTGATTGAGGGCCATGGGACAGAAGTTTTGCCTCTTCGAGTAGGGTTTTTGCATTATGCAAACTGTATTATCTTAAAATTAATGTTGCCATGGTTTCCATCATTTATTATTTCATAATATTAATAAATAAATAAATATTATTCTGTAATCTGCTTAACTAAGTTTTTTTAAGCTTTCTAGTTCAATAAAACGTATAGTGCAATAAAAAAATAGAAACAATTCCAACATACAGTAGAGTTCAATGCCTAATACAGCTATACAAGTTATAAGCAATACAGCAATATGTTTGTGATATCAGTGTGCTCTGATGAGAGACATGAAGCTGCTTTATACAGTAAAACCCCGTTGTACGAGCAAATAGAGATACAAGCAAACTCGCTTGCAAAATTTTACCCTGTTTCACGAGCAAACCCACGCTGCTGGTTCTGTTTTCGGTGGAGGGAGGCATCAGTCGCTTAGTTGATGACGTATCGCTCGGTTGCTCTCGTTGTTCAGTGCAGCGTCTCACACTTATAATCAACCACTTCCACATGAGTAAGTGTTAAATTATGTTTACATTACAGTAATTTGCGGTGTATTTGTTAAAACAGGCTACAAATACTTTTTAAGTGCAGAAATAAGTGATCGAATGAGGTCTCGGAACGGATTAAATCACTTTTACATTCATTCTTATGGGGAAAATCAGTTCGAACGTACGAGCAAATGGACCTACGAGCAATTTCCAAGAACGTATTATGCTCGTCCAACAGGAAGACAGGACGTTATCAATCCATCACAGAGGCTTCCATTGTACCTCCTGTATCAGTCAATACAAGGTTGAGGCAGATACAGTATTTTTAGCAATGTACTTTGAATCACTCATCAATCAGGAACATGGTGCACAGGTTATTCACTTTTCCATTAATGACAATTCAAGTACACTGTAAAAAAAATAAAGAAAGAAAGAAAGGAAAAATCCTGTAGAATTTATGGTTACAAAAAAAACCACGCAGCTGTGGTTTATAGAAGTCTACCGTAGAAAATACGGTTGAACTGTACTTTATAGTATAAAAAATGTCCTGTAAATTAATGGTAAAATACTGGCAGCTCAAGTTAACTCATTTTATTTGCAAACTTCTTAAAAACAGCCATTTTTGTTCAAATACTAATTATATATATCAAATCAGTAAAAGTATCAATTCAACTCAAATCTCTTGCACATAAAAGCAGCACACATTCATGTGTAATTGGTATTAGTGAAGAGATTCTCACTGCATCAGTAACTACACAGTTACTGTCTTTATATAAAGCAACATGCACATAACATCATGATTTCTCTCTCCATCCCTGACTTAAATCGACTAAATTTGATAACTTGCCAGTAATCTACTGTTTTTTTGGGGGGGGGTTTTTTTGGTTGTTTGTTTTATTTTACAGTTTGCTTCTGTAAATTAAGTTCATAGTATGTTACTGTTAAAATACATTTCACAGTGTTTTTTCACAGCAAAATCTTCAGTTTTAAAAGAACACGATGAAGTTAATGAGATAAGGAAGTGACTATTAAATGAGGATTGAACATTAGTGATAAACACGTGAAGAAGCAGATGAAAAAATAAAAACAACTGAAAAGAAAACACATTAAATCTCTCAAGATCTCAGACCATGAAACTAGTAAGTAAATAAACATGCAGCTGGCCAATTTATTCATGCTGCAATGCATGTCGGGAGTTTGTACTATACTGGCACCCAGCATGCATAATGTCTAAATAGTGCAGTATCTCTAAAGGTTTAATGCATAAAATGTTTTTAAAATCCTTAATAATAGTTTTCAAGTTATCTTGGAGATTCATTTTGCAATCATAAACAATATAAAATTGATTAGAACTCAAAAGACAAGTTCATTAGATGATTATCACCATTATTAGTTAACCAAAATCACAAAAATACAATTTGTTCAATTTATTTTACAAATTACAATACATAACAAATGTGCTTTACAAACACAGTAACAACAGTCAGTGAAAAACTAAAGGTAAAGAGTCAAAGGGTCCGAACCCAACTAAAGCAACCACTGATCTCCAAAATGCAAACAACATATCTTTAAATATAAACCCCTGTTAAGTCCCAAAGAATGTTTTGTAGATATGCAACAGCAACAAAGTCAAACTGTAATAATTAAAGCTGATAATGATGTTTTTGGAGTTGTTTAATCATCCTGTTTTCATTCAGTTCATTTAATCTAAGGCTGTAACTATGGCAGTTGTAGTTTGTTTCACGTTTTTTTCTTCTTTAGTGATTCTGCTCATTTGTTTTCGTTTACTCTGTCAAGTGGGCTACAGTATACTAGTAAGCTAATGTAGGGAATAATTTTTACAAAGCATTAATGCAAACAGTAATAAGCTTTACTTGTTTGTACTTTACAAGTATTTAACTTAAATAAACAGTAATGTAATGTTTTATAATTTACAGGATTTTTACCTTCACTATTTTACATTCTCTTAGCGTTAAATCTTTATTACAGTGTAGATTATTTGATCAATATCAAGCATTAGATGATGGAAACTGTTCAGAAAGTTAGGGAGAGGCCAGAATCAGGTAGTTGCCTAAAAGGTTTCATTTGCACATGTTAAACATTTATGATGGATTCAGGGATTACAAAGAAACCATTAAAAAAACTTGGCTATTGCTGAAAATCTTAAACATAATTCCTTTCATAATAATGTGTGAACATGTCAGTTTAGTTTAATAAACCCACTTGTGACTTTTTTAAGTAGATAATTTCAACACTTATGTGTGAATTTGAATTTACATTTGCTCATGGTTGCTGCAGCACAGAGTAGTATACCCTGCAACACAGCACACAAACTGGCTTTGCAGTACAGCCAAAGAACCAACAGGTGGCAGTGTGGAAACTTTCAGCTGACTAGTAACTACTTTTATATTTGGTCAGCATGTGAAAAAGACACTTTGACACTTGCTCTAATTTTTCTCTGTTTGCAATTATCATATTCAAAATCCAATCAAATAAATTAAATAATAATAATAATAATGCATTTGTATTAACTCAAAGAACATTTAAATATTTATTCTTATTATATATGAATTTGTATTACTTTACTGCCTCCTGTACAGCAAATAAATAAAAATTATATATATATATATAATTGCAACAGTTAGTTCTTTGATCAGTTAAATTCTTGATCAGTCCTCCAGTCAGTCCAGTTCTCCAGGAGACTGATAATTCAGTAATTGATTTAGTTCTTTATTTCTTTTTAATTAGTAGTAGTGCAGGCCACCTTTTAAGGCCTTTTAGCTATAGTAAGGTAGTAGTTTACCTCAGCAGCAATTTACAAACAAATTGCTGATCTTAAATAACCTTCTATATGATGAGAGGAATCTGCTCATCTGTTAAATGGAATCCAAAATGGAGATTAAATAGAAAACTGAAAAACAATAAAACAAAAAAAAATTTTCAATTGGCATGCTATTTTAAATGCATACATGGTGGATGCCATATGGGCTGATGGGGTTTTCATGCACAATAGTCTTCAGCGTAACCCTCGTGTTTTTTCTACTTATAAGACACACTGCACTTGTTTCCATTTATAAACGTTGGCTTATTTTGTTATAACAACACTTCTACACACAGCACTCTGAAATCAGATTATATGGGAGCATGTTTATTCATATCAAAGTAATTATTTAGGAGCATGCTCATTTGTTTGTGACAATATATTGCTCTGTAATGTAACTGTAATCTTTTACTTTCTCCAGGCCTTTGCTGTTGGAGGACTTGGCTCCATCATCCGAGTTATGACATCCAGAAAGACTGTATGACAGTCAGTCACGAACACTGCCTTAGAAAAGGCTAACTGTCTTACAGAGGGTTCTTACTGATTCATTCTTGAATGGAGACGTCTGTGATTCATTTAAGTGGAGTGGAGGGCATATGCATGCATGTATGTATGTGTGTATATATATATATATATATATATATATATATATATATATATATATATATATATATATATACACACACACACACACACACACACACACACACACACACACACACACACACTGATCAACCATAAGATTAAAACCACTAAGAGATTAAATTACATTGGTTGTCCAGATACAAAGGCACCTGCAAAGATCTGAAATATATGTGTGAAGTAGTAAAGTCAGTTCTTGAAGTTGATGTGTTGAAGTAGGAACAATGGGCAAGTAAAAAAACAGACAGTGCAATGCAGCTGGTCAGAGTGCTGAACCCTGTCCACCACCAAAAGCACCAACACTGGAAATCTGAGAATCAGAACTAGACCATGGAGAAATGGAAGAAGGTGGCCTGGTCTTATGAATCATGTTTTCTTTTATTTAATGTGTACGGCTGGGTGCTACCAGCATACACTAAGAAAATAAAAGCCATTAGAGCAAATGTCCTGCTAAGAAGCCTTGGGTGCTGGGATGCTTTGAATAGTAAAAACCCTTAAACTGTACTCCCTAAAAGCAATGGACTCTTTCAGCAGGATAAAGCACCATGGGAGAATTATCTTTATGAATGGGGTTGACTTGGCCTCCAAATCCCCCAGATCTCAATCTAACAAAGCAGTCCATGGTCCACGAAGGCCCCACTTTGCAACTTACAGGATTTGCTGCTAAAGTCTTGGTGCCCAGTGCCACAGCACACTTTTAGATGTCTTGTGGCATCAATCAATTTAGTGGCATGAGTGAGGCCTATAAAATATTATGCAGGTGGTTTTAATATTATGACTTTGATAGTATGACTATTTTATGTGTGTATTCATAGAGGAGTTCAAAGAAGATAATGTGATCTTGTAAGAAGACAGCACTGCATTTGAAGGGGCTCTGTTATAGTGAATTTCAAAAAGTATATTGAGTGAGTGTTATGCATGAAACTGGTATCAGATTTGGATATATTCATTATATTTTGTTTCCTTTTTTGTCCCCTCTCTATTGTAGAGAGAGAGAGAGAGTTTGGGCTTCCTCTTAGAAACCTTTTTTGTTTGAAAGAAGAGTTTACACCAAAAGAGGTGATGGGGATCATTATGAAGTGCCTGTTAAATAAAGTTATTGGATTTTCTCTGTGTGATCAGAGCCTTTGATTTCTCAACTAGACCTCTGCATTTTTTTTTTAATTTAAAATGTTCTAGCCCAGAGATGTTGAAAGGGGTGCCTTTTCCTTCATTTGGACAAAGTACTGTTCCCTTCATTAGAGGTCAAGTTGTGAGTGTTTAACTCAACAGGCCTAACAGAAAACTACACACTTTTTCTTCAAGCTAATAGAATGTCAACTCAGCAAAAATTAAACAAAACAATCATATTTTAATATTATTAAATAGCATTCTGAAGAACAAAAAGCTTGCATGGTTTGGTATTACATTTTTCCTTGTCCTTTTTTTCTGAACAAGTACAATGTGGCAAAAGATAAGACAACCATAAAAAGTTATTAAAACATGACATTTGGAGAATACAATTCAAGCTAAATGACAAAACTATAATACCCCTTAACTTATAAAGAAAGAGTATTGAAATCATTTTGTTACCACTAAAATCATCCCACCTCACAACAGTAGGAAGTGCTACAGAAGAAAAAAATAAATAAACAAGCAATCCTTCAACTTTGTCTCTACAAACAAGCATCTACAAAGGCATAAATGGCACATTGTCATTTCAGTACCATGTTTTATATGTACATTAACAATTCTATAGGGTGGGTAGCTAGTTATCACAGATATTATGACCACATATGTCACAGTTTTGGCAGGAAAACACCCAAAATATAACTAGCCCAATTCAATAATCAGATATAGGATTAGCCAGTTAGGGAATGTGCTTTAGTTAGTCCCTGTCCGGATTTTCTTATCTTAATGCCTCTTACTCACTAAGTGCTACAAGTGTCAGAAGATGCTCCAAACAATATTAGGGCTGGATCATATACTGTCAGTATCCAACATGCTAAAACAACACTACCAACACATGCACACAAACAAATTAAATTTAAATGAATGTCAAGCAGATATGACCATGTGGAAGTGGAGGAAACAAAAATGCCCTTTATCGGTTTCCCAGTGCTCTTTAAACAATTACTGTTAGTTCAATTAAAGAAAGTTTGGTGTACAAAGTGGGTTCAGTAAACCTGGCAGTTACAGGCTCAATTAAAACATTTTACACAGCAGATCTGTCTGAGCTGCATGATCTGTTTGGCAGTGATTTGTACATATAATATGAGGGTTCTTTATTTAGAGATACGTGGCCCTTTAAAAGATTTAAAACAACAAATACATTTGGGTTTGATAACCAAAGATGACACAAAGACGAAAGGTTAGCTTTTAGTTCCTGATATTTACATCATGCGTTAAACAGTTTCGTTTTTTCAGGGATCCAAAATTTTGAAACATGACATTGCTCTTTTTTTTTTTATGGTGCCCTAGATTTCATCTGTGCAGACTGTATTTCTTGTTTACAAAGATTAAATGAACATGAAGACCAAAGAGCTGTCTATGAAAGAAAGCAGGAAAATTTGAATTTCAAGCTATAGTATAAGCATTGGGCATAGATAAATCAACAATTTGCAATGTCCTGAAAAAGCATTTGTTTACTAACAAACTGAAGAAAAAAAAAGAAAAAAAAATTATATATATATATATATATATACACACACACACACACACACACACATTTACAACAGAAATAGTGCGAAAGCTGTGATGAAAAACACAAAACCAACATTCAGTAACATTAGTAATAACCCCCTCAGGGCTGGGGTAAAGGTATCACAATCTACCTTTGAGAGCAGTAATACAGAGACCAAACAGCTGAATACAAACCACTCATCAGCAGTAAGAATCATAAGGGCAAAAAAAGAAAAACAGAGATGAAACATTTCAAAACACAGATTAACCTGTAATTTGATCTCAAGGACCAACATGAGAAGAAAAAAACCTGCCATGTTGTTTTACACGATGTAATTACTGAAATTCAGATCAATTGTCTCATATTCATCTTTTGATCTCAAACCCAAATGTCTTCAGTGTAAACCAAAAACAATGGAATTGGACTCTGCCATTTCAACACTTTTGGAAAAAACGTATTTTTTTAAGAAATTAAAATACTTAAGAAATGTAAAATAAGTTTGCAGGCAGGTTAAAATTTGTGTCACAGACAAGAGTTGTGTTTAAAAAGTCAGAGGCACAATGAGTCATGTTAAGACATGCTGAAATGCCTTTATTTCTTTTATTCCAAAGTAAAAAAATCTGATCTGATTTATGACAAAAGACCATATGCCTTTTTTTTTTTTTTTTACTTTGTAATTATGAGGCATGGCGTGTAAATCGAGGTGAAAAACTATGCCACATAACAAAATGTGGGAAAAAATAAATAGATCAGAACACTTTCTGAATGCACTGTTTGTTTTAAGAAATAACCTGCTCTGCTCATACATGGCCAGTGCCTCACTTAAAGCACATGCAGCAAGAGTCTTTTAAATGCCTTGGATAATAGTCAAATGGCTCCATAATTCAATAATGAACAGATTTTCTGGGGCCTTGTGCTTTTCTTAAGGTAAAATGTGCTACTGATCAACTAATAATTGCACATACGGTCAAAATCAACAAAAGGGGACGCAAACCATAATGTTGCTGAACATGTCTCATAATTGTGTTAAACATATGAATAAAATAAAAGTAAGTGTGCCACACAATGTCATTACAGATGTACTAACAAACCACATCACCACAAGGTCAGACTCAAATAGCATAAAGTGCAGTGCTATCATCATCATCATCATCATCACAATAAATATCATTATTAAGACTGCGAATTGAGAAACAAAATAATGTTCATATCAGAGGATAGGCAGACACTAATGCTTCATCTGCTCCATTCATGAACACTGCACAAACATGCAATGGGTCATCACGCCCAGCCCAACCACTACACACATCAGGAACAACCTATAAATTGGATGGACATTGCTCTCTGCATCACAATTTATTTATATACAATCAGGTACAGAAATTATTTGTATATGGACAAAAATTGTTTTTTTTGATCATTTGTTCACAAGAGTGGGCCAGATCAAGAACAATCATTAGTAGGTATGTGTCAAAAGTGAACAATCAAAAAAGACTTACCAAAATGAAGTGATTTTAAGTAAAAATATAAACCATTAGTATGCCCCCCAAGACCAGATTAGAGTTTATGAAAAATATTTACAGTACAAAGTCTGTACAGTTCCAGGACATTCCATGAACAGATGAGAAAGATCAGCTTGTACCAGCATGCTGAAGAACGGTAGATACTCTAATAATCTGATGCATACCAGCTCATATTACTACATTGGCAGGTATGGCTGCCAGTGGAATTGTTTCCCTTGTATTTATTTATCATTTGCCTGCAGATAAAAACAGCAGGAGGGATTCTGAAGTGTTTAAGGTTATTTCTTCTGCACAGATTCAACACTCATTAAACTGTGCTTTATAGTGCGGATGGACAATGACCAAAAACATACTTCACAAGAAGACCTTTTTTTTTTTTAAGTTAAGATGGAAAATACACCTGAAATGTTCCAAGTAAGCATGCATTCCACATGCTAAAAGACATAAACTGAACATAGAACAGCCCAGGAATAAGCAGGAACTGAAGATAGCACCAACAGGGAAGAAACACAGCATCTGATAATTATGGATTCTAGACTTAATGCAGTCATTGACTACAAATCATTGCATGTGACAAAATGACAAATTAGTGATTATGAAAATTAGTTTGATTGATAGACATTTAAAAATGTACACAAATATGTCAAACCACCCAGTTAACTTATTACCAACTTCGTTAAATAAAATGTAATCAATGGTTGCAAATTCCTTGATTGCAATAGCTGCATTAAGCCAGAGACCCACTGACCAGCAAACTGTTGCATTCTCCTTTCTTTTATTAGTTTTTTTGGTAGGGGTTTCCCCCTTCAGTTTCCCATCAGAAAGTGAAATGAACGTTCAAGTTCTGGTGATTGCCACTCTACTTCTCCCCTTCTGTTGGCATTATGGTTTAAGTATTGTCATTTGGCTGCATGACAAATTTCCTTCCAATTAGATTGGATGCATTTTTTATACATTTGCAGACAGAATGTTGCGGTACACTTCTGAAGTCATTCTGCTGCTAACATAAGTTACTTCTAAGACTAGTGAGCTCCGAAAGCGATGACACAACTATGCTGGACTAATGAGTTTGTAATCTTTAGATCATGAGAAGGTCCTTTTCTTCTTCACTCCTTGGCATTTCTATTTTCTATGACTGTGACAGAAGTTAATCTTGGTGCATCATCCCAGTATTTGTCAATTCCCTTCTTGCCTGCTGACTCTTATTATTGATGAGTGGTTTGCATCTTGAGTTTGATATAATGTATAAAAAATGAATAGGTATACCTGTTTATGTATGTCAATAACCAATCACCCAATCATGTTAACAGCACAGCGCTTAAATCATGCATACTGAGGTCAAGAGCTTCAGTTATTATTCACATCAAACAAACATCAGGAAATCGTGGGCACAGATTCACAGTATCTGGACATTTCACGACTGGAAAAGACCAGGTCATTTCTATACTAATTTTCCAGAGAAATGCTGCTCACGCTACATTTTATGCAATATCGTGTGTAAACTCTAGAGACTATAGTGTACAAAATTCCAGGAGATAAGCAGTTGAAATACTTAAACTAGCCCATATAGCAGCACGCCAGACTTAAATTACAGAGATCACATTTTACCCCTTTCTGATGTTTGATGTAAACGCTTGACCTGTATTTGCATGATTTTATAGATTCTCTTGCTGCCACATGATTGGCTGATTGGATAACTACATGAATGTAAGGGTGTACAAGTGTTCCTATAAAAATGGACAGTGACTGTTCATGTGTATACACAGTAAGTTTTACATATACGTGTGAATCACTCACACTGGTTTAAAAAAAAATCTGTAGGTACACCACACACTAAGACATGCAAAACTCTTAATTTGTTCAATTGCTATTGACCCAAAAAGGGCATTCAGTTTTAAACGATCTTTAGAAGGCCTGGATTGAGTTCACAGTACACATGACACAAGTTACACATGTAGACTGTAAGCAAAACATCCCAATAAACAAGTCAAGATGTGTAAAAGACAAACTACAGCGAGATGGGGTTTACTGAGATATTGCAGGTATCTTCAGTACCTCTGTAACACAGACTTCAGCATTACAATAACAAGTTAACATCTGTTTTTGTGGTAACTATTTTCTTTGTTATTTTTTAAATAATAATTTGTAGATTAAAAATGAAACAGTTTTGAAAAATGTTTACTGGCAGTTTTGTTAGCAAATCTAAACATTGTGATAAACGTTGAAATTTTTTGAATATTGCAGTTTGATATTTTAGTCATGTCTCCCAGCTCTTACTGGAATTACTTATGGAAGAATCTGTGAAGAAACTACCAGTCAGTATTATTTTTAAGTTATACAGTCTTTCTTGATTGAGCTTAAGTGCTTCATATTTCTCTTCCTTCATTTTCCCTTTCTAAAACCAGCAGCTACCTTCAGCAGACATTATGCCTCTGTAGCTACACACCACCACATGCAGGTATTAAACAATATCCAATCTTGTTCTTTGGGAGCTATTTGACATGTAGCTGTGTAACTCTAAAAGGTATGTGAAAATGGCAAAAAAAAATAAAAATAAATTTAACTACCTGACCACAATGATGAAACACTTCTTAAATTGTTAAAACTATCTAGATCTAAATATATAGAGGTTAAGTTAAACTAGGTACCAACAACTTCATTCGGGATGACCTACAGACCGGATGTGTGTGCGCACCCATACTGAGCCCATGAATGTCAGCACAATGCTTTTGTGCAACAATACAGTCAGTAGTTATCCAGCATGCCATCGACAAAGAGGTTTTGCACATCCAACATTGCTGCCAGCTCCAGTATGTGTTTCTGCAGTAGGTTGCTCTCCAACATCTCCTGTTTGGGCAGCTGAGGGTACGATTCAGGAAAACTCTGTGCTTCCTATTTTACAAAGAAAACACACAGCCAATGTAAAGAAAACATAAAAACAAGTTACAGGTTGTGCTTGAGCTAAACTTACACAGTACTGTGCAAAGGTTTTAGGCACAAAATGCTCATGTAATCCCAGACAGACTAGATGACATTGAGATCAGGGGGCCAAAAACAATTACTTCCAGGACTCCATGTTCTTCTCTACACTGAAGATAATTCTTAATGACATTGGTTGTCTGTTTTTGGGGTCATTGCCCTGCTGCAGAAAACATTTGGGGCCAATCAGACATCTCCCTGATGGTAGTGCATGATGGATACAGATGGATGCATGATCTGCCTGTATTTCTCAGTATTAAGTACAATATTAATCCTGACCAAATCTCCATTTGTAGAAATGCAACCCCAAACTTGCAAGCAACCTCCATCATGCTTCACTGTTGCCTGCAAAGACTTATTTTTGTACGGCTCTCCAGCCCCTTGGGACCCAGGTACAGTACATCAATTTACTGTCTGAAGAAATCTGTCCAGAAGTGTTCTTCCATAAAAAACACTTCTGGACAGATTTCTCCAGACAGTAAATTGATGTACTGTACCTGGGTCCCACTGGTTTCTGCCAGTTCTTTGCTGATGGCACTGTGGACATCTTCCAATGTTGGGAAGTAAGCATTATGTCTCTTTTGTTTGGCTTAAGTTCCTTGGTCAACCACTGCATATACAGTACTGTGATCAACATTGTCCATTTCTTTGTGCTTCTTTAAAATAGCTTGAACACGACATCTTGAAACCCCAGTCTGCTTTAAAATCTTTGCCTGGGAGAGACCTTGCCGAAGCAGTAGAACTTCCTCGAGACTTGTTGCTGTGATCAGTCTTGCCATGGTGTATGACCAGTGAGATTAAACTGCTTCCATAACCTCACCTTATTAGCAGAGTTTGGCTGTTCCTCACCCAGTTTTAAGCCTCCTACACAGCTGTTTCTGTTTCAGGTAATAACTGGTTCAGCCTACATATAACCTACTTGGTATAATTGTTTAATCATACACCTGAATCTGATCCTACAAAATACAAACGGGTGGTCCCACAAATACCGATTTAATTTGGATTTCTCTTCTGTTCACACGTTTCATATGTTAACTGCCTAATACTTTTGCACAGTATTCTCTTATTATTATGTACTATTTATATATACATAAACACTAATGTAACCTACTTTTGCAAACTAAACAATATGGACGATACATGCAAATCAATCTACAGTGCTCTGTGTACATTTTCTTATCTATGCTGTACATATGTGCTTGAAAGTTTGTGAACCCTTAAAAGTGTTGTATAATTCTTCATAAATGTAGCAGTAGACAAAGTTACCAGAATTGTTTACTTGCAGTTACTAATATGAGTCGACCCCATATACTGAAATAAAAGGTTCACATTTTAACATTTTTGAATATGGCATCCTTCATAATAATGATCATCTCTCTCAGATGCACTTAGACCGATGGTTTATTTTCATCTGCCGAAATATGTAGCACAGAAAAGGAAAACTTGCCAGGTTTTCATCCTAAAGAACAAAATGCTGCATAACACTCTAAAAACGTCTTACATTTAGGCCCAGATATAAATACTGCATGAAAAATAGACAGATAAATATTCTAAATATACAGATAAATAAAGTGTGTTCAGATGGATATTCAAACTGGAATGCTGTCTTACACGGAAGAGCTTGTGTAGTCGAAGAGTGGCACAGCAGAACACGAACCGGATCATCACCAGCCTCAAAAACTCATCACCATAGAACTGCAAAAAAGCCTGATCTGGGATGAAAACACAATAATAAGACATTTCTATATATTCATGTTCATATAAGATTTTAATCAATTTGCTACAGTTATATACAGTTAAATACTAAATAACTTTAATGGTCTGTAGTTACCTATGGCTCGGGAGCTGGTAAGCATCTGGCCAATGTCGTGAGAAACTTTGTGCAAAAGCTCCTGGGCCTTTTCCCATAAGCCTTGGCGCACACTGGTCAGTCCGCAGACAGAGAGAAAGCCCATTAAGGGGTTGTAGAGAAAAAGAGTGAAGAGACTCCCCCTCTGAGACTGGTCTAAAATACAGACAACAATATTGTTGTTCAAAAAGTTATTATAATTATGTAGAGATCAGTCTTAAAGAAAAAATCAAATTTTGCCTGAACCTCAAATATAATTCCTTCTCAAATGACATCGTATAGCTTTGGAATCTCTTTACAAAAGATTAATAAATATTTGCTTTTACAAATTTTAGTTTAGAGTGGAACTACAGTTCCTTTAGTACGACTAATGGTATCATCACCCAGTTTAAAAATCTTGTTTGACAGCCTCTTTTTTTCTTTTTGTAAATAATGAATTAAATTTTTTAAAATTGGAGGTTAAAAGATGTGATTTTTATCTAGGAAGAGGTGTATTCTGTAGGGAATTACAGAATTAAATGTAGTTACACTAAAAAACAATTTAGGGTTTTCATAGCAGTGAGAGGGAATTCAATCATTTGTACTTGAACATATATATTTTTATTTGTAAGAAAATATATAAATGTTCTTCACTTGTGTATACATATACTAGATATTTAGTGTAGTTTCATGAAATATGGTATAATTTTGGTCCATTTCATTAAAAGTGGTAATGAGTTCACAACACATAGACACATTACTTTTCTAACTTAACATATCAAACTGCATGAATAATTTCAGTTGTCCAAGTTGGTTGCCTCAAAAAATTAGTCTTTAGTTACACAGCAGAGCTTTGATTATAAATGAAACGTGAAACAATCTGTCTAATTTATTATAATTTGATACATTCTAATATAAACAGTCTAATTTATTCCTGACAAACATTATAACATGTCACTTTTAAAATACTATCTAATCACTAATTTTATTAACGTGCGATTAATATTCATGTATGTAATTTGACCATGTTTATTACAAATATAAATGAATAAATATGAAAAAATTCTCAAAAAGTCTCAAATTAGCACCAAAATCCACATAATGCACAAATCCGGCAATTAAAACTGTCCATGTGAAAACACAGCAAAAGTTCTGTTTGGTGTCCTGATAAATTACGTAATTTAAAACACTATAATTACTTTAAAACATTTACAAGTATATATTTTTTCATGCGCTATGTTGAATTGGGTTTCACTAATAATAAATATACATTGGCAAATAGCTTCTATATTTGTCCATGCCCATGTTGAGTACTAAAAACATAAGTATTAATTTAAGGTACGTTTAAAACAGATAAAAATGTGCAATTAATTGCAATTATTCACGAGTTAACTTACGACAATAATTTTTTTGATTAACAGCCCTAAATTATATATAATATACATATCCCAAAACACTGTATGTGTACTACACCAAATGAGCAGATTTTGCTTAATGCTTTGTTTTGAACACATTTAGTGCAAAACTTCTTTCAAAATAAACCTGTAATCTTACACATGTTGCATTAATTACATGACCAAATATGTGTAGTATGTGTAATTATATGCATTTATTATTTGTATTCAGTAAACAATGTTCTTTGTCTACCCAATTTTCCCTTTAGGATTTAATAAACTAGATTGTTCTTTTTTGTATTATTACAAAAAAAACCCATATGTTGCACTAATAGGATACATGAAAAAGACCTTGAATGCTCTTTGGATACATGGTGGGGGAAAGTAGGCACACCAAAGGCTGGCCAAACAAATTACAGAAATTCTACACAGAGAGAAAGAGGGAGACAAAAAACACACATTAGTACCTGTTTAATTATACTGAATAATTTCATGAATAAATATTGTAACATTAAAGTAACTGTTCATATTTGAAACAACTTTATCATGGTTTTAAGCCACATAAATGCACACTTCTGCAGCTGTCAATATTTCTCAAAACAATCCCTGAAAAATGGAGACAATCATTTCACTATTTTTAAGCTTCATATTTAAGATATCTTTTTTAAATAATATTTCATTTTATTTAAATGCAGCTTTATGAATATTTATAAAACTCCAAATGATGGTTTCGAGATGATTCTGTAGGCCATTAATGAATGAAATTTACCTTGTAGGCTGTGCTGTTGGATGAGTCAACAATAATAAACAACGGCTTCCTGGTAAAGGGATACAGGTCTCCAGGGTGAAGGCTGACGGTTGCACATATGAAAGCACACAGCATTATTATAACTGCATGTTAATAAATGTTAACAGGGCACATTTTCAATTAAAGATAGTTAAAGGAGTCATGCTGTGTATCCAGTGATTGGGTAGATTTGTTCACCAGTGCATTTCTTTCTGGGCCTGGTTTCTTTTCTGCCCCGCCTCGCCATTTACTACGTCACGATTAGTGTTGGTTAGAACTCCTCCAAAATCATAAGGTCCTGAGGAGATCAGAAAGAATAAGGAACTAATGAAGCATTTGTTCCAACTTTTCTTCCATTGGCTTATAAGAACTTAATTTCAGAGCAGCATTTTGGGAAAAGGAATTTTTAGGTCACAAAAGAGGATGGGTCTCTGAGGAGTTTAAAACTCTGACCTCGTTATGTTATAGAACAGCCGAGTAAGACGAGTGAACAGAACTTCATTATAACATTGTGTACTCTATGCAAGGAAACATTGTCTAATATATGCAAGGGAACATTATTGATCATACGCTGAATGAGTGAGTGAGAGATGGTGTGTATGTGTTTGTGTGGCTGACTGGCCACATTTCAAAGAGAAACTTGATGATAGACAATTAATTAACTTTTTATAAGCTGTCAATATTACTGGGTTACAAAGCATATTATCATGCTTGCTTTTTGTCTCACCGTTTGCATGAATTTTAAATGATCCCACAACAATAATTTAAATTATTATATATATAAATAAGGGTTTCTTCAGAGAAAGCAATAAACAGAATGACCGAAACAGTGTCAAGAACATACCTTCATATTCCACACGTCCACTGGGAAAGACCCCGGTTGCTGACAGATATACCAGGAGAACACTATTGGCAGGTAGCTCCTAAAAAAGAAACCAAAAATTACAACTCTCACATACAAAAGCAACGTATAGATAAATATCCTAAATATCTTAAAACAGCCAACAATTAAAGGCCCTGAAACATTTAGTAATCACAAGATGTATAAGATTCTGAAATACTTATTTTAGTTAAAACGCTAGGTTACTGTTTACTTTCTCAGCTGTACACAGACACCATTTTAATGTTAAGACATTTTGGTAATAGAAAAACATGCTGCAGAGTTAATGTCGTGCTACTGCACTTTCTCTGGTGTTTTAAAATTATAAACTTGTTAGCAATTAAATACTAAATTGGTTTAATATTTAAAGTAAAAAAATATATATATTTTTACTGTTACATACATGTATAATATTCTGATGATTTGCAAAGTCAAATTTCCATGTACCCATTTAGTAGTTTTTGACTTTTTCTTTTCATTACCATATTACAAAGCAACAAAGCAAAAAGTTAAAAATGATCCATTTTTATCCAACAAAAGATCTATTACAAAAATCTTACAAGCATACTGCATGTCAACAAAATTTCTTTTTTCAAAAAAATGTAAAGAAATACAGAGCAAGCTCTCTGTCAATGATGACAAATCACAAAGAAAAGAAACCAACTCATTGGATTAACTGAAATGTATTGACAGTATTTGCAAATATATGCCTTAGCAGTAGCAAACACATGGGTCACACATGGGGAAAAAAGTCTCCCTTCTGCTCTTTAACTAGAGGTGTTAGGATACAACAGATGAGAGCTAGTAATGTGCTATCACACCCAACTGTGCCACACACACACACACACACACACACACACACACACACACACACACACACACACACGAGGCAACAGGCTGACATGATGCCACACCATTACCAGATTGCTGATAAGTATAGCTGGAAATATGTTGCATCAAGTTACATTCGTTAGTGTGTACAACCACAGCACATTATTATTCCAACATCAGCGATTTCACAAGTCCATTTTAATTTATTCCACTTGTGAGCAAATAAAGAAATCTTTTACTTCAGTTTATACTTAATATGTAGAGGAAATTACTGCTGACCTTAAAGGAGGCTGAAAGGAACGTGTAAAGTTGGCTAAATGTGGGTTTGTATAGAAGGTATTTGTGAGGGTTCTCCCGCTTGGCTGGCTTTTCACTGGGCTCCTGGAAAAAAGAGAGAGATGAAAGCCTAAGAGAGTGAAAGAGTGAAAGTGATGAAAGGGAGAGGAATAAAGAGACGAAAAAGAACACTCAACGGTGAGAGAGATGGGGAGAGTGCAAGAGTCTTCTCTTACAAGTGTCCCTGGTTTGTTGGTTTGGGTGGCAAGATTCACTGGTTCTCGCTCGAGGGCCTGGAGCATGCGGAACATGTCGATGGTCAACTCGCTGAACTTCACCTGAGCAAAAAGATTTTTTTTTTTTAAATAAGTTTAAAGCTACTAAATATAAGATGTTAAAAGTTCATTCTGGTAATTTGTTGCAAATTGTGAAAAAAAAAATCAACTGAAAACTATAAAATATTTAAACTATATTTTTCTATATGAGCATAATACAAATAATAATTACATAAAACAACTTCGAAAACAACTTTACTGGCACCCTCTTTATTTTAAACATTCCAAATAACTTGGCATGTTTGAAGCTTTTGCGCAATTGATTCAATGAAACATTTCCCATTATAGTAAATAATTATGGGTTCAGAGATAACTGATATTTCTAGTGCAGTTATGGGATGTCTTAATAACAGGCAAGTTTTCTAAGAGCAGCTGCAAACTGCACCCCAGGGCTGAAAATGAACGAGAGACCCCATAAAATCATCATTTGCCTCCCTAAGGTATAAAAGCCATTCAGTTTTGGTTATAGGTTTTGCATCTAGGAAAAAAAGATGTGACCATATGTTTAATATTTTCACTTGAACAGAAGGCCTATTAAGGCTTCGATGCTCCAATGAGAATACTAAGGTAGAGATACTTTTCAGAAGGAGATAAGCGCATAAATGTACAGTGCATGTCAAAAGTTTGGAAACACCTATTTTTTTTATTTTGCACAAATGCATGTTTCTTTTTGACACATGTAAAGGCAAAAACACAATAGAAAAAAAGTTATGTGGTCAGACGAGTCCCAATCTGACCTTGTTGGCTCTAATAAAATAACTTGTAATACAGAGATCTCACACCCACAGTTAAACATGGATGTTGAAGCTCAAAGGTTTGGGTTTGTTTTAGAGCAGAGAAGGTTTGAGACTTATTCCGGGTGAAAATAATACTGAACCAACATGGCAACCATTCTATATTTCAACACCTTGCAATTCCATTCCATTTGTTTCATTAGTCATTTATTCGGTCATATAGCTGGGAGACAGGCTTGCCAAAAAGCAGGCATTAGATTTGTCTGTTCATAAAAGTAGCTTGCATTGTCAAAAAACTCATTGCTTACAATGAGTAGCTTCCAAATGGAAAAATTACGAAATGTAAATGTTTCAAGCCCTACCTGACTGTTGCAATTGCCAACAATGAGGGCATCAGCCAACGTCAGCTGGCCAACCACCATTCCTGGCTCAAGCTGGGGCACACCCCCTTCCTGCATGCGATTGGACTTGACCACTACTGCATTGTCGTCATTCAGGATCATAACTGGATCTGCCTGACGAACCATGTAAAGTAAAAAAAAAAAAAAAAAACACATTATCCAAAAATACAAAACAAATAACCTATTGAATTGGCTAAAGCATTTATAACTTTTTGCAAGATTTTAGGATTTGTAGCACATGCAAATAAAATGTTTCCACAGGGCACAGTGGCCACCCAGCACACAAAAGCAAAATAGAAAAAACACACAATTACCAGTTATGAAACTGTTTTAAAAGAACAACAGGTATAACATTACATAAATTCCTCTTTTTTTTTTCTTTTTTTTTTTAGCCCTAGTGAACCAGAGACTTCAAAGTGCTTCTGTATAAGGGTGCTTGACAAATGCCATAAATATAAAACATGCACCATGAACTGGCTACAACAACAGAAGAAAACCACAGGCAAAAATAAGTATTTACAAAAATATGCTTTTATCTGTTAATATAATCGTTATTTAAATATACTTAGATTATACAGATATACTTATTTTTTTTTTTTTTTTTTTTTATTAAGCTTTAATGCCATTATGGCATCAATGCTATATACATGGCACACATGGGTCATCATCAAATCCATTACATATAAATGACTATATGAGGCATTTCAGCTTTACAAAGAACTTAAAACCCATTCAGGAAGTTATACTTAGTTATGTTAACATTATCTCAGAATTTCATTTCAGAATGTCATTTCAAATCTTTTCCAACTTTGCTCAGTCAACCATTACATATGGCATGATAACTGCTAAACACATTATATTATTGTGGAAATCTGATTTTCCAGCTGTACTTAAAACATGTCTCAAAGGATTCTATATTACACAACATAAAAATCTTTAATTCCATATGCAAGCTGTCTGTCTTAGGATGGGGGAACGTGGGGAAAAAGGACACAAAGCTGAAATGGGTCTATACAAGAATGCTAGTATTCACTCTCACCCCCATTTAAATGTAGTACTTTTTATTATTATAATTATTTCAAATTTAAAATATATGCCTTATTGTTTTGTAGCTGTTGCGTTGATCAGCAACATAGCACAAACTTAGATACACATATACTTATGGAAGTGATACGAGTTTGCATGTCAACTATTTCCTTACCCACATTATATTTAAGATTAGCCACAGTTGCTTAACTTACATACACTTCAAGATTTTTCGTTACAATTGATAAATTATAAATAATAATTATACTACACCTGTCTTTACATGATTTTTTGTAATAAAACAGAAACTTCCTTTATGAAACATTTTTATCCAAAAGCTTTACCTCCACAAAAGCAGCAACCTCCTGCAGCACCAGGTTCCACTCTAACTGATCCTCTGTATTGAATCGCTGTGTGTAGTCTTCAATCTCTTCAGAAAGCTCCTGTACAAGCATTAAACAAAGCAATATCTTTTGAGCTCTACCAACAATAACAGTTTAAGGAGGAGCAAAATGATGAGGAGGAGTCTAAACGCAGGAAACGTCATATGGCGATATGAGCTAAAATTCATATCATTATATTTTCCACTGTCCAGATGATATCGATATTATATTGGGAATTTGGAATCAGTTTTTATAGACCTTTGTTAAATTGCAGGCAAAATATGTATTTTAAAATTTTTTTACTAAAATGTTTATGCTGGAAATCTCACATCTTGGCTCCAGAGTTTGAATCAACTTTCTGAAACCTTCTTTCTTCAATTCAAACATTCCTTCGCTATGTCATGTGTTGTTACACTTATGCCTTTCCTTTTCTGCTGGTCTTGTCATAAGGAGTACTGACAGCGAAGGATGACCTTATTAATTGCTGAATGGGAGCCGTGATCATCATCTCAGCCTTGGCCATCCATGACCCTGTCGCCGGTTCACCACTATTCCTTAATTAGACAACTTTTAATAGATACTGACTTGAGGTCAACCGATATGGGTTTTCCTCTGGAAACAACAAGCTGATGGTCGGCCATTGGGGAATGTTGGGGGGGCTTTGTTTTTTTTTTCTCCCTGCACCGTTGGCTTTGGTTGGACGGAATCTGTTGTTCAGCTGTTTCTTGGCTGATTCTGCATGTCGAATCAGTGGCAGAGCTTGTTGGCAAGAATGAGTATGCTCATCTTCGGGTGTGCTCCACCTCCAGGAATATCTGTTATACGCATTTGGGTGCATTCCCCATATTCGCAGACATGGTTTTCAACTGGTTAAAGAAATTGCTGGTGTTTCCACCTTTAGCTACAACAACACAAGCAACACAAATTGCACAGTATTATTTGTTGGTCGAAGTCAGAGATTTCTAACCCAAACCAGCTCCATATGACCAAAGAGGCCTCGTTCACTTTTGCCGTCTCAATTGTAAAATCTCATGAGTTTGCAAACTGCAGTTGCCTGTGCACGCTTGTTCTTGTTCTGTCTCTGTCGTATGGATATTAGTGTAAGTGAGTACCAAATTGAACAAAACATTATATATGCAAAATTAGAATTCATGAATATGTAAAAGTATCCACGGTATAGCAAAATCCATCTCATGGTATAACATAATACCGGTAGTCACGTTCATACCAATATATCGCCACCCCTATATTGACCTAACGCTGAACAAGATGGCAAAATGTATTTGCATTTGAATCAGGTTTATGCTGAAATGCCCCACAGTTGGGAAATTACCTTGACCAAAACTTTCACCAGGTCCATCTTGTTGAGCAGCAAACACACCACAATGAACCGGGCATAGTACCTCAGCTTCTTCACCACTAACTCAGGCCTGAGGGAAAAAGCATGCAGAAATGAAACGTTGTGAGAGAGGAATTGAGAAGTTGACAGTGGAAGAGAGTAAGGAAACAGACAAGGACAGAGACAAGAAAAAGAGAAAAGAAAGGTGACAGCTTACAGAATCAATCGGACTGACAAAATGGATAGGAAAAAGGAAAATTTATTCTTTTTCTAAAAGTAAACCAACTGTCTGAAACTGTGTCTGAAATTCTACACCCAATAATTCAGTGGATCTGTTATGTATTTTTTGTGTCACTTGAGGTTTTTTGCAATTTTTTTTTACATGAAATTTGTGAGGGGCAAACATTTGTTATAAAAGAAAAATGTAAAAGAATTAAAAGAGGGTGTTTCTTTTTCCTCATTACTGTATACCATTAAATCCAAATGTTATCTGTCACATACAAAACCACACAAAGTTCAACATGCAGTGAAATGTAATAAATAAATGAAAATATAAAAAAAGAAAATATTCTATAATTGCAATGAAAATAAAATAGACTTAACATTTTATACATATTACATCAGTACCCAAGATAATACACATATCATGTACAGTGAGGAAAATAAGTATTTGAACACCTTGCTATTTTGCAAGTTCTCCCACTTAGAAATCATGGAGCGGTCTGAAATTGTCATCGTAGGTGCATGTCCACTGTGAGAGACAATCTAAAAAAAAAAAAAAATCCAGAAATCACAATATATGATTTTTAAACTATTTATTTGTATGATACAGCTGCAAATAAGTATTTGAACACCTGTCTATCAGCTAGAATTCTGACCCTCAAAGACCTGTTAGTCTGACCTATTAGTCTGCCTGTTAGTCCACCTCCACTACATTTATTATCCTAAATTAGATGCACCTGTTTGAGGTCATTAGCTGCATAAAGACACTTGTCCACCCCATACAATCAGTAAGAATCCAACTACTAACATGGCCAAGACCAAAGAGCTGTCCAAAGACACTAGAGACAAAATTGTACACCTCCACAAGGCTGGAAAGGGCTACGGGAAAATTGCCAAGCAGCTTGGTGAAAAAAGGTCCACCGTTGGAGCAATCATTAGAAAATGGAAGAAGCTAAACATGACTGTCAATCTCCCTCGGACTGGGGCTCCATGCAAGATCTCACCTCGTGGGGTCTCAGTGATCCTAAGGAAGGTGAGAAATCAGCCCAGAACTACACGGGAGGAGCTGGTCAATGACCTGAAAAGAGCTGGGACCACCGTTTCCAAGGTTACTGTTGGTAATACACTGAGACGTCATGGTTTGAAATCATGCATGGCACGGAAGGTTCCACTGCTTAAACCAGCACATGTCCAGGCACGTCTTAAGTTTGCCAATGACCATTTGGATGATCCAGAGGAGTCATGGGAGAAAGTCATGTGGTCAGATGAGACCAAAATAGAACTTTTGGGTCATAATTCCACTAAACGTGTTTGGAGGAAGAAGAATGATGAGTACCATCCCAAGAACACCATCCCTACTGTGAAGCATGGGGTGGTAGCATCATGCTTTGGGGGTGTTTTTCTGCACATGGGACAGGGCGACTGCACTGTATTAAGGAGAGGATGACTGGGGCCATGTATTGCGAGATTTTGGGGAACAACCTCCTTCCCTCAGTTAGAGCATTGAAGATGGGTCGTGGCTGGGTCTTCCAACATGACAATGACCCGAAGCACACAGCCAGGATAACCAAGGAGTGGCTCTGTAAGAAGCATATCAAGGTTCTGGCGTGGCCTAGCCAGTCTCAGACCTAAACCCAATAGAGAATCTTTGAGGAGCTCAAACTCCGTGTTTCTCAGCGACAGGCCAGAAACCTGACTGATCTAGAGAAGATCTGTGTGGAGGAGGCCAAAATCCTCCTGCAGTATGTGCAAACCTGGTGAAAAACTACAGGAAACGTTTGACCTCTGTAATTGCAAACAAAGGCAAATATTAACATTGACTTTCTCAGGTGTTCAAATACTTATTTGCAGCTGTATCATACAAACAAATATTTTAAAATCATCCATTGTGATTTCTGGATTTTTTTTTTAGATTATGTCTCTCACAGTGGACATGCACCTACGATGACAATTTCAGACCCCTCCATGATTTCTAAGTGGGAGAACTTGCAAAATAGCAGGGTGTTCAAATTCTTATTTTCCTCACTGCATATACCAACAGTATACAGTCATGGCCAAAATTGTTGGCACCCCTGAAATTATTTCAAAAAATCAAGTATTTCTCACAGAAAAGTATTGAATTAACACATGTTTTGCTATACACATGTTTATTCCCTTTGTGTGTAGTGGACACCCAATATGTGGTTGCACACCCTTTGGAAAAAATAACTGAAATCAGTCGCTTCCTATAACCATCAATAAGTTTCTTACACCTATTACCTGGAAGTTTGAACCACTCTTCCTTTGCAAACTGCTCCAGGTCTCTCATATTGTAAGGGTGCTTTTTCCCCAACAGCAATTTTAAGATCTCTCGATAGGTGTTCAATGGGATTTAGATCTGGACTCATTGCTGGCCACTTCAGACCTCTCCAGCGCTTTGTTGCCATCCATTTCTGGGTGCTTTTTGAAGTATGTTTGGGGTCATTGTCCTGCTGGAAGACCCAAGATCTCTAACGCAAACCCAGCTTTCTGACACTGGGCCCTACACTACGCCCCAAAATCCTTTGGTAATCCTCAGATTTCATGATGCCTTGCACACACTTAAGGCACCCAGTGCCAGAGGCAGCAAAACAACCCCAAAACATCTTTGAACCTCCACCATATTTGACTGTAGGTACTGTGTTCTTTTCTTTGTAGGCCTCATTCCGTTTTCGGTAAACAGTAGAATGATGTGCTTTATCAAAAAGCTCTATCTTGGTCTCATCTGTCCACAAGATGTTTTCCCAGAAGGATTTTGGCTTACTCAAGTACATTTTGGCAAACTGTAGTCTTGCTTTTTTATGTCTCGGTGTAAGCAGTGGGGTCCTCCTGGGTCTCCTGCCATAGCGTTTCATTTCTTTTAAATGTCTACGAATAGTTTGCATTGACACTGATGTTCCCTGAGCCTGCAGGACAGCTTGAATTTCTTTGGAACTTGTTTGGGGCTGCTTATCCACCATCCGGACTATCCTGTGTTGCAACCTTTCATCAATTTTTCTCCTCCGTCCACGCCCAGGGATTAGCTACAGCGCTATGGGTTGCAAACTTGTTGATAATGTTGCGCACTGTGGACAAAGGTAAATCTAGATCTCTGGAGATGGACTTGTAACCTTGATATTGTTGATATTTTTCCCACAATTTTGGTTCTCAAGTCCTCACACAGTTCTCTTCTGCTCTTTCTGTTGTCCATGCTTAGTGTGGCACACACAATGCAAAGACTAAGTAAACTTCTCTCCTTTTTAACTGCTTTCAGGTGTGATTTGTATATTGCCCACACCTGTTACTTGCCCCAGGTGAGTTTAAAGGAGCATCACATGCATGTAACAATCTTATTTATCCACATTTTTGACAATAATTTTGTCCAGCCCATTTTTTGAGTTTTGTGTGACATTATGTCAAATTTGCTTTTGTTTTGTTCCAATACACACAAAGGGAATAAACATGTGCATAGCAAAACATGTGTTAATGCAATACTTTTCTGTGAGAAATACTTGTTTTTCTGAAAAAATCTCAGGGGTGCCTTTTTTTGTTTTGTTAACGGTGCGGAAAACCCGTCATATAATCGCACAAGATTATACGTCATGATTGCGATATGATTAATTAGGGTATATGAATATAAACTAGGATATTCTATGATCTACAATTATAAATCTATAAAGGGACAATATCTATTGTTAATAGCACTGTACCAATAAAAAATTATTGAATATTCAATATAATATTGAATATTACACCCTCCAGTAGGGGATCTTATCAAAAGTTTGAAGGTAGTATTTTATGCTAATGATTGTTCAGATGATAATTTAAATAAATATTATATACATAAAATGAATATAAATATAATATAAAATATATACATATATAATATAAAATATAACTCTATTGGATGATTTTTTTTAAGAAGTCTATTCTCACCTGTCCTCCTTGTTGACCTGGTAGTAATATGAGCGCTGGCGGATGGCTGAGTAGAAGGAAAATGCTTCATTTAAGTAGCTTGTTTCTGAGGTACGGAGGCTGAGGAAGGAAAGAAACGAGAAATACACTTATCAGAACATTCTGCAGTCCTTGCCTGAACAAAATTAAGATTTTAAGGATAAGTAGCCTTACTAGTAATGGTAGTAGAGCTGGCCAATTTTGGAGGCCACCTCACCAATCTGCCACCTCTTGAGGCCATATCGATTGTCCAGCACCTGTCTGTGCTCCCATTGAATACACAAACAGACACACACATACTACCTTTGAGGGTGCAAATAGTGACATTTTTGTTATTCTATTTTATTTTACCAATATTAGTAATGCCATATAACTTGTATATAGAGAGCATTGTGTATGAACTTCGCTGGTGATGTCTATACATTTGTAAAAGATACACTATTCAGTTGTTATACTGAGTTAAATCTAACTTTAGCAAATGTAACCTACAGTATCTCACAAAAGTGAGTACACCCCTCATATTTCAGCAACCATTTCTTCTCAAGGACAATACTAGAGAAATGAAACTTGGAGATATTTTAGTATTCAATGTGCAGCTTGTATAGCAGTACAGATTTACTGTCCTCTAAAAATAACTTAACATACAGCCATTATTGTCAAAATAGCTGGCAACAAATATGAGTACACCCCAAGTGAACATGTCAAAACTGTGTCCAAAGTGTCTATATTTTGTGTGTGCACCATTGTTATCTAGCACTGCCTTAATCCTCCTGGGCATGGAATTCACCAGAGCTGCACAGGTTGTTGCTGGGATCCACTTCCAGTCCTCCATAATGACATCACGAGCGGCTGGATGTTAAGACACATGGCACTTCTTCACCTTCTGCTTGAGGATACCTCACAGGTGCTCAATAGGGTTCAGGTCTGAAGACATACTTAGCCACTCCATCATCTTCACTTGCAGCAAGACAGATGACATGTTGTCGGAGTGTTTGGGGTTGTTTTATGTTGTTTTTATGTTACTGCCCTTCAGCCCAGTTTCTGAAAGAAGGGCATCATGTTCTGCTTCAGAATGTCACAGTACGTTTCCCTCAATGCACCACAGTTTCCCAGTACAGCAGCACTCATGATGCTGTTTAAGCCAGCTTCTGAACCTGATGCACAGCATGAGGACTCAACCTCTTTGATTGACCCTTGAGAAGCCTGTTCGGACTAGACCCTATCTTGGAAAACCTCTGTATGGCCCTGACCACTGTACTGTAACTCAGTTTCAGGGTGTTATGGATCTTCTTATACTCTCGGCCATCTTTGTGGAGAGCAACAATTTTAATTCTCAAATCCTCAGAAAGTTATTTGCCATGGTGTCCTATTGAACCTCCAGTGATCAATATGAGAGCATTGTACACAAAGCACCAAATTTTAACTGCTCTAATACACAAGATAAACAAATTTGTATGGTCTGTCAAGCAGACAAAAACACGAAAATGATGAATTGGACATGTGGCTTTACATAGTTAAGCGATGTATAGCTGTACTCACTTTTGTTGGCAGTTATTTAGACAATAATGGCTGTATGTTGAGTTATTTTTAGAGGACAGTAAATCTCTACTGCACATTGACTACTCTAAAATATATCCAAGTTTCATGTCTATATTATTGTTTCTTGAGAAAATATACTAAAATGGTTGCTGAAATGTAAGAGGTGTACTCACTTTTGTGAGATACTGTAATTGGTGGTTAGCTCAGTGGATGCCAATATAGAATGATGAATAAGTGCTTAGTAATTGTCTTCAATATTCTGATGTTCATGCTGTTTGTAATTTTTTGGAAAAATAATTTACTGCACATGTTCATTAGTATTGTAGTATTATTTACTATTTGGAATTAATCACTGACCTGTGTTGCTGCTGAAACTTCCAAAGCTTAGTGTAGACGTCAAAAGTACGGCCGAAATAGGACTGCCATTGTTTGTGTCCATACTGAGGAAGATCTCTTTAGAAATGGGGGAAAAAAAAAAAAAAAAAACATTAGTTTGTACCACAAACATTAATCATGTCTCACAACATATAGTTTAAGTCAGAGAACTATAAATAAACAAAAAGAGGCATCAAGACTGTGTGTCAAATTACCTTATCAATTTTATTTTATTAAAATTATTTTCTGAATCAGTTGTGGGAAATTAATTCTCTTTCACCATGATAAATAAAAAATACACAGCACTCTGGATGTGGCAATACAGCGGCTAATGGGGAGTGTGTACATAAACTGCCAATTTTATCAGTCCGATTAACATGTTAATAAAGTGAAGGTCAGAGAAGAAAAGTGCAAGAAGACTAACAAAGAAGACACAGATGTGGAGGAAAGTGTAAGAGCAAGAAAGGTAGATATGTGTGAAAATTGATGTAGTAACTCTGGCACTACTATTCTCTTCTGCCTTTTCTATTCTTTCTCTCTGATCCTACCTCAATCATTTTCCCATTCTTTTAGGACACTAGGCTGCACTGGTATCACAGGGGTGGTAGAGGCATACAGACAAACACTTAAGGGCTATATAAGGGAGAATGATGGTAACTCTCTAATTACTCTAAAATAATCCATGCTTTTAGACAGTCACTTATCCGCGTACATACACACATACACCTATCCTCACATTTACACAAAACAGATAACAGGCTTAAGCACACAGAGACACAATGAAAACTGCAACAGAGACAGAGGCAGTGTAAGAACTTGAGAATTTGTGGGATTGTATCATTAGACATCAGTTTATATGTTTTTGACAATCAGGTGAAGAGAGAGACATAGCACTGTCTACTGATCACCACTTGGTGGTCAGTTGGTCTTAATGAACAGAGCATCATATTTACCTAGTAAACCCAGGAGAACCTTCTAGTGCAAGTAAGCACTGGTAGAAGGACTTCTCTCTTGCACCAAGTGAGGTCAAGGACACTGAAACACCAATGAATAGAGGAAGCTACATGAAGCTGTTACAGCAAGGCTGATGGTGTCTGTGGCTGGCAGATGGTCAAGGTGAGTTGATGCCTCCAAAGTAATGAGCCTTATCTGATTCAGTTGAGAGATATATGAATGCCATTGAGTGTCTGGTAGACAACTATTTTATGTTATAGACAGGATAACAAAATAGAGCTACATTTGTTATGCAGTAGGGAGAGCGAGTGATAATATTTATATTATCTCCATATTGTTTTTTTCTTTTGACACCACCCAAACCAGACCTCCAACACACAGCCACAATCATCTTAATGATAAGTGTGAAGCAGCTGGGAGGAAAGTCAACACCACCTTGATCAAGGCTATAGTTCAGTCACAGTAACAGTGGGATGCTCGCTTCAGGTGCAAGGAGAGAGCATACAAAAAGAAAAGCAAACGTAGTGTTCAAAGTAAAAAGTACTTGAAGAGAAATAAAGTACTCCATCATACAGACCTTAGGCCATTGAAAAGCTGTTTGGACTTGTCCAGCAGATAGCAGAAGTCTGTCACAGTTTTCCTCTCACCAAGTGGGATGTCATCATCAGCTCCCACCCCAGTCATGACAGCTGTAATATTAAAGGAAAGAACCTCACTTTCAGAGAGCCTGTCACCAAAATGTCACTGCCAACTGTTGACGCATGCAGAGTCACTACCAAGCTGTTATCAAAACAATAATTCACATACTAAGCATGGAGTTCTGGTTGGCTTTTTGTTTGCTGGACTTATATGGTTTTGGTCTCTGTGTGTTTAACTTCAATTCGATGCTGAAGATTCTAAACTGTTTCCAGATGCCTAGGCCTGTAAGGATGATGTTATGTGTGTGAAGATAATGCTTAGTATGAATAAAGCAAAACCTCTGAAACAATTATTTTTGTATATTATGTTTTTCCACCCTAATATTCACTGCCCGTCTGAAAAAACAGTCACACTCCAATATTTAGTTGGACTGCCTTTAGCTTTGATTACGGCACGCATTATGTTGCAGTAATTTTTCACCAAGATCTTGTATTGATGATGGGAGAGTCGGACCGCTGCACAAGGTCTTCTCCAGCACATCCCAAAGATTCTTAATGGGGTTAAGGTCTGGACTGAAAATTATGTCTCATGCTCCCTCAACCACTCTTTCACAATTTGAGCCTGAAGAATCCTGGTCCCTTATATCACTCAGTATATTCAGGAAGTCAGCTGACCTCATTCTTTGGGCGCATTACGTTGCAGAACGCAGACCTGACCAACTGCAGCAACCCCAGATCGTAGCACTGCCCCCACATGATTGTACGGTAGGCACTAGACATGATGGTGCATCAGTTAATCCACCCCTTTTCTTACCTTGATGCCCTCATCACTCTGGAACAGGCTAAATCTGGACTCATCAGACCACATTACCTTATTCCATTGCTCCAGAGTTAAATCTTGCTATGCTCCCTAGCAAAACCTTTTGAAGCCTTTTTCCCCTGATTAGCCTCACTGATAAGTGGTTTTCTTAATGCTACACAGCTGTTTAGTTCCAATCCCTTGAGTCTCCCTCACATATTGCGTGTGGAAATGCTCTTACTTTCACTATTAAACATAGCCGTGAGTTCTACTGTTGTTTTTTTATGATTTTATTACACCAAACGTTTAAGTGATCACTGATCACGATCATTCAAGTTTTATTTCAGACCACATTTCTTCCTCGAAGATGATGGTTCCCCACTATTCTTCCAGTTTAAAATAATGCGTTGGACAGTTCTTAACCAAATTTTAGTAGTTTCAGCAATGTCCTTGGATGCATGCTAATAATTTGACCCTTCCGACATGGTTGTTTAAGAAATGAGAATCTACTCACTGCATCATTTAGGGTTAAATTACTTGTTGCCAACTGAAACATAATCATCCATGCAGGGAGGCTCTTACCTATTTACTTAAATCCAGGTGGTGCCACTTTTT
Organism: Silurus meridionalis; assembly: GCF_014805685.1. Taxonomy (NCBI): domain Eukaryota; kingdom Metazoa; phylum Chordata; class Actinopteri; order Siluriformes; family Siluridae; genus Silurus; species Silurus meridionalis. Next base: position 10,473,764 of record NC_060908.1, on the reverse strand, counting down.
TTTGGACGGGCAGTGTATACTGTATATATAGATCGATAGAATAAAATGGTGCCATGTATACCAAGAAAATATCCGGGTCCTCGCCTAAAAAAAATCCCCAATACATCCGCCTCTGGAGTCTAATGCATAAAACTTCTATGTTCGAAGAATCAGTACTCTCTGGCAAGCTGAATATGTTTGATTTTGGATCAGGCTGAATGCTTTGTTTCTGAAACACTTCCAAACAAATTGTGGTGATGTAGATTTTGCTGGATTGTAGTTCTGGAGATTTTCTGACCCCAACACAACTAGCTTTTAATGCTTTAGCTCTTTTCTAAAAGCCCGTTTCCATTTTTCCTTTTGTAGCACATAACAGCTACAGTATCTCACAAAAGTGAGTACACCCCTCACATTTCAGCAACCATTGTAGTATATCTTCCTATGGGACACAATAAGAAGATATACAGTGGTATCTTGATCTACGAGTGAATTAATGTATTACTGTAATTAAGTTTTCCGAGGTACGAGACGTCACTCCGTCAATTATTTGCTTTGTTATGTTTACACGCTCTCTCATTCTCTTCACGTGTTCACCTCGTAGAGTAAACACTGATTTGTTGTGCTTGCGGTTTCTTGCTTTGTGCTTCATGTTTTGTGCAAATTCATTTTTCTAAATGTTCTAGGTTCTAGTGACAATGCTGAGAAGAGGAGGATGATGTCCATTAAATTAAAGCGTGAAATTATCGAGCAACATGAACAAGGTATGCGAGTAAAAGACTTGTCCAGGCAATACGAACGTTTAACGTCTACGATTTGCAAGATTTTAAAGCAGAAGGAGTCGCTTAAGGTTATAACGCCAGCCAAAGGTGTAAAAATAATGTCTAAGCTCCGGACGTCTGTCCATGAAAAGATGACGGAGAAGCAGCTTGCAGGAACTAGCGTAACAGAGGCTATTATTATATTTTTACATACTCTTTCTATTATGTTTATATACAATATCCAATTCAATTCATTTTTATTTGTATATCACTTTTAGCAATGAACATTGTCTCAAAGCAGCTTTACACAGATAATGTGGTGAAAAGTGAATATGTTCTTTATAAGTAAGTTTGTCCCTGATGCATAAGGAAGAAACATTGAGAGGAATCAGACTCAAGAGGGAACCCATCCTAATCTGGGTTGCACCGAATATTTGTTATTTAGAAATGTATTTTCCTTATTTAATAACATTAAAAACAAAAAATAGGGTGGCATTTTAAGAGGGTTGGAACGGATTAAGTGCATTTTAAGTATTTTAAATGGGGAAAATTGATTTGATGTGTGAGCAAATTGAGCTACGAGCTCGACCACGGAACGAATTAAACTCGTAGTTCAAGGTACCACTGTACTACACACACATGCTGGACACATCAGTTTATCTTAGTGTCATCAGACCACAGGACATGGTTTAAGTAATTCATGCTGTTTGCAGGCTTTCTTGTGAGCCAGCTTCAGGAGAGGCTTTTTTTCTGGGATGACGGCCATGCAAACGGACTTGTTGCAGAGTGAGGCATATGGTTTAAGCACTAAAGAGCATAATACATGTCAAAACAATGACAAAAATGATCTGCTGAATAGGTCTAATCGAAAAATCCTAGTTTTACAGTTTTTTATGGTTACTCACATGAGAAGCTGGTCGGCTAAAGAATTCTTGTTTCGTTTTTATGTTGGCATTTAATTCTCAAGCAACTAAGGGTAACTGATTTAACCCTTTATATTTTTATCTTCTGTTAGGTAATATTTATTTTTAATCATGTTAATCATTTGCTTTTAAGTGTGTGTCTGTGGAGTAAATAGATAAAAAAAATACTGCAATTTTTAATTTAATATTTTGTAAACTTAAATCTTGATTGGTTCAATTTGAATTCTGTTGAGGCGATGTACATATTAACAGTGTTGCATCACTGTGCAAACACTTATGAATCTAATGTATGTATGCAATGCACACATTTCTATAGCTTTCCTTTCTAATTTAAATTTATTTCCCGAAGTTTTCATGTATATTTTATTTTTCAGGGAAGCCACAATAATTTTATGCTCCTCTGTAACATTTCTGGCTGGAGAAAAAAATCCAAGTATGTTCCAGCAGCAGCAGCAGCAGCAGAGCTCAAATTTATTTTATCCCATTTGAAGCCTTGAGCAGACCACTGCAGAGTAATTTTCTAATGGTATGCAGCATGTTCAGAGTCAGTAAAGGATGTGGGAGTGCATACAGTAGGTCATAAAGTGAGTTGTGGACCATATTTTGTCTCCTTAAAAATAAGCATACTTGCATTTAGAAAAAGTTGTCTCTTCGAAATTTTCCCACATCTGCTGTATCACCAAGATGTATGCACCACCCTCCTGGAAATATGCACTTCCTTCAAAATCAAGACTGTTGCACCATAATACTGATCTGGTGGGTAAGTCACTTTGTATGAGGCATGGCTAAATCCAGGACAGAATTGTTTTTTTTTTAACTTATTCTATTCTAGTGATTTACATCAACACATGGCAGTCATAATGTCATAATGACACACTGTCATAAATGACTCATTAGATGTCAGCGTCACAAGATTTGGACACATTTTGGGGCTATTCAGGCTGCTCTAAATTCTTACAAGCAGATATGGCTTTCCTTTGCTTTCTCATCCTTGAAATGAGAATATTTGCCCATCTGTAGTGGTTGGGGTTAACTGCAGGTTGAACATACTTCTGAAAGGTGCTTAATTCCAGATACCCTTCAGAGGTTTATTGCAGCAAATGTGGTTAACGGTCCATAAGTCTAATTAGTGGAAATATGTATTGCCCTAAGTATTTCAATGCCAAGAACGAGACTTTGATCAGCTCAATCAATGCCTCATCATTGAGTATAATACTTACTCCAAAGCAAGTGCACGATGTGTATAACAGCCAATTCTGTGCTTTGGTATTGCGTGACTAAGTATAGACCTTTATCTTTACAAACCACAAATCATATGCTGTGATCAACAATGTCAGGTATACAGACAAGCAATGCCAAGTATAAGCACATGTGGGTTTAGGTGAACTGCACCAGACACGTCTGTAACCAAAGGTGCCCATAACAGCTGTTGTATCCATTGCACTAGGAGAAAGGCTTGAAGAAAAAGAATGAATCAGGAGACAGAATGTTCTCCTGCTATACTGAGCTCTCCGCCAACAGATACTTTTGACTAAGCCACTTCTGATGCCACAGCAATCTTTTGATTTTTTGACAGGCTCAGCAAGTATCTTCTCATCAGATAAGAAACAGGAAAAAACCCTTTCACTTCTACAAACTGGCAACTGTGATATGTTGGTATCAACTTTAATGTGGATAAAATGTTTATTTAGACAACTAAAAGCTTAGATACTGTACACATTAAATAGTTCTGCAGATTAAACTTTAGTTTTGTGGAGCCGTATTATGAATAGTGGGGTCTGCAATTCCTTGAGTACTCACTCAAAATGCTATTCTGAGGACAATCCACTCAGTAAAGCAGCAAGGAAAAAGTGTGAATTGTGAATCGTGGAGCTGGCAGTTCTGCTACTCATTACTAAGAGAGTTCTTCTGAAGGAAACCATCTCCGCAATGCAGCACTAAAGAAGAAAGGCACAGTGCTGCCACCTGCTAATCAGTAGGTTGCTGTGACTGAATAAACCAATGAACAAACTCGAATGAACACAGAAATGTCTCAGAGACCAGATTTCAAACTTCGTTTTCTGCTAAAGATATCATGGTGATATAGGTCTGCCTCAACATTGCCAACCTTTCTTTGTGCTTCTACAAAATAGCTTGAACACCACATCTTGAAACCCCAGTCTGTTTTTGCCTGGGAGAGACCTTGCTGATGCAGTATAATTACTTTATGTATTGTTGCTGTGATCAGTCTTGATATTGTGTGACCAGTGACATGAAACTTCCACAACCAGACATGTCTTCCACAACCTCACTGGCCCCATTGGCTGTTTCTGTTTCAGTTGACTGTGTTTCATCCTACATATAAAATTAATGATCATCTGCAGCTGCTTTTTATAATTTTTTTATCATACATGAATTATACAAAATTATACAAAGCAGCTGTTTATGTTCATCAATTTAATATGTGGGTAATTTTTATGTATTTTTTATCCTACACCTGAATTTAATCCAGTGAGATTCAGGGAAAAGGTCAGACAGGGGTGCAGTGGTGGTAAAGAGGTGTTGGATGATTAGGCAACTACTGCAGAAGTGATAAGGGAGACAACTAGAAAGGTACTTGATGTGACATTTGGAAATAGAAAGGAAGACAAAGAGACGTGGTGATGGAATAAGGAAGTGCAGGAGAGCATAAGGAGAAAGAGGTTGGCAAAACAGAATTGGGATTGACAGAGTGATGAGAAAAGTAGGCAGGAGTACAAAGTGATTGGGGAGTTTTTCCTTTCCACAGTCACCACCGGCTCGTTCATCAGGGACAAACTTATATATATATATATATATATATATATATAAAGAAAATCTTATTCATTCTTTATCACTGCATTATCTGTGACAATGTTCATTGTTAACGCGTTATACAAATAAAAATGAATTGAGATGCTGCAGCAGGTGAAGAGAGATGTAGCTTAAGCTGAGGAAAAGGCATATGAGGAGCTGTATGAGAGGTTGGACACTAAGGAAGGAGAAAAGGATTTGTACCGACTGGCCAGGCAGAAGGACTGAGCTGGGAAGGATGTGCTGCAAGTTAGAGCAATAAATTAGGATTAGAAATAAGTTTATTAAAGCAACAGCACTTGTAGGACATTTTAGAGACAAAGTGAGGGAGAAATTGAGATGGTTTGGACATGTGCAGAGAAGGGGATATGAGGTATATCAGTAGAAGAATGCTGAGGATGGAGCCATCAGGAAGAAGGAAAAGAGAAAGACCAAGGAGGAGGTTTATGGATGTGGTGAGGGAAGACATACAGGAAGTTTGTTTGAAAGAGGCAGATATAGAGAACAGGGGGGTATGAAGACGGTTGATCCGCTGTGGCGACCCATTATGGGAGCAGCCAAAAGAAGATCCCTGAATCTAATCCAACAAAATCCCTGAATTTGTGCAAGTGTACAATGTGTGCAACAGTAAGAATTGAAAGCCAAAGGGTGGGTACCACAAATATTGATTTGTTTTTATTTTCTCACTTTATAGCATTTTGTCCACAACTGCCAAAACCGTTTGCACAGTACTGTACAGTCATTCCTTTAATTCATTAGCCACTTCAATCCACCTTATTTTTTAACATTAAAAGGGACTCTGCATGTCTGTATGTCCGCATGTCCTATATTCCTGTTAGCCATTTCTAGTTATTTCAGTTAACTAGTTTGTATTCATCACACCATCTGATCATTACTCATTCAAGATATCATTTTTAACAATAATAATAATTATAGATTCATGAAAAATGGCATTGTTTGTGCATTTAGAGGTGGCCTGAATAACTGGCACAATGAAAGGTTTTTCTAAGAGCAGCTGTGACCCGAGATAACCACAGTGAATGGTTTTCAAGGTGGTCAAGGAGTATTTCCCTGCCACAGTCACCACTGGCTTTCTCATTGGGTATAAACTTACAGTATAATAAACAAACTAAACTTATACATTCCAACTTAATAACCTATTTTTTTTTTTTTTTGGGATAGCTGCTTTGGGACAATGTCCAAAGTTAAAAGTGCTTCACACAGGACCTACAGGTATGAAGGAGTAAGGTTTCGAGAGGTTTTTAGGCTCGGCCACTTAAGTAAAAACTTATCAGCTCATAAATGTAGGTGAAACTGGAAAAAGTTAATGAGACAAAAATTGCTGTACCTAAAAGAAAAATGCATTTTCAATTTGTATTAACAGTATTAAAATACTTGAAAATGTACTTACAGATTCAAACAATATACTTGGGAGTTAATGGACTGTTTCTAATGACAAAACCTGAATTAAAGCATGAGTTAGCTAGTCAGTATCTTTCCTTAACAGACAGAGAAATCAATCAACACTCAAACAAACAATGTCACAAGCAGCAATCTGCATGTGCCCGCACCATTTGCCGAGCAAACCACGTGTAGCCAGTTCTTACTTTATTGCATAAAACGTTCAAAATTTCATGAAGGTAGCTTACAGCCAAAACTTGGAAGTGTGTTCGTGTGTATGTTACTGGCTCATGACCGCTATGTTTTTAGAGCTAGTAGATCCTAATCCCAATTAAACCCAAGTAAAATCTTAATTGATTCAAACACACAAGTGCAGGTCACACATTAGGATCAGGTTTCTTGAGTTTGGAAAAAAAATTCAAACTGACTCTTTTTTTGGGCTTTTTTTTTTTTTTTTGCTTCTCATTTTGTTGGTATATATGTCCTGCAGTCAAGAAAACAATATTACTCTGTCTTAGAAGGGCCCAATTATTTTCCAACAACTAGGGTGATTGCTGAAACTACTCAAATTGAGTTAAGAACCCATTATCAAACACTAACACATTATTAAAACCTGAAAGGATCTTTGTGGAAGAAATGAGGCCAGAAGACAATCTTGATCATAAAAATGATCATAATTGGAGATTAATTTGTTTAGTCAAATCAAATTACAACAATACAAAAACAGTAGAACTATGATTATTAACTACGATAATTTCCACACATTTCCACACATATAATGCAAAGAGAACTTAAAGAGAATGGGACTAAAAAGTGGTGTAAGTCTTAAGAAAACTGCTTACTAGTGAGGCTAAACTGTTTAGTTAATAATCAGTTAGTTAATTGACTAACTGAATGTACTGAATGACTAGGTTTATTCATCAATGGATTTTTTTCTAGACCAAGCACTTAACCCTTAATCCTCTATGCTCCAAATATGTTGTATCAAGGTTGACCCAGCTGGAATATGCAAACAATGTGACCATGCTTTAATGTACATGTGGCAAGTAAAAGGCTCTTTTTTTTCTTTTACATACTGGTCAAATTTTATGTCTGTAGAATCTACATTAACAGTTCTGGCGATGGACAAAGAAGAAGGGAAAGATTAACAAACAATAATAATAAGGCAATTATCAAATACAAAAAACACATACAAGTATTTTTGTTACTTTACTATATTCACAAGAAAGTGCTCAAAGATCTCACAGCACAAGTCTTCTCAAAAAAAAGAAAAAAAGAAAAAAGGAAAACATGGCTAAATGAGGTGAACAGGATCATCTGTACAACTCATTTATTCAATAGAAGAAAAGAAAAAAAAAAAAAAAAAAAATCACATGGCAGTATTGCAATGCCTAATATCATGCAGATGCAGATCAAACGCTTCAGTTAATGTTAAAAAATGTGAAGAAATTAGACAAAACAAAAACAAAAAAACACCAACACTGCAATGATGAAAAGATATGAAATTATTTTTGCAATTAACTAAATGGAGCTACATTACTAATATTAACGGATCTAAATTTCAATATATGCATACTTAAATAGCTAAACAAAAACATGTATTTAAAAAAAATCTCCATAGTATTAAGCAACTAAAGCACAAAAGTCACCAATAAGATGATCAAATTCTAATAGTGAAATTCTTGCAGGTGAATTGTGTGCATCATGCAGAAGTAGAATTTCTGTTCTTAAATCAAACATTATTAAAATGTCCATACTATAATTTAGATCAATATATAGATTTATAGAATATATAGAATATAGATCAATTTGTCATTATTTGCTTTTGAAACACTAACCATATGAAGTATAACCAGTATATACTTAGACAACATTATATAAAAAGAAAAGTATTGGGACACCTGACCATTAACACCAGCACGGACCGTAATGACATTGCATTCTAAATACTCAGACATTAATATGGTGTTGAACAGGAAGGCCTGGTTCTCTGTTCCAGTTCATTCCAAAGGTGTTGATGAGGTTAAATCATGGCTGTGTGCAGGTGAGTCAAATTCTTCTACACCAAGCTCATTCAACCATGTCTTTATGGACCTTGCTTTTCACACTGGGGCACGGTCATGCTGGAATAGCTATTAATTCCAAACTATTAGCCCAAAGTTGGAAGCATAGCACTGTCCAAAATGTCTTGGCATGCTGAAACAGTGAGTTTTACCTTCACTGAAGGTAGAGGTAATTACACTACTGTACGAGCTGAAGATTTTTGTTGGGAGTGACGAGGATAAACAGATCAGAAACGAGTTTATTAGAGGGACAGCACATGTAGGATGTTTTGGAGACAAGGTGAGGGAGGTGCGATTGAGGTGGTTAGGACATGTGCAGAGGAGGGACATCAACTCTGACCCCAGACGCATGTGGAAAGGTATCCAGACCATCACAGACTACAAACCTACAGCTCAAACAACCAGCAGTGCCTTCCAACCGGACGAACTCGATCGCTTTTTTGCTTGTTTCGATCAAGGCATAGGACATTTCACCTCAACCACGGACTCTTCTACTGCTTACAGCCCACTTTCACTTTTAACAAAGGACGTCTATTCAGCATTTAGTAGAGTGGATGCACGCAGGGCAGCTGGCCCGGATGAGATACCAGGACGTGTTCTCAGAGCATGCGCTGGACAACTGGCACAGGTTTTCACTGACATTTTCAACCTGTCACTGGCCCAAGCCACGGTTCCTACATGCCTGAAGACCACAACCATCATACCTGTGCCTAAGCACTCAGCTGTCGAATGTCTGAATGACTTTCACCCAGTTGCACTCACCCCTATCGCTATGAGAAGCTGGTCCTGAATCACCTCACTGCGGACCTACCACCTACACTGGACCCACACCAGTTTGCCAGTTTTCAATACAGTCCTCCCCACTGTACTGATCACTAAGCTCAGTGACCTCCACTTGCAGATGGATTCTGGACTTTCTCACCAACAGAACTCAATCTGTTAGGTTGGGCAACCAGATATCCTCAACCCTCATTCTGAACACTGGCATCCCACAGGGCTGTGTTCTGAGCCCACTACTCCACTCCCTGTTCACCCATGATTGTGCTCCTCTGTAAAACTCCAACATCTTCATCAAGTATGCAGATGACACCACCGTGGTCGGCCAGATCGACAACAATGACAAATCGACCTACAGGGAAGAGATCCAAAGTCTGACAACATGGTGTGCCAACAACAACCTGACCCTCAAAGCCACAAAGTCTAAAGAGCTCATTGTGGACGTTTGGAAATCCAACAGCAGGAGACATCTTCCAGTCAACATCAATGGAACTGAAGTAGAGCGAGTATCCAGCTTTAAGTTCCTGGGAGTTCACATCTATGAGGAGCTGTCCTGGCAGAAGAACACTTCAGCTCTGATTAAGAAAGCACAACAATGCCTGTACTTCTTGAGAATTCTCAAAAAATCTCATCTGTCCCCAGGGATTTTAACGAGTTTCTACCGCTGCATCATCAAGAGCATCCTGACCAACTCCATCACTATATGGTAAGGTGGCTTCACTGTGTGTGAACATAAAGCCCTGCAGAGGGTGGTCAAAACCGCACGTTGCATCACTGGCACCAAACTACCTGCCATTAAACACCTTCTCCACAGCAGATGTCTGCACAGATCTCACAAAATTATCAAGGACTTTTCACATCCCAGTTATAAACTGTTTAACCTCCTTCCATCAAGAAGGAGATACAGGAACTTACGCACAAGAACCAGCAGTGCACACCACTGAACTCTACACTACACCGCTAGATCACTAAAAAAAAAAGCCCACAAAACACTGTAAATAACCTCTGTACCATACATGTACATATCACATAGTATATCTTTTTTACTCCTCATTACATCTGCACTATTTTTTTATCTTTATGTATCTTTATATCCCTACTGTACATTCTGCCCAACATTTCACATTCATGTATATGTGTATATAATGTGTGTACACATATTACTGTTTATTCAGCTTGCACATTTCTTAAAAGCCATAATCTTATAACCTTTCACTTCTGCACATTTGCTCTTCAATGCCATAGCCTTAAAACCATTTGTCTGTACTTCTTAATGATGTCCACACATCTTTGCACTGTACTAGCCTTTATATTTATTCACTGTACATATGCTCACATACTGTATATATCACATGCTGTAAATATGCTACATATTTATCTGCACTATTTCTACATTTTGCACTTCTGGTAGATGCCAAACTGCATTTTGTTGCTGTGTACCTGTACAATGCAATGACAATAAAGTTCTCTTTCTTTCTTTCTTTCTTTCTTTCTTTCTCTCTTTCTTTCTTTCTTTCTTTCTTTCTTTCTTTCTATCTATCTATCTATCTATCTATCTATCTATCTATCTATCTATCGCAAAGGTGGCATACTATTACAGTGTCACACATGAATTAACAGCCCTTCAGAACGACCCATTTTTTTCTTCCAAATATAAATGAAGACTGCATGTCTAGAGGCTTGAATTTATACACCTGTGGCCATCGGTCTGACTGAAACACCTAAATAATTAAGAGGTGTATCCCAATACTTTTTTACTATATGGGTAAAAGTATGTGAACACTCAACCCTTACACCCATACCCAAAATTTGGAAGAACACAATTCTTTAAAATGTCTTTCTCAGCTGTAGCATTAAACTTTCCGTTCAAAGGAATTACAGTGAGAGCCGAAAACTGTTTGAACATGACAATGCCCCTGTGCTAAAGCATCCATAAACACAACAAAAAGTTGTGGCTTCCACAAAGCCCAGAACTATCATACACGTTTAGGTTGAACTAGATCTCTGACTACACTTTTCTCACGCATGCTTTCAGGCTGAATGGACAAATCCCCAGACATGTTACAAAATCTAGTCTAGAATCTAGAAAGCCCTCTCAGAATAGTGGTGGTTATGACTACAGCAAATAGGAAGCTGATTCTGTCATGGGTTGTTCAACAAGCACATATGGATAAAAAAGATAAGGTATCCAGTGATGAGTCTGTCTATATACTTATAGTGCATATATGTTAATATGCCATGTTCAGTGACGACCACTTCTTTCGGTTGCTTCCAATAGGTGTGGCCACAGCGGATCATCCGTCTTCATACCAATCTGTTCAAAACAACTACCTGCATGTCTTCTTTTACCACATCCCTAAACCTTCTCTTTTTCCTTCCTCTTTTCCTCCTGCCTGGCTCCTCCATCCCGAGCATTCTCCTACTGATATACCCCATATACCCTCCTCTGCACATGTCCAAACCATCTCAATCTCGCCTCCCTCACCTTGTCTCCATAACGTCCTACATGCGCTGTCCCTCTAATAAACTCTTTTCTAATCCTGTCAATCCTCATCACTCTCAACGAAAACCTCAACATCTTCAGCTCTGCTACCTCCAGCTCCACCTCCTGTCTTTTACTCAATGCCACTGTCTCCAAACCATACATCATCGCAGGTCTCACCACAGTCCTATAAACTTTCCCTTTCACTCTTGCAGATATTCTTCTATCACAAATCACTCCTGTCACTCTTCTCCACCCACTCCACCCTGCCTGCACTCTTTTCTTCACTTCTCTAACACACACTCCATTACTTTGCACTGTTGACCCCGGTTACCTGAACTCCTCCACCTTCTCCACCTCTTCTCCCTGTAACCGCACCACTCCACTGCACTCCCTCTCATTCACACACATGTACTCTGTCTTACTCCTACTGACTTTCATTCCCCTTCTCTCCAGCGCATACCTAGACCTCTCCAGGCTCTTCTCCACCTGCTCCCTACTCTCACCACAAATCACAATATCATCTGCAAACATCATAATCCATGGAGACTCCTGTCTGACCTCATCCATCAACGTGTCCATCACCACTGCAAACAAGAAAGGGCTTAGAGACGATCATTGCTGATGCAATCCAAACTCCACCTTGAACCAGTCTGTTATTTTTCTACTGCACACTTCAATGCTGTCACACTGTCCTCATGAATGTCCTGCACCAAATTTTGTTCCATTGCAATCTCTCCTAAACATCTTTATTGTTTTACTGGTATGTCATCTGGTCCAACTGACTTTCCACTCTTCATCCTCTTAATCTGCTCTCACTTCCTAATTGCTAATCCTATTTACCATCTACCACCTATGCTTTACCATCTCCATATCACCCAACATTCTCTCATTTTCTTCATTAATCATCTTCTCAAAATACTCCCTCTACCTTTTCAACACACTTTCCTCACTAGTCAACATTTCCATTTGCACCCTTTATTGCTCTAACCTGCAGAACATCCTTCCCTGCTCTGTCGCTCTGCCTCGCCAATCGGTATTAATCCTTTTCTCCTTCCTTAATGTTTAACTTCTTCACCTGCTGTCACATCTCCTTGTACTCCTGCCTACTTTTCTCATCACTCTGTCGATCCCAATTCTGTTTCACCAACCTCTTTCTCCTTATGCTTTCCTGCACTACCTCTTTCCACCACCACGTCTCTTTACATCCTTTCTCTTCCCAGATGTCACACCAAATACCTTTCTAACTGTCTCCCTTATCACTTCTGCAGTAGATCCCCAATCATCCAACACCTCTTCACCACCACTGAGCCCCTGTCTGACCTCTTCCCTGAATCTCACACTACAGTCTTCCGCCTTCAGTCTCCCCCATCTTATTCTTCCTAAAGTCCTCACACTCCTCCTCTTCTTCTTCACCTCCATAGCCATCCTACAAACCACCATCCGATGCTGTCTAGCTACACTGTCCCCTGCCAACATCTTAGTCTCCAATCTCTTTCAGGTTGCTTCTACTGAATAAAATATAGTCCACCTGTGTGCACCTTCCTCCACTCTTATATGTCACACTATGCTCCTCCTTCTTCTTAAAATTTTTTTACCACTGCCATTTCCATCCTTTTAGCAAAATTTACCACCATCTGCCCTTCCACATTCCTCTCCTTAAGGCCATATCTACCCATCACCTCCTCATCACCTCTGTTCCCTTCACCAATCTTTTATTCCTAGGTGCAATATATGTCATGTTCAGTGACAATTAAGCTAATAACATAAGCAGAATGGGTGAAGTCACATAAGCATGCTGGAAACTTTCTGCTACAAATATTCACACACACACACATACACACACACATAGCAAAGTCTCTAGTAATGGCACTGAAACCATATCTAACTTATGTTGGTTTTAAATAAAGATAAACACCATGCTGTGTATAGTGAATATGTCTATAGTGTCTTCAGCATCCTCCAAATCCTGCCCTGCTATTTCAGTGCCTTGACCTTAATGAGTCTCATTAAAAGGTTAAATGTTTTTTCGTGTTGATATCAAAACAGAGGACACATGAAGTAATCCAACATCCCAATCTGCCCATGAGAGTACTAAATATAGTCGAAATAGTGTGTTACTAGACGTAACCGATTGGGTTTGATGAATCCCACATCCGCTGCTTATTGAATGGTGACTGCATACTATTGAACCAATAAGACAGTAAAGGACGTCACTATTTATCAATGAGTCTGCGATTAGACATTATGAATAGCATTACACTAAATGCTTTGTGCCTTATGTGGCGTATTATTTTACATTATTTTAGTCTAATAGTATACTGTCTGGAAGTGGCCCCGTCAGGAGGCTGTTCAAATCTCAACATGCACATGTACAATTCTGTTTTTATACAGGCACATGCACAATTACTCCATTTACACAAATGCTCTAACAATCGTTTGACCCTATATTACAGAGCTCTTTCTTTCAATGGCACACTAATGCTGGGTACAAACCAACACGGAGATGTGCCTTCTCACAGTTAAACACTATGACTGTGATTATAAATAAAATTCACACAAGGCACTTACCTTTATACCTGTTTCAAATCGCCTGCAAAGATCTCACAGCTCGGCAATGTCCCGGAGATTGTGGATCTGTCAAAAACGGAAAAGTTAAATTGAAGAAAACTGTACATTGAGAAGAAATCGATCAATAGGGAATTAACTAAAGTCACTTTAACTAGTTCGAGCTTCTCCTGTCGCGGTTATAACGCCTCGTCTCCGGGCTGTGCTACAGTATATTACGCTCGCTCGGTATTGATGCAGGTCATAAAAGAGTGTGTTCGTGCAGGTTTAACGGGAGAAATGATTTCCTAATGATCAGTTATGGTGCACAGGTTTCGCTAAATGGACAGACACGTTTTAACAACTGTACAAGCGGAAGTGATGAGATTTTTTTAAGATGCTACCCGCTCTAAGAAAATCCTGTCTCTGACAGGTAGAGAGAAAACCGCTAACGTTACATCACCTGTGTATTGTATTTTCTTCTTCGAGCCCTTAAGGGGGGGAAACGCTGTTCTGCGTTGATGCAGTTGTATGAAATCTTAGAAATACCAATGCACACTCGATCCGTCTGCGGCATTTACCAGCCACTTAATTCATCTTTACTTGCAATCACAAAATGAGGATTATTTTTGGGGTTATTCCGTCGGCGCATGTGTGATTACCGCTGTCGGTGACTTCGCCGTTTCTGTACAATTTCCATTGAAAAACACCTCTCACACAAACGTGCTTCTCAACCGAACTCGATGACGTCGCATACAGCCAAGCTTTTCATTGGCTGTTTGGGTTGGCAAACAAATGACCCGCCAGGGGGCGGGGCAAATACACACGTATTTTGGTATATTCACGCACGCCACCTTATGACCATTTTGGGTCATTTCTTACAAACACACAACACGCAATATGACACATCTGAGGTTTGGTAAAAGATGTCACACAAGAAAAAACACACAGGTTCCTAAATATTTAAATTAATAATAAAGGGGTTTATTTTTCAATATTTAATTGGTATGTGGGTCACCATCTCTACAATAATAAAATACAACATATCTGAAGAAAAAAAAAAAAAGAAAAAAAAGAAATTATCAATACAATTTTAAATGTACAAAATAATCACAGCCTCCTCCATGTCTTCACCTGGTCCAACCTCACCCAATCTTGTAATTTCATTACACAGACTTCAAGGAAACAGGGCCAGAATAAACCATTTAAGTCAAAAGGCCTACACTCTTAGTCTAATATAGTCGTGGACTTTTTTTTTAAGGAGTTGTAGTACCACATATAATAAAATCAATGTATGTTTATTTTACAAACAAACAAACAGCACCAAAAGGAGTACTGCTTACTTTACATCAAATTTCTACATGACAAGCTTGCACTTCTCATGAAAAGGGCTAGCAATATTTTCAAGGTTTCTCATAATCTAATTTCAGTGGGGGGGTAGTGAAAGGGCATGCATATTCTTTGAAGAAAAAAAAAAATTTCATTAACAAAAGCAAACAAACAAAGAGAGGTTGACCAAGATGAGAAAGAGTGGAGGGTGGACACAGTAAGCATTGCCCTCAGAGGAAGTAGGGCGTTGTGGTTCTGGGTGGAATGACTCGCTCTGCATCAGGCACAGCACGGAACAGTTTGGGCTCCCGTGTATTCACATCCTTGAACACCATAATAGAGGCAATGTTGCCACAGCGGTAGCAGTAGTTGGGCGCTGACCACACGGTCACAAGCTTCTCATCGAACATAAACTTGTAGCCCTCGTGAACCAGCTGGTGTGCACGGCAAATTAGTTTCAAGTTGTTAATATGGACAAACTGCAAAAACAGAGGGAAAAAACATGGACGTTATAAAACTAAATTTAGATGCAATTAAGCGATATGTGCAATTAAAGAAAGTAATTAATTAACATTAAATGCATAAACCTCAGATAAAAATAAAGCAATAATTGTAAAATAATATATAATCAAGTCATTTTACCCTAACTGATACAGTGAGTAGCTTCTTATGTTCTAAAACAACCATGTTGGAAGACATATCTTGTGGTCATAGAAAAGATGTTACTCTTTCAGAAGGGACAAATTATGGGCGTTGCATCAAGTAGGGAAAACAACTAAGCAGATTTCTGATGCTTCTTAAGTTGGTTTAAGAACTGTCCAACACATTATTAAAACCCTGAATGAAATTAAATCTGGACATTGCATAAGCTTATTGCAACGATGCCATGGTGAATGTGTGCCGTAATCAAAGCAAAAAGGGTGTGTAACTAAATGTGTGTGCGTAGGGCTGCTCGATTTTGGGAAAAATGTCTTATTACGATTATTGGTCGTCATTATTGCGATAGCAATATAATAAATGTTATCATGAGTCCATTTGATTGGTTATCAAGGAAATTGCACAGATTAGTGATAATGCTGAAACGTGTATTTGTTCAACTATAAAAGGTTTAAAAAAAAATGAAAAAACATTTGCATAACTGTAAAAAAAGTAAAAAAAAACAAAAAAAAAAATTCTCCAAGGTACAGCTGAATTGAATAAAGCAATAAATAAAAACATATATATTCATAAAAGTAAGATATTTGAAACATTATGCCCAAACAAACAGGGAACGCCCTGCCGCTGCCCTCGACAATTTCAATTATTTACCCGATTTTCTGCTGAAGTTTAAGATACAGTATATGTTTATATACATGGATCTCAGGCAATTTTCCATTCATTATCATTAAATTAGTTTTACCTTTAGCTATCTCTATATAAAAATAAATAATGATTTGTATGGTGTGAGTGGAGCATTGTGACGGGACAGCAGAGCACTGGGGGGTGACAATGGGGATCTTGCCCGCAGTTTCAAATGGTTAGAAATGGTCCTGTTTACACTGGATTTAACAGACACCAGATATTATATAATATATACATATAGTTTTGCTAAACTATATTAGCTGTCCCGAGGGAAGAAAAGCTGTGGGGCAAAAGTAAATGGAAAATAAATTGTCTCTTTGACCCAGAATCAGTAAAACCTGTTACAGATTTGTCATATTGCTACATGACGTAGCAACTTTAATTTAGCAAAATCTTGCACAGTACTTCTCTCTGCTCAGTGTTGGTAATCTTAAAGCTAAAATATCACCACATAAGAGGTAGCATTTTTTTTTTTTTTTGGCTACCAGTTCGGTGTCGGTCTGCTACATCCATCTTCACCTGGTCTCCGCACTGCAAACCGAAAAAAGTCATGTGACCACACATGCCACATGTGCACTGCCTAAACGGAGACTATCTGCTCTTTTTTTGCTTTGTTAGTAGCACAGAAAACCTGAGATCGGACAAATGGTAGTAAGAGTGCAAACAGTATTAATATTGTACAATACAGGTTTTTCTTTAAACATTGGTCAGAGTGGAGATGTAAATCAACTCAACAGGCCAAAGCCATTTAGTCCCAATTCTGCAAATTCTTGTTTAATCACGATTAATCTCATGATTGTCATGTGTTAACTTATGATTAATCGCAACTTAATCACATTTTTTAAAATCTGTTTTAAATGTACCTTAACTCAGGGTTGGGCAAAGATGCATCAAAATGTATTTTAAAATAAAATCTAAGTACCTTATCTTTAAGTGTATCAAAATAAAACCACTGTATTTTAGTATTTTAAAAATACTAAAAAAAATTTACAATTTAGCATAACAAAACAATTAATCTATTGGCCTATTTGATCCACTTCATCATCACACTGATGTTTCCCTGTGATCTCCCATATAAAGGTTTTTTTTAAAGTAACCAACAGTTTAATGTTTAATAGTTTGTGAATGACTCATAATTGTATCCTAATTTAGTTACTTGGTGTTTGGTAACAAAGGGCTACTTTACATCAGCAACACTAACTCAGTGACAAACAAGTCATTCATAAGAAGACAACAGATGGCACCCGTATTCATAGCAACTAGTTTCTAACTAATTAATAATTTAATTGTAATAATAAATATAATAATGTGTCATGCAGTCATTCATGGTATACAAAATCATGATCCTACTAAACAGCTACTTCTATTAGGGTACAATATTTGGCAATGAAATATTTATTTAACAATCATTGGACAACTATTTGAACGCTGGCAGCCTGCACGCTTCTTACCTTCACCACATTCTTCCATATGGATCAATTTCCTGTTCTGATCTCAACAAGTCTGGGCAAACTACTGAGTAGGCACCAATCAGGGAACACGTTTTTATGATATCATGTAGATTTCTTACAAAGTATTTTAAAACTACAAAAATAAAATATTTTGAAACAAATACGATAAAAAGCCATTTTCACCAACCCTATCAAATACAAATTACAAAATCCTTTTTTTATATTTGAAATACGTATTTAAAGTAGATGTATCAAACACTGCCCTGCTATAAATAGACTTTTCAAGTTTTTAATACTCTAATCCAGCGGTCCCCAAACTTTTTTGTGCCATGGACCGGTTTAATGTCAGACAAAATGTTCAGGTACCGGCCTTTAAGGTGTGGCATAAAACTGGTATTTTCTAAATATAATATTAAATGTGAATCCACTGTGTTGTTTTTTTGTTCATTTTGCTAGCTTGGGGGTTTTAATTTAGCAGTAATGTATTATGTGTTACCGGCCAGCGCGGCCCCTTTCAGAAGGTAGTGGGTGTAGGTAAAACATGTGACCAAGGCAAGCATCTTGACATGCGTCAAGAGTGAGTCGTAGACAGATGTGGCAGAGAAAATCCGGTAATTTTCCAAAATAAATCATTGTTCAGAATCAGATAATAAATAAAACGGAAATGATTTATTATTATTTCTGTGCGGCCCGGTACCAATTGGCCCACGGACCGGTGCCGGTCCACAGCCTGGGGGTTGGAAACCACTGGTCTAAACAACATGAGCATGGACAAACAAATGCTTTCAGCAAATGCATGTTTATTATTAGTGAATCCAGCCTCAACATAGAACATGAAGACAAAATATTTTTGTCAAAATGTTTTAAAGTAATTGTGGTGTTTTAACTTCCATAAAATCATCAGGAAACATCATTTATATATATATATATATATATATATATATATATATATACACACACACACACACACACACACATACACACACACACACGTGTGTATTCATCCTCATTCCTCGTACAGGCAGGAATGTTGTCTGTCGTTCTCTCACACACACACACACACACACACACACACACACACACACACACACACACACACACACACACACACACACACACACACACACACACACACGTATTTTCTAAATATAATAAAGATATGTTAGGCCCAGAAATATTTGAACAGTGACATTATATATATATATATATATATATATATTATATATATATATATATATATATATATATATATATATATATATATATATATATATATATATATATATATTAGTGGAAATCAGGTACTATCATTAAAGATGGAGTGAATAATCTTACCTCATTGGTGACCTTGGCACCAAAAAGCCATCCAGCACCTCTCGGGCTAATAGCCCAAGTGTCAACATCTTCTGGATCAGACCAGACAAGGTCACAAAATGCCCCCTTGTGAGGGATTTCCTGGTTCCTCTCAATGGTGCGAATCTGGTCCAAAGTCTTGATGTCAGGTGAAAGGCCACCATGCACACAAAGGATCTGCTCATCTATTAACTGTGGATTAAGAGCAGCACATAATCAATGCAAAACAGTGGAAATGTATATAGTGGTTTGGAAAAATACATATTTCCGAACCTGTTTCATTTCTTAAAGGAAAATCAGTTCATTCACTCACTTCAGACGGCCTTTTGTGAAGGGATGAAATTATAATGCAACTTGATAGATTCTTCTAGCACTCAAGTTACTTTATAAACTTTATACTGTATATATTGAGGGGAAAACAGATTTGTAAGCTCAGAGATTGTAGACAAATAACGTGAAAATGCAAAAATACAACAGCTGTTTTTTTTCCCAACATTTAAAACCCAGGTGGGTATAATTACATCTTATAATTTAGTCAAATGTAAAACCATCTTTAGAAAACAACAGAGGAACATTTTCAAAGTTCTCTGTGGATCTTTTAGTTTTTCCAAAGGTTTCAGCCAAGTCTTCTTTATAACAATGCTTCAGTTCGTTGAAATTTGATAATTGTTTATTTACAGCTCTCTTAAGATCCAAAAACAGCTCCGGTTTGGAAATGAATTAGCCATTCTAACCACCATCATTTTTAGCCCTCATTTAGTCATTTAGATGTTTGCATGCTAGGGTGCTTGGGGTCAATGTCTTAAAAATAAGCAAAAAACTTCACCCCAACCACAGGATCCATGAGAGTTTTGATGATTTTGCACTGTGTTTGGTAGTCTGCATTATAACCAAACATCCATACCAAAGAACTTTTCTGACTTTTATTCAGATACAATTTAGCAAATTAATTACTGCTGCTTATTCTTTGTGGAGAGAAAGGACATTTTTCTTGCCATCATTTTATAAAAGCAATACTTGTTTAGTCTCTGTGCTTGTGCTATAGTGAACAAACATTTATTGTGATTGCAGGGTCATGCAGATCAAATAATGTCGCTCTTTTTTTTTTCTTCCATCTCTAAGCAAAAAACTAAATTTGATGACCTCCTGAAATGACTTGCAAAACCTGTATAAGAGTTGGTTTACTTTTCGGAAAAACATGACTAGATAAGTCTGTTGTTTTTTGTCATCTGAGCTAAGCAAGTTTATTATAGAGTTTGGGAAACCCATTCAATTGTTATTAAGGTCCTGATAAATAAAAAATATAGAATTAATGAGAGTTTACATTCTTTCCCTATGACTGCATCATTCAGTTAAATGATTTGTAATGCTTTTAATTTTCAATGTCTATTTTTAAGGGTTTTTTTTAATGTGAGATTTACAGACAATATAAATTGGAAAAATCCTTGAGAACAATATACTTGCCCAGGGTTAGCTGATTGATAATTGATAATTTATTAACCAGGAACTGTCTGTCATGTGACTCTGTGGATGTCACTATTTGGATCAGAAACAATAAAGAGGAATAAGCGAAAATTGGGGACAACAGGGTGGATAGAAAATGGGTGGTAAAAAATGACCGTATTTTCCGGACTATAAGCCGCCTTTTCCCATGTTTTGAACCCCGCGGCTTAAACAACGAAGCGGCTAATTTATGGATTTTTCCTGGGTTTTTCCCGGTTTCACAAACTTCAAGCCAAAAAAAACTGAACCCCATAACATTAGACCAATGAAATTGCCGAACGGGGCCAGGTGAACCAATGAAACTCATTAAATCGCGCTCCCACCACATAAATATGGATGATGTTCTTCTGGCGTTTGACCTGACGCTCATTTGGACTGTCAACAGGAAATGTGAATCATTCGTCGCGCTGAAAACAACCGAGCATGAAAAAAACCCCACTTCACCTGTGTTCTGAGCTGCACGGCATCGGGGGAAAAGCTTCACTGATTATGATTTTTAAACGCACGACGATGCCAAAAGATAAACTAAAGAGATAAATAGTTGTGAAAGGAAGGAGGAAGACAGTGAACAATGACTTTCTTGGTAGGCTACTGTTTAGATACAAGCCGTTGTAACGCGTTGAGTCTGGGTGAAGGGAGAGCTCGCTAACTCCAGTTGCAACAGAAATCATCTAAGCACAGACAGGTTTCCAAAACTCGTGCTTTTTTATTTTTCTTGGCAACAGCGTTACGGGTTAGTCAAAGAAAATTAAAAATTAGCATCAGAAAATAATAAGGACATATTCCTCGGCCTTGCACACATGCAGTAATACCGGAAAAAGGCTATTCCCAAAAATGCAGCTCTGCTCTTAAAGGAGCCACAACATATTTTACCCGTTACACCGTGTTAGTTTCGGTCTTTCATTAAAGCCTGTGTAAAGGTCATTAGTTTCAATGTAGGCTTATAGACAGGTGTGGCTTATTTATGTTCAAAATAAAAATCTTTGTAAAATTCAGTGGGTGCGGCTTGTATTTGGGTGTGCTTAATAGTCCGGGAATTACGGTGACAATTTTTATTGTGTGACACCTTTTTGTTTTTTTTCTTAAACCATTGCTAACAAATATTTCCACATTCTTTTTGTGTAATTAATGCTACTTCTCATAGATGGGCTAAACTTCAGGAGCATTGTTGAACAGTTTAGACTACACAAGAAGTCAGAGAAACGTCTGGAAAATTTGGCAAGAACAACAACATGCATAAAGTTTATTGCTTCTCTACACTGTTTAATGAATACATTTAAACATTATTACCTAATGTATTTTTTATACCGCTACATTTGGTTATTGTGTTATATTAATCTGCTGCATTAAAGAAAAGTTTTTTTTTTTTTTTTTTTTTTTTTTTAAGGTTTATGGCATATTACATTACCACACATAGCAATATAACTGCAAGAACTTTTGTCAGTATTGTGCAGTGAATTGTAAAAAAACATGCACTTCTATAACCTCCACTCTTGCAGGCCAGAATCAGCTGTCACTACATGGTCTGGTCATTTTAGTTACTCAACATGGGCTACTTTTACATAAAGAGGTATTTGACATTGCAAATGACCAGCCATGTTTACTATCAGCTTATTAAAAGTGACAATAGTTTTTAAAGAAGACGCACTTTATGATGTAATCTAGTTGTCATTACAAGCCCCGGTAAAGATTATACAACTTTTACATATCCAGGTAATTACAAACAGGAAAACTTTGTACTTACAGCAGCAACAGTCAGCATGTCAAACACTTTAGTGCAGTATCGCCAAGCATTGGCATTTCCATACTTAGTTTGGCACTCGTCTGTAGAAAGAAACAAGTATTGAGTATGTATTGAGAATGTATTGACTCTGAAGTGCATATTTAAGATTTTTATAATACTTACCATAAAAGCCATACACTTGTGTAATCTGCCTACTCTCATGATTCCCACGAAGCAGTGTGATGCGGTCGGGCCACTTTGCTTTAAGTGCTAGCAAGTATGTGAAAGTCTCTAAACTGTAATACCCTCTGTCCACAAAGTCTCCCTGGTAAAGAAGAGATATATATTAATTATCCATAATGATTTATACACAATTGTGCAATCTCTTAGATTATCGATAAGATTATGTATTTATCAAACATGCTCAATAAGGTGTGCATAGCTGACATGAGACAGAAACTAAGGTATGGTTTATAAAAAGATAACATCAGCAAAGGACATTTATCAAATCAAATTCAAATTTTATGGTCACATACACATTCTTAGAGTACATCATGTAGTGAAATGCTTTTTACAACTCCAACATGCAAACGTGAAAATAGAAATAGAATATAAAAATAAAATAAAAATTAAAAAAATGTATGTATATTAAAAATATAAGTATAATTAAAGTATAATGATCAGTTTAAGAATAATACAATATATATAAATTAGACAGGAATACAGATTATAGTGTTCCAGTGTGTTTGTATTAAAGTGTTCATGTGCTGGTATTGAAGTGGCACTATGCTGTGCCAGTCCAGTGTTAAAGTGACATTGCAATCATGCAAATCATGTATGTACATGTCATGTATGCAATAATTCACTGCATCATATTTCCTGATAAATACAAAAGAATGCATCACACCCTATTCATTTTAGTTTATATACTGCTATTTTTGCAGTGAAGAATAATACAACCTTCCAAATATAAATCTGCACAGTTAATAAGCAGAACATCTTTAGAATACAGCTCACTGCAGGTAAGTTTTTAGTTTACATCATACACTTTAAAATAAATGTAATAGTCCATCGGGTTTGTTGTTTATGGTAAATATAAATGCAACATTTATTTCCCTTAATGCAACAACTCATGGGAATTCTAGTTTTTGCTATAAAGTGAAGTATTATGAAATTATTTCCCTTGACATCATACCATGAAAATGTAGTTTGTGTCTGGTACTTGTCCTCCAGTTCTGAAAAGTTCACATAAGTCATAAAACTAAGGGATGCAAAAAAAGAGAGAATTCACCATAAGTATCATTAAACACACAAATTAGCATAAAAAAATCAAAGCAAGATGTAATACAATAGATTTCTTGTGATCACCTGTCCATGGATGTCACCACAAACAGTGACTGGACTGGATACTGGCTGTACATTTGATTCCTCTAGTAGCAGGTCACATACATAATCACACAATCTCTGAAAAGGGCAAAATGTAAAAAAAAAAAGTTACTTTAGAAATTTGTATAAATTGATGCCAAACACTAGCTTTCTAATGTGTACTACATTCAATTCCAGCATTACTAACATGATATTTGCAGTCAAAATATTGTTTATATTGATAACTGATTTTGTAAATTTACCCCCGTACAAAGAAATGAACAGTCTAGAATTGTTATGGTAGGTTTATTTTAACAGAAAGAGAAGGAATATTTAATAAATAATAATAAAAGAATCTTATATAATTTATTTTGTATTTGGTCAAGTGAAAAGTATTTGATCCCCTACCAACCAGCAAGACTTCTGGCTCCCACACACCAAAATTAGTCCTGTCCCTTAAGGAAAGAAGTCATGTGTATAAAAGACACCAGTCACAGAATTAATCTCTTTCATTCAAACCTCTCCACCACCAGGGCAAAACCAAAGTGCTGTCAAAGGATGTCAGGGACAAGATTGTAGACCTGCACAAGGCTGGAATGGGCTACAGGACCATCAGCAAGAAGTTTGGGGAGAAAAAGACCACTGTTGGAGCGATAATTCAAAAATGGAAGAAATAAAAGATTAGTCATTTGCCCTCACTCTGGAGCTCCAGGCAAAATCTCACCTCATTGGGTAAGGATGATCCTGAGAAAGGTGAGAGATCAGCTCAGAATTACACAGGAGGAACTTGTTGATGATTTCAAGAGAGCTGGGACCACAGTCACCAAGAAAACCATTGGTAACACACTAAGGTATCTCTACTCAATGCACATGAACAGGCCCGTCTGAAGTTTGCAGACGGAATGATTCAGAAAAGGCTTGGGAGAATGTGATGTGGTCAGATGGAGGCAGAGAAATGCTGAATATGGACCCAAGAACACCATCCCCACTGTCAATCATGGAGGAAGAAACATTCTGCTTTGGGTCTTTCTCTGCTAAGGGTACAGGAAGACTTCACCACATGAATGGGGCCATGCACTGTAGAATCTTGGATGAGAATCTTTTGGCTAGAACACTAAGGATGGGTCGTGGATGGGTCTTCCAGCAAGACAATGACCAAAAACATACAGCCAAGGCAACAATCTGATGGTCCTGTAGCCCATTCCAGCCTTGTGCAGGTAGATTCTGTGGCAGGTGTCTTTTATACACATAACGAGTTGATTTTAGAAGAACTTAAAGAGACAGGACTAACTAGGGTCTGTGGGAATCAGAATTCTTGTTAATTTGGTACAGGGATGAAACACTTATTTTACTCGATCATATACAAATTATTTATAACCTTTATACATTACAACTTGTTATATGTTTTATATTCTGTCTCTCTCAGGGGATCACAAATTATTTTCCCCACTGTACATGCACAAACCAATAGCAATAACACAAATAGCACAAAAGTTAGCATAACTGTCTTGCATAACTAAGCTTGATCATGGTCATTTATTTTAATGTTGCAGTTAGTAGAATGCAAACATCATGGTATAAGTCACTGCAACTAAAGATTGTTTAAAAGTCTTAAAAATACAATAATTTAATACGAGATGTGAATTCTTACAAGACTATTCAATGGAGTAAAAGAAATTGAGAAAATTATTTAGCTTTCAGTTTCCCATTACAATTATGAGAAAAATCATTGTTACAAATGTGAGAGTTTTAAAAGTGGCATTTAGATGACTATGGAAAAACATTTAATGCATTAAATCTTTAACAAATACCTTTAGTGGGCATTTAAATTGCCACAGTTTGACTTCTGAGACATCGATGGGGTAATGCGGTGCAATTAATAGACGTTAAACTGAAATAGCAAAGCCACAAATGGCTATGAATGATTTAAAACTCTAGCCTGTGTTCGCAGCAGGCTCTAGTGTCAGCATGCAACCAGCATCTGTAGCTACATTAATTGTTAATCAAATCAGAGATCAAATCATCCGTTTCCCCCATAATAAAACAATATGCAGGTCAGAAGAATCTAAGACACCAAGATGGTAGGTGTGAATGAAAATGTAAATATGTGTCATTCGTGCAATGAACTTGCCCTCTGTATGCCCATCTCGTCTCAGCGCACTGTGGACACTGTACAATCATTTTAACTTGTTAAGTGTAAACTATGTTCAACAAAAATGGCTATTGCTTAGTTAATATACATATACAGTACTTGGTTAAATCTGAACATAGACTGCAATATCAGTCTATAATCTTCCATAAGTGTTATTATACTCTAACAGTAGCAGAAAACACCAGACCACAGAAGTGCTGTAACTGGAAATATACTGTTAAAGAAGCCTTCCGTTAGATTGTATACCCTTTTCAAATATCCAACAACCGAAAGGGGGCAAATTGCTTTATTACTAATAACAAAAAAAGTCTATTTAAAGCCAGTTAGATCAGTCTGATTGTGTTTGCTCTGCATTTCAATGAGCGCTGCCATCTTGAATTGGCGTCACGGACTCACAATTGAGAAAAATCGGAGCTGTCGAAAAAACTCACGTTCCGAGCAGGAGTTGGAAAGCTAAGTTGTCTATATTAGTGGGGAGTCAAAAATTGTCCAATTCTCTCTTTTTAAGGGGAATCGCAACATTATCAGGTCACAATTCCTCTGGCCAGCACGACTAACCCGCGCCTAACTCAGTAAGTCAGAGCTCGTCGAAAAAGACACGTTGTAATTACGACTTTATATTGGCGTTCATGTGCGATCACCTTGTAAATACTATATAAACGATGGGTTGCATTAGCGAGATCACAGATGTATTAGTCCAAATACAGGTTTCAATTGTGGTTGTATTTACACTGCGGACTGCCCAGACTTTTTTAGGGTCAGTGATGCTGCTGAACAGAAAGGGGACAGAAAGGTGTGTCGGTAATTCATTATACAGTTAATGCTAGCTACCTAGACAGCCAAAAGCACAATGCTGGTTTATCTGTAGATAAGCACAAAAAGCGGCAATGTTAACACAAAACCAGGCAGCTGTGTGGTCATATATTTGAAAGACACATGGATCCGATGGTTTACTACTGGTTAACTAGCTATCCTGTAACAGTGTTAGCTAATGCTATCTATTTAAACGTGCTTAATCTATTTACAAATGTAAAAACATTTCATAAACTAAGACTTTTTTTAAAGCTTTAATTTTGTAGGCGTACTGTCATATGGAATGATGTTTTAGCAACAACAACCATTAAAAAAAGCGCTTACTAACTTGCTTTTCACCCCAACCCTATTCCGAAAAAACACCTCCTACTTCGGATTGGCTGTAAGTGTCCCGCCCCTGTGGTGGGATTGGCTACTCGGAAACATCATCCAATAAGAGAACGAAGGCATTTATACGCCTAGTGATAGAGGCGGTGTTGTATAAGAATACGGGTGAGAAAAAATACGAAAGCGGTCTTACCCTAGCATTTTGTTAGCTCGGTTAGCTAACTAGCTCCTAGCTAATACTTAGCAGTTTGGCATGCTTTACCCCATGATTAGACTGAAGGCTGAATTTGAATGGCTATACAGTTAATATAAAACGCCCAGCATGCGGAAATGTCCAACTAACCTTGAGATCGTTCTCCGGAAGATATTTACACTGTCTTGCGATTTCAACATACTTGTCCAGGTCCAGCGGCGCCATTTTGAGAACAACAACTCATTCTACAGCAGACCGGAAGTGCAAATACGTCAGCGCTCCGACGCTGATCCGGTGCCTTATTGGACATGAAGTAGACTATTTGGTGCATAATATAATTTAAAAGACATTATTTGATATATTTTGTATATGAAATGTGTATGTTATGCGGATTATTTTATGAACAGCACAAGGCTTGTCTTAGTCTTTCAGGTACCCAAGTTTTAAATGCACTGTTTCTCCTCTTTCTCTTCCTGTTAAAAGGTTGGGGAACTGAATGAACCACATGTTTAGATCAGCGGATCCTCGTTCCTGCACCAAAACGACGGGTCATATTATATATATATATATATATATATATATATATATATATATATATATATATATATTAGGGGTGGCACGGTACATGGAAAACCACCATGTGTTCATGTGTGCGTCGCACGGTTCGACGCATGCGCAATGTAGCCCCGTGCTCAGTTTCGCCTCAAGACAGTTTCGCGTGAACATACATATAGACTGTAAAAGTTGAGTAAACAGTGCTGCAGAAATGGCAAGTGGAGGAGATAAGGAAGGCTGTCCGGAGTTGGCGGATGCGCGTGAACGATTTCGTCAGCTGATGAATGTACTCGAGCCGCGGTTTATTATTCCCTTTTGCAGACACTTTTTTTTTTTGGCAAATAAACGAAAAGCATGTCATCATCAATGTCTTCTTTCTTGCTGTATCAAAATCTCACCTAGCTTTTACTCAGAGATGGTCCCAATAATGTGCTTAAAGTTAAGTCAGATTCAGTTAGTGCATGATTACATTACAAAAATGTTAATACTGTATCCTAAATTGTGGATAATTAAGCTAATAAGCTATATTTTAAATGCTGAAGGAAATTTCTGAAGTGTTAAAGATTATATATATATATATATATATATATATATATATATATATATATATATATATATATATATTAGTAACCGTTGCTTATATAAGCAAAAACAACAGCAAAATTGTGTTGGTCCCACTTTTGCAGCCAATACAGTCCTGACCTGTTGAGCATCAACAGCAGTAACTTACTACAGGAGCTCATCTGTTGGATCAAACCTCATGGGCCAGCCTTCGCTTCCCACATGCATCAATAAACCTTGGCTGCCCATGACCCTGTCATCAGTTCACCACTGTTCCTTTTTTGACTACTTTTGATAAACACTGATGCTGCAGACCAGGAACATCCCACCAGAGCTCCAGTTTTAGAGATGCTCTGACCCAGTCATCTAGCCATCACATTTGTGCAATTGTCAAACTCGCTCAAATCCTTACTTATGCCCATTTTTCCTGCTTCTAACACATCAAATTTGAGGATAAAATTCACTTGCTGCCCAATATATCCCACTTAATAAATAGTTGCCATGATAAAGAGATAATCAATGTTATACAGGTCATAATGTTATAACGTTATAATGTGATGCCTGGTCGGTGTATATATCCAGATTGTTAACTAGGCCAAATCTAAAGAATCTTTCATTCCAAAAAAATGCATTCTGGCAATTTTGACTCAATTTATCTCCCCTTGTGTTTACATTTCATGGATGGAAGCATAACAGATGATTGTGATTTATTAAATTCTTTAAAAAGTTTTCAACCACTATGAACTACACTTTTTTGGGGGGAATTTTGAATGCTTTCATATTTGGCATCAATTTCTATTATATATGTTTAAAGTTATATTCTAAGAACTAGACATGTTAAATGGTGACAATCCAGAGCCGGGGACAAGATTAGCAGGCTAAACCGGCCATCTGCTACCTACAATGAGTTGTCACTCTTGTTTATTGAGACTGTGTCTATTCTCATTAATTTAATTAACAATAAATTAGAAAAGAATGAATGCACAGTTAGCACTTTTAGTCTGAAATTAGGAATGTTAAATATTATCTTTCTTACGTCAGAAGTGCCGATTCTAAGTGAAAATATAATTGATCAGCAGTTTATTGTATTGTGTTTAACAGAAACATAAATTAAACGGAACAATTATTTAACTGAAGCTAGTCCTCGATAATCTAAACATTACTCAAAAACGTAAGCATAAATGTAATCATTACTGATATACCCCCAGGGTCCATTAGCCCTATTTGATTTACTTGCAGAATTTGCAGATATCTTTTCAAACTTAGCTTTTTAGACAAAACATTAATTGTCAGTGATTTTAATATTCATTTTTATATTCAGGAAGACTCTGTGAGAACAGTAGTTTTAGATTTAGTAGAAATAAATTAGAACGTAATAGGTCCAACTTATAATGGTGGACAGAGTTTTGATTTAATACTACAATTTAAATTAAATAAAGAAAATATGGTCATAGTTCCACAGTCCAATCAATAATTTATCAATATTATCTAATCAATAATCTCCTGGAGTTATCGACAAAGATTGAATCATCA
Organism: Silurus meridionalis; assembly: GCF_014805685.1. Classification (NCBI taxonomy): domain Eukaryota; kingdom Metazoa; phylum Chordata; class Actinopteri; order Siluriformes; family Siluridae; genus Silurus; species Silurus meridionalis. The sequence goes on along the minus strand of NC_060908.1, from coordinate 10,443,824 downwards.
TCTAACTCCATAGAGTTTGATTGGGCTACTGAATGTGTAGAATCAACACTTCACTACACTCTAGATAATGTAACTCTCCTTAAAAATAATAAGAGATAAAGAACTAGCATCATGGAATATCGTCCATACATGCACAGTCATACATTAAAATGAACCACTTGGATATTGGAAAGTAAATGCCATCAAACTAAATTGTTTGCATTTCAAACAGTATAGAAGGGGAGCCTCCTAAGTTATAGACAGCTATTAGTGCTGCAAGATCAACATATTTTTACCCTAATAGAAGATAAAAAACACTAAAAAACCAAAAAATTATAGAATTATTCAACACTGTAGCAAAATTAACTAGGAATAGAAGCACCACACTAACATGCACATTATAAACAGGTAGCAGCGACGATTTTAGGACAATTTTAATGACAAAACTTTAACAAGATCACCCGGACAGCTTACTATCACATCTGTAATATAAATTGCTTTCACCCGGCTCTCTGAACAAGGGCCACTGCTATTATGGTTCATGCTGTTGTCACCTCAGGCAGGGACTTTTGCAACGCTCTTTTTTGGTCTTCCCTATAAACTCCTACACAAGTTACAGTTGGTGCAGAACTCAGATGCATGAATAATTACTAAAATTCCTACAATGGACCACATATTTCCTGTTCTTTAACAGCTGCACTGGCTTCGTGTTAAACAGTGCATTTAATATAAAATCCTGCTTTTCGTTTATAAGGCATAACATAACAGACACAATTTTTTATTCAGGTCCAGTTCAGTAGAAAAAGTAATATATATATATATATATATATATATTTTTAGAATATTTATAGCCTACATAATTTATTTTATATTTAATTATTTTTACTTATGTCTGTTGCCACACATTTAACATTACAATTATACTGTATAATTATAACATTCAAACATATTTCTAAAAAAGTACACACAGCGTATTCCTCAATCATGGGATGTTTGACATGTAAAATGGCAAAAAAAACAACACAGAAACCTCCACAAATGCTTTAATCACATTTTATTAGGCTTCATATGAAATTACATATGATTATTTTATGTTACTATGTGTTTACTAATGAAAATTAATTAATAATGGCAAAGTAATACAGTCAAAACAACACAACAAAGAACTACAAATAAAGTTAATTATTTGGTTTAATCCATACTAGGTTTCAGAAAACATTACTACACATCTGTTGTTTGCACTGCTACAGACCCGCCTTAATCTATTGTTAGTGGAAATCAATATTAAATCCATAATTCACTTCTGTATACTGATGTTTTATATAGAGATGGAATGTAGATTTAACAAATGAAAAATTAAATTTTGCAAACATTAGTTTAAGTAGGGTCTGTGCCTGGGGCAGATTTGTGCATTGTTTTTAATATTTAGGGGGTTTTTTTGTCTGCTTTTCATGCACATACACTTTGGTACCACCCCCTCTTCATGGTGAGAGCACTAGAAACGTGACATTTGAATTAGATAATGAAATAGAGAACTAATTATTTACCTCCACTTTTTATGAAACATTTATATATAATAATATACTAGTCTGGTCTTGGTCTGATTTGGTCTTGGACTGTTATTAGTCTTAACCCCTCAATGTTTTGGTCCTCGACACAGTCTGGATTTTGCCTTTTATTTGTCTGGGTTTAATTGGTCTTGACTACAACACAAAGAATGAGTACCCTTAGCAACAAGCTAGCTGGCTAACATAGAATTATACTTTTAATTTTGACCTCTCAGTTTTCCAGCTATTTTCATGGTAATTGTTATAGATTTAGCCAAGTACTGTGTCTGTATGTTTGTGTCTGTGAAGCTAATACTATTATAAACAAATAAAGATCTGAAGGGCTACATTACACTATTATAGAGTTTGCATGACTATAACTGTTGAATTGATTTCACTTCGTAAACTGGGAAGAAACTATTGCTGAGAAGGCTATTCCAAGCTGACGATTTGAAATATTGAGTTGTAAACTCAATTTGCCATTTTGCAATTGCAACATTGGTCATTAGAGTGTAAATAGACACTGTAAAATTTTACATCAACACTTTTATCATTAATTGTTGAACATGTAACATTTTATTAAAAGAAAATATTTGTGATGTATGAAACGAAGATCTTGGTTTAATATTTTATAACTTGATCAATTATATAATATGTTAACACTGAAATGTTTATAAGCATGTTTATTTTTTATCACATTTCTTTTCATTAAACCCATTAGCAGAAAAATTATTAAAAGGAGATACCCACAAAAGTTAGGTAACATAACTAATATCTATTATAACCTTACTTTTATTTTGACCAGACTTGCAGTAAGAGAGATTGCAGTAAGATTATACTGATGTTTCAATAACTCATAACAACAATTCAAAATATACACAAATATACACTAGTTACAGAGCATTCCAATCGATTGGTGTCTTTCCTGATGCCATAAGTATGCTGTTGGTCTTTGAGAAGTGTCTGCATCCAAAAAAGCCCATGTGAGCAGAGTAAGGTGATGGATGGCTTGTCTCAAGGACATGATGGTGTGACTGCAAATAAGAGAAATGTTATAAGCAATGCTACATAGCAAATTTACATGCATAGCGAGCAGTGAAAAGCTCTACATCAATTTTACACATCGTTTTTTTAGAACTCAGATATAATAGAGAGCAATATGTGCAGCACATAGTTTTCCTAAAATAAATATGCATTTTAATTATGTCTGATTCTATGAGCTCCATTGGTGACAAGCCTGATATTTCAGCTCTATGATCCGTGGAAGTGCAGTTATACTTGAGAAATAACTCCTTAAGCCATAGCCAGTACTTATTAAAGTGAGAGAATGAGAGAATGTACATTAAAATGATAAATAATATGATTATTAATATCGATCATTGTATTGTGCACCTCGCAAGCTCCTCTTAAGCTGGTGTATGCCTGCAAATAGACTGATTAAGAGCCATTCAATAACATTTCTATATTCAAAGAACAACAGGAAAAGCTTTTATAGAATTTATTTTTTGTAGGCTAGTTTTTGTAAATGACAGAACTAATGTGTAAATTATATTAACATAAAATAGTTTATTTTAAAAGTAATTATTAATAAAATGTTAATGTCTAGGTTCTTGATCTTAAAGAAAAGTTAAGCAGCAGCCCATTTCCTACAAGTGAGTGGTGGTTTCCGTAATATACACTGTAGCTCATTTCCTCCCAGCGAGTGGGTGTTTGTTATTAAACCCCATATGCACCATATGTAAGTGCAGCAGGTAGGCAAAACAATAATTACAACTTACTAATATTCTGTTGTGTTTTGTTATCTCTTTGGCATCTTCTCATTTATATATACATTTATTAGATTTATTAGATGCATTTTTTAGTATTCTATTACACATTCACATGACAGCAAAAAAAAAAAAAAAAAAAAAAAAGATTATTTAAAGGGTAACCACTTGTTTATTATTAGACTAGTATACTATTAAACCCAGTCTTGGATTATTTTAAAATCCAGGAGTGTGAACTATATGCAATTACTGCAGTCACTGAATACAACGCTACTAGATGGCAACAAAATAAAAAAAATATATAATATTCATTCAATTACAGGGAACGGTAGACAATTACCTAAAAAAAGCAACTGAAAAAATATAATGTAAAATCTGGTGAGACTTTAGATAATTTGTAGACTACACATTAAAAGTCAAATGTAAAACATGGACACCATTTTAACAGTCTGGTTCTGGAAACTCACTCTATTAATGAATTTGCCTTTCCTTTGAGCATGTGATCCCCACAGCAAAAAGACCAGCCCTTTCAAATTCCTACTTAGGCTCTGAACTACAGCATCAGTGAATTTCTCCCATCCACAATCCTGGTGGGATGTCGGCTCTCTGCTTCTCACAGTCAGAACAGAGTTGAGAAGTAGAACACCTGACAGTAGGAGAAAAACAAGGGCTTTATAGGCACACTACATAAATGCATACGCTAACCACTAAGCATATTTTAATCATTGTAAACTATACTATTATTATACTTTTTTTTAAAGCATTAAAGCATGCTTACTATAATACTATAATACTTCATTCTAATTAAAGTCACTACACTATTTTCACTCATTAGATTTTAACCGAATTGCTGCATATGCATATTTAAGGGTAAAAATCATCTTTGTGGCATGTAAATGTAATTAACCTTGTTTAGCCCATCCTGTCAGGTCCCCATGGCCAGGGTGTTGGAAGTCCTTGATATCTATTGCGAGTTCGGTGAATATATTTTCCAAACTAAGCCAATGGAAACACAGAATTGGGTATTAACCACTTAGTTAAAATGACAGAAATCTGTTACAATATAACTAATTTTGTGAAAAATCATTAGTTGAAATTTTGTCTGTAAAATATATACCTTGGAGGTGGTGGTGAAGGCCTCGGGACACTAAAGCACAGACCATGAGCCTGACCTGGTCTGGGATATGGGTCTTGTCCAAGGATGACCACTTTCACCTGAATACCAATAACATGTATATAATAATAATAATAATAATAATAATAATCATACAGTGGTGTGAAAAGTGTGTGATGATTTCTTTGCATGTTTTTCACACTTTAATGTTTTGTCTAATCATACTAATTTAAATATTAATAAAAGATAAGTGAACACAACATGCAGTTTTTAAATGATTGATTATTGATATAATTGAGGGAAATCACAATCCAAAACTAATTGTCCCTGTGTGAAAATGTGTTTGCCCCCTAAACCTAATAACTGGTTGTCCACCCTTAACAGCATCAACTGCAATTAAGGTTTTGCAAACCCAAGTTTGCTTCAGCTTGAGGTCACAAACAGATGGCCAGACATTCTCCTTCAGGATTTTTTGGTAAACAGCAGAATTCATGGTTCTATTTATCACAGCCAGTCTTCCAGGTCCTGAAGCAGCAAAACAGCCCCAGACATCACACCACCACCATATTTTTTCTGTTGGTATGATTTTCTTTTTCTAAAAGCCGGTGTTACTTTACGCCAGACGTAATGGGACACACCTTCCAAAAACCTTTTGTCTCGTCAGTCCACAGAGTATTTTTCCAAAAATCTTGGGGATAATGAAGATGTTTTCTGGCAAAACTGAGACGAGCCTTTGTGTTATTTTTGCTCAGCAGCGGTTTTCATCTTAAAACTCTGCCATGCAGAACATTTTTGCCCAGTCTTTTTCTTATGGTGGAGTCATGAACACTGACCAGAGGCAAGTGAGGCCTGCAGTTCTTTGGATGTTGTTGTGGGGTCTTTTGTGACCTCTTGGATGAGTCGTTGCTGTGGTCTTAGGGTAATTTTGGTCAGCCGGCCACTCCTGGGAAGGTTCTTTTTTGCCATTTGTGAATAATGACTCTCACTGTGGTTCGCTGGAGTCCCAAAGCTTTAGAAATGGCTTTATAACCTTTTCCAGACTGATGGATCTCAATTACTTTCTTTCTTATTTGTTTCTAAATTTATTTGGATCTCAGCATAATGTCTAGCTTTTGAGGATCTTTTGGTCCACTTCACTTTGTCAGGCAGGTCCTATTTAAGAGATTTCTTGATTGCAAACAGGTGTGGCAGTAATCAGGCCTTGGTGAGGCAGGAGAAATTTAACTCGGGTGTAATAAACCACAGTTTTAACAGGGGGGGTAAACACATTTTCACACAGGGCCATGTAGTTTTGGATTGTGTTTTCCCTTAATAATAAAAACTTTCATTTAAAAATCGCATGTTTTTACTTGTGTTATCTTTTAATAATATTTAAATTAGTTTGATGATCTGAAACATTAAAGTGTGAAAAACATGCAAAAAAAAAAATAAATAAAATCAGGAAGAGGCGAACATTTTCACACCACTGCATGCATATATATATATATATATATATATATATATATATATATATATATATATATATATATATATATATATATATATATATATATATATTAGGGTTGTAACGGTACACAAAAGTAACAGTGCTGTTTGTACCTTAGTTTTTAGGTCATGGTTCAGTACAATTTTGCGACGGTATATCGATGGGAGAAAATGCAAAATGTAAAATTCTCAGCATTCTCCTACCGATATAACCCATGTCCATCCTCAGCACATATCAAACCCTTTCAATCGTGCCTCCCTCACTTTCTCCCCAAAAACATCCTACATGTGCTGTCGCTCCAATAAAGTTGTATCTTATCTTGTCCATCCTCATCACTCCCAATGAAAATCTTAGCATCTTCAGCTCTGCTACCTCCAGCTTCACCTCCTGTCTTTTAGTCAATGCCACTGACTTTCATTCCCCTTCTCTCCAGCACGTACCCTCACCTCTCCATGCTCTTTTTCACCTGCTCCCTACTCTTACCACAAATCACGATATCATCCACAAACGTCATAGTCCATGGAGACTCCTGTCTGACCTCGTCTCTCAACGTGTCCATCACCACTGCAAACAGGAAAGTGCTCAGAGCCAATCACATACTTCTCTGACACACCTGACTTCCTCATACAATACCACAACTCCTCTCTCCACCCTGTCGTATGCTTTCTCTAAATCCACAAACACACAATGCAACTCCTTGTAACACAATGTACTAAACTCCTTTTCCATTTCTCAGGCATCCTTTCACCTTCCAGAATCTTGAACAATCTGGTTAAAACTCCACTGCCATAACATCTCCAACACTTTTGCCCTTTTATGAGTTATGGTCTATACAAACACAAAACTGACTTAAACACAAAGTAATTTTTAAACACTATTTTATTAAAGTCAGACCAGCACAAACTGAATATATCACAAGGATTTCTGAAATAACAAAACAAGCTGAATAATATTTAGAATCAAAAACTAAAGTGGCTTCTGCATCATAAAAGCTGTTGTGTTGAGCTCTTAAAAATGTTTCTGTCACAGCTTAAGTATAAAAACTATCAACAATGTAGAACAGAACACCGGGTTAGCTTCTAGCTTCGTCGAGCATGGAGTTTCTGGAGATGCTGCTATCGCAGTAGATAAGACCTTCGAACCAGAAAGACACAGCTTACATTTGACTAAAAAGCTTTTGTATTTATACTCAACTAAAGTGAAATAATGAGCATATTTCCACTTTGAAAAACTTGTCTTGCTCTCGCCTCGACTCGCCATTACTGCCGCACAGACCTGAATAAACGAAGACACGCCACAGCCCACAGTCTTCTTCGTGTTTACAGTGGTTCATCCACCAATCCTACAATGTGTCGCTGCTGTAAACAGATTAGACTGTAGTCTACACTTCAGCCGAAATTCATTCATTTAAAAAAAGTAATGGGTAATGCACCATAAGGTACGGGTAACGGTACGGGTTTGTTTTGAAGAGTAACGCGTTACAGTATTAGTTACTGTCAAAAGATATATATATTATATATCTATAATATATATCTATATTATAGATATATATTATAGATAGATAGATAGATAGATATATATTATAGATAGATAGATAGATAGATATATATTATAGATAGATAGATAGATAGATAGATAGATAGATAGATAGATAGATAGATAGATAGATAGATAGATAGATAGATAGATAGATAGATAGATAGATGAATAGATAGATAGATAGATAGATAGATAGATAGATAGATAGATATATCTATTTTTTTTTGCAGAAAACACACTGATCAAAATTAGAGAACACTTTCAGATACCCACCAGTTATTGGTGTTAATCTGGTACCTGTTGCTAATTTCCTTGATTATCTGTCAACCCCTATTTAACTGGCAGCCTAACTTCCAGTTTCACTGACTCTGCAAGATGGTGGGCCGTTCTAAAGTGACTGAAAGCCTCCGGCAGCAGGTTGTCCAGATGAAGGTCAAAGGGATGACCCTATCAGCCATAGCAAGACAAGTTGCTCGTTCCAAATCTGTGATTTCAGGAATATTGAATCTTTACAACATCACACTCATTTAAGTCCGCCAAGAAGGCTGGTCGTCCACGGAAGACAAATACAAAAAGAGAGGACAGGATACTGCAGAGGATCTCAATGGGCAATCGTTTCCACACTGCAGCTGGAATTGCTCACCAGTTCAGCGCTGAACAGGGTAAGGATCTGTCTCATCATATAGTGTCTCGACGTTTAAGAGCATTTGGACTGAAAGCCCACTCTGCAGTGACCAAACCTCTCATTAGCAGAAAGAATCAAAAGGCTAGACTAAGCTTTGCTGAGGAACATGTGTGGACAGAGGAGAACTGGTCCAAAGTTCACTTCAGTGATGAAAGAAGGTTTAGGGTTAAAGTTTTTATTTGGGTCCGATGGGAAACATTATGTTCGGCAACTAACTGGAAAAAGACTGAACCCAAAGTGTGTAAAGAAGTCAGTGAAAAGTGAAAGAGGAAGTGTCATGGTTTGGGGCATGTTTTTTGCAGCAGGAGTTGGCAAAACGGGTAAAGCAGTTCCTTCCACCAAACTGTGGAGGAGACTGGAAGAAGAGTGGACCAAAAATCACACCATTTACATGCACATTTGCGGCATTTAGCAGACGCCCTCATCCAGAGCGACGTACAAAAGTGCTTTGAGTCTCTAGTAATGAATAAATCTACACTGGTACGCAAGATTACAAACTTAATATAAATATAACCCTTGAATTCTACAAGCTTGGAAGTGCTAATTTAAGTATTTCAGGAAGAGGTAGGTCTTCAGTCGTCGCTTGAAGATAGTCAGGGACTCTGCTGTACAAACATCTAAGGGAAGTTCATTCCACCACCTCAGTGCCAGAACAGAAAAGAGCCTTGAAGTGTACTTACCTCTCATTCTGAGAGAAGGAGGTACCAGTCGAGCAGTGCTGGAGGATCTCAGACCTCATGTGATGAGGTCACTGAGGTAAGATGGTGCTGGTCCATTTTTGGCCTTGTAGGCAAGCATCAGTGTTTTGAATCTGATATGTGCAGCTACTGGAAGCCAGTGAAGGGAGCGCAGCAGTGGGGTGGTGTGGGAGAACTGATTGAACACAAGTCATGCAGCTGCGTTTTGGATCATTTGCAGGGGACGAATAGCGATCAGGGGAAGACCTGCCAGCAGAGACTTGCAGTAGTCAAGCGACTGAACAAGCACCTTGGCAGCCTGTATGGACAGAAATGGTCGAATCCTTCGGATGTTATAGAGAAAAAAATCGACAAGAACGAGAAACATTAGCGACATGTGGAAGGAAGGACAGTTCATTATCCATAGTTACCCCAAGGTTACGAGCAGTGGCTGAAGGGGAAAAACACCAGAGCAGTGTAAAAGACTAGTGCTGTCCTGTGGCTGCAGATGTGCTGAAGTCATTCAGAGCAGAGGCCTGTACACTTCCTACTAATTGCTGACTGTTGTAACCTTCAGAAAATTTTGTTGTAATCTTTTTCCATGCTACAGTCATTGTTGTTCTCTAATTTTGATCGGTGTGTTTTCTGCTAAATGTTTTTTTTTAAATGCCTTAGTTATTTTGTGGAAAAGGTGTTGGAATGGAATAGACAGGACAAAAACTCCTTCAACTGTTGAGCAGTGAAGATGACATTATTTCAGAATTGTTTAATTGTTTATAAATTGTTCCCTAATTTTGATCGCCAGTGTATGTATGTATGTATGTATGTGTGTGTGTGTGTGTGTGTGTGTGTGTGTGTGTGAGTCTTTTTATGTGTGATGCAAAAAACTTTTCACACATTGATTGCTGGATCTTCTGCCATTCTCCATGGCAAATTCTCTCAAGTTCAGTCAGGTTAGATGTAGACCATCGGTGGACAGCCACATTCAGTTCTTTTCAGAGATATTCAGTAGGGTTTAATCATGGATCTGGCTGCCACCATCATGCTTCACTGGTGAGATGGTTTTCAGCGAGTGATGAGTGGTGCCTGGTTTCCTCCACACATAGCATTTAGAGTTGAGGCCAAACAGTTTAATCTTGCGAACATTAGAGAATCTTGTTCCACACAGTCTGAGAGTCCTTCAGCAGGTTTCCATGGTTTTTGCACCGAGGAGAGGGTTTCATCCAGCCACTCTGCTGTAAAAACACAGATTGGTGGAGGCCTACAGTGAGGTTGTCCTTCTGGAACTTTGTTCCATCTTCACACAGGATCTCTGTGTGAAGATCTTCTTGGTCACTTCTCTCAATAAGGACCTTCTCCTCCAGTTGTTTAGTTTGGCCGGGTGACCAGCTCTTGAAAGTGTCTTGATTCTGCCAAAATTCTTGCATTGAAAATGATGTAGGCCACTGTGCTATTGAAAAGTCTTAATGCAGCAGCAGTTTTTTGTAGTCTTCCCCAGATCTGTGTCATGCAACAATCATGTCTCTGTGCTCTGCTGGCAGTTCCTTTCACCTCATGGCTTGGTTTTTGCTCTGATGTTCATTGCCAGCTGTGAAGCCCTCTATAGAGGTGTGTGTGTATTTCCAAACCATGTTCAATCAATAAACTTTTCCACAGCTGGACCCCAATCAAGGTGTAGGACATCTTAATCAAGAGAATTAGGAGGCACTTGATCTAATTCTTGAATGTGTTTCAAAAGGTCTGAGTATTTCTTTATAAAACATTTATATATGATATTTCAGTTTCTTTTATTTAAAAAAGCATCTAGGATAATTTAAAGTATTTTGTTTTCATTTCTTTTGTAATTATGGGGTACTGATAAACTAATGAGAAAAATAGATACATTTAAAAGATTGTATTATTAGGCTGCAACATAAAATTTCAACAAGTAAAGGAGGTCTGAATACTTTTGGAAAGCACTGTATATATACACACATCCATGAATATACTTACAGCCTCGAATGCACACACATTTGTCCAAAAGAAGACCTGCTCTTTTCTAGGATAGACAGTGAAATGTTTCCTCTCCTCACTGACAAATGTCATCAGCTAAAAATCAGAAGACACTACATTTGACACTGTGTCAATGCCATAACAGTCCTAACAGTACAAATGCACATAGCTTTAAATTATGTGTTTGTTAAATGTGGTTATATACTGTACCTTAGTAAAATAAGGTTTGGTGAATTCAGTCTCAATATGCTTGTGCCAGCTTTCTCCAATGAGCATAGGATCATTGTGAGCAGCAAGCCTCCTCATAGCTTCACATCTCTTCTGCTCTATTTGCTTCAGCTGCTCAACAGTAAGCTTTTGGCCATTGCAACGTTTCTGTTCTTTGACATTAAATACACCAGAGATATCAAAGATATGAATATACAAGTAAAACTTAATATAATTTAATTTCAAATTTTTTTAAATAACCATTGCATAAATTTATTTCCCTACCTTGGGACATTAGTTCCACGAGGAGTGTTAAATATGCTGCCGAAAATCTTTTTTGCACTCTGCACGAGTCATGCAAATACATGTATTTTGCAAGTCACAGAATCGAAACTGAAACTTCAAGCTAACCAAAAATAGCAGTGAATTTAAAAACCATAGCTGCATCTACCAGCTTCTTACCCGCTTGGTCTATGTTAAAGATTGAAATACAAATTACCAGCATTAATGTGCAAAACTAGGTTTAATGTGTGAGTTCCTATGTACTAAAAAAATCTAATAAATCTGACTTTTTGCATTTCAGAGTACTAAGATTAAAGAATTATATGTTTCAGCTGTTTCCACATGGTTCTATTAAATGCTGAGGCAAAAAATTAAAAGAACACTTTGAGATCCATCACCAATACTTTCCCTGTAGGAACCATGCATTAGAATCTTGATTACAGACTGACCAACTTTTAGAAGTTGCTTATTTAAACATTAGATCATATTCACTTCCTTCAGGCACCACAAAACCTTTGAAGTGTTACAGCACTTACTTCTTCCTGTTTTTAAAAAAAAAAAAAAAAAAAAAACCTACAGTAAATGTAAAACATCTAAACAGCATGTCTTTAAGATATAAAATATTGAAATCAAGATAAATCACATTAGATATTTTTTCACCTTTTATACAACCTGGCAAGACTAATTCTTTTGTTTTTGTTATATGCTAAAAACATTTGGGTGTGAGATCAAAAGATAATCTTGACAAAAACGTGTGGGTGGTTGCATATCCCCTACTTGTACCCACTCATGACGCAGCAACCCTTGTGATGTTTTTTTAGTCTTGTACCACAGTTTCTTTCAGCTATTTGTTTTGGGGGTTACTTCATTTAGAAAGGTGATATATATGTTAAATTTGGTTAAGGTCTGGTGATTGATTTGCCGAGTCTAAAACAAGTTGCAAATTGTTCAATTAAGACACCATTTGTATCTGCATTTGGATGGTCCCTCTCCTCTTTAGTTTCAGAGGATGCAGCATCCAGGATTTCCAAGAATAAATTTAAATTTCAACTTCTCTGACCACAGAAATGTTTTGGTATATTTGAAATGAGCTTTGGTCCAGAGAAGATAGCAGCATTTCTCAATAATTTTTGCATATGGTTTTTTCATGGCATGATAGAGCATTTGTGGATAGCAGGAACAGTGTTCACAGACATCTATTTCTGAAGGTGTTTCCACAAAAATCTTTTCTTTTAATGCAGTGCCTGCTGAGGGCAAATAGATCACATCTAATACTGATTTTCACTCTGGTCCTTTATGCACAATAAAGCAATAATGCAAGATTGTTAATAAAAAACTGAAATTTTTTTCAATGAATTAAATAGATTAAATATTGACAAGCTAGAATCTCCCAGCAAATATTTTCAAATGTAAGGTTTACTTCAATGAAATTGTGCACAAACTTATTTCACAGTGCTTCACTTTGTCCACATGTTATGTTACAGCCTTATTCGAAAATGAATTAAATTAACAATTAATAAGAAGTTTGATCAGACCTGTTCAATCGGGTTGAATTCTGGGCTCTGGCTGGGCCAATCGAGGACATTCACAGAGTCGTCCCATAGCCACTCCTTTGTTATCTTTACTGTGTGCTTAGGGTCGTGGTCCTGTTGGAAGACGAACCATCGCCCCAGTCTGAGGTCCAGAGCACTCTAAAGCAGATTTATCATTGATGTCTCTGTACATTGCTGCATTCATCTTTTCCTCAATCCTGACTAGTCTCCCAGTTCCTGCTGCTAAAAAACACCCCCACAGCATGATGCTGCCACCATTATGCTTCATTATAGGAATGGTATTGGGCAGGTGATGAGAGTGTGATGCCTAGTTTCCTCCAGACATGACGCTTGGCATTCAGGCCAAAGAGCTTAATCTTTGTTTCTCATTGTCTGATAGTTCTTCAAGTGTCTTATGGCAAACTTCAGGCAGCTGGTCACTTGCATTTTACTGAAGAGTGGCTTCCGTCTGGCCACTCTACCATACAGGCATGATTAGTGGAGTGCTGCAGAGATGGTTGTTCTCCACAGAGAAATGCTGGAGCTTTTTCAGAGTGACAATCAGGTTCTTAGTCACCTCCCTGATTAAGGCTCTTCTTCCCCAATAGCTCAGTTTGGCTGGGCGGCAAGATCTAGGAAGAGTCCTGGTGGTTCCAAACTTCTTCCATTTATGTGCTTATTGGGACCTTCAATGGGACCTTCAATGCTGTAGAAATCTTTTTGTACCTTTCCCCAGATCTGTGCCTCAATACAACCCTGTTTTAGAAATCTACTGACAATTCCTTGGGCTTCATGGCTTGGTTAGTGCTTTGACATGCACTGTTAATTGTGGGACCCCATATAGACGTGTGTCTCTTTCCAAATCATGTCCAGTTAACTGAATTTCCACAAGTTGACTCCAATCAAGTTGTAGAAACATCTTCAAAATGATCAGTGGATGCACCTGAGCCTAATTCAGAGGATCATGGGAAAGGCTACTTTTGTCCCTTTTTTAATTTTTTTAATTTTTTTTTTTTTATATAAATTTACAAGGATTTCAAACAAACTTCTTTCATGTTGTCATTATGGGGTATTGTTTTTAGATGTTTGAGGAAAACTGAAGCATTGTGAATGCTTTCTGGATGCACTGTATTTTCCAATGCTGAAAGTGGTGGCCCCTAAAAACAGTAATCATTCTCATCAAAAAAAATAAATTTGCACAGTCACATAAAAATATGTCCTATTTTTGTACTTATTCCTGTAATTTCAAAGGGGACTTTAGTATAATTAGAATCAGTGTACTAAGAAGCCTGACAAGGAAAACAGCAGTTAATGGTAGAAACATTGGGTGACCTGTGAACAATAAGCTCCAAAACAACCTAAAAGTAATAGGCTCAACATGCACAAAGCAGGAGTGAAGGAATGACAACATACTGTACACTATTAGCTCATTATCCAAAAAAACTATGCTGTAAACCCCGATTACCGTAATTTCCGGACTATAAAGCGTACCCATATATAATATATACTATAAAGCGCACCCATATATAATATACAAATATTATACACTAATGTACTTTACACAGGCTTTAATGAAAGAAACACGGTGTAATATGTTGAAATAGGGTGAAATATGTCTTCAAAATGATCAGTGGATGCACCTACGCTATCCCATACAATTTATTGAATGGAAGGCAGCATTCACTTTACTCATAGACCAAAGGGCAATCACGCCAGCCGAAAAACTATACTACCTAAAAAAGTACGTTGGTGGCCCAGCACGGCAGGCTTTAGATGGCAACTTTTACCGAAATGACAATGAAGCATACCAAGACACATGGGACAAACTAAATCGTCGCTTTGGCCAGCCATTCGCCATTCAGAAAGCGTTTAGAGAGAAGCTCACCAACTGGCCGAGAATTCCATCGAAGGATGCTGAAGGACTGAGACGCTTCTCAGATTTTCTGAATGCTTGTCAAGATGCCATGCCTCATGTCAAGGGTCTCGACATATTAAACGACTGGGAAGAAAATCGGAAGCTCGTTCACAAACTACCAGACTGGGCAGCTTTACGCTGGAACCGACAAGTCACACAAAGCCTAAATGAAAATCAAGAATTCCCAAGTTTCAAAGAGTTTGCCCAGATTCACGTCAGATGAAGCCGAGATTGCTTGCAATCCCATTACGTCCTTTCATGCCCTTCATTTGTCAGATTCTATCACTGAGAAGAGAAACCTCAGATGTGAAGAAAACCAAAGCTAGTGTGTTTACCACTCAAATAGTCACTAAAAATGAAAAACACAAGTCACAACAGGGGAAAGTTAAGGTTTCATGTATCCTTTGTCAAGATAATAGACACCAACTACACGCATGCTACAAGTTCACTGAGATGGTGTTAGTTGAGCGACGCAACTATATAAAGGAGAAAAGACTCTGTTATGGATGCCTGAAACCCGGCCACAGCGTGAGAGACTGCCGTCATCGTCTTTTCTGTGACCACTGTAAAGGAAAGCATCCTACAGCCCTGCATGATGACAACTATAAAAGAGAAAGGACTACATCAGAACCAGAAACAAATCAAAGTGCTGCTGCAACGTCACTCAGTGTAGCAGGTGAAGTTAAATACATCTATGGTAATACCAGTCTGGGTTTCATCTAAAAATTATCCAACCACGCAGAAACTCGTCTATGCACTGCTCGACACTCAAAGCGATACTACATTCATTGACCAAGAAGTGAGTGATGGTCTTAATGCTGACAAGTATCCAGTGAAACTGAAGTTGACGACTATGATAAAAATGGAGTCATCTGGCAGAAATAGTGGACAAAATACAACCACTGAAGGACTGTGTAGTAGGTCTTTTGATCGGCTACAACTGCTCAAGAGCTATGGCACCAAGGAAGGTCCTTTTAGGAGATGACGAGGAACCCTATGCTGTAAGGACTGATTTAGGATGGAGTATTGTAGGGCGCTCACTACAAACCCAGGATGCGTTGAGCACACATCATCTGTGTCACAGAATTACATTTAAAGAGCTACCTCCGTTAACTCCTACCGACGTCATTCGCGTTCTAGAGTCTGACTTCAAAGATGGCAATGACAACAGCAAAATTGTGTCACAAAAAGACATCATATTTTTTAACATACTGGATATGGGAATAAGGAAAAATGTGTCTGGACATTATGAAATGCCTCTGCCCTTCAAAACCAGACCCAGCCTGCCTGACAACAAAGGCTCTGCTATGACGCCTCCTTCACCTTAAAAGGAAATTACAACGGGATGAAAGGTATAAGGAACATCATGTTGAGTTCATGGAGGAAGTCATTGGGAAGGGAGACGCTGAGCAGGTCAATGACGGTGGGAGTGAAGGGGAGAGATGGTACATTCCCCATCATGGTGTGCATCACGTGAAGAAGCCAGATAAACTTCGTGTAGTGTTTGATTGCTCAGCCAGATACAAAGAAACAAGCTTAAATCATCACCTCCTCTCTGGGCCCAACATGAACAACTTAAGTGGAGTTCTCCACTTAAATCTAGCTAAGGAGAATCGTGACATCTACCCTCACGGCTCGAGATTTTTTTATATGGGACCTTTATGTGGACGATGGGCTCGCAAGTGTCAAAAACACTGAAGATGCTATTCAGCTTGCCAAGGAAGATATGTATGGCAAGAAAAGTTGGAGACATGTTCAATACCTTGCAGAACAGTTTTGGAGTCAATGGCGAAAGGCATACCTCGCCAACATAGTTCTTAGACAGCGCTGGCATGCTCCAAAAAGGAATTTACAAGTTGGAGATATCGTAATCCTGAAAGGAGAGGATTTGCAGAGGAATGAGTGGAGATTGGGTAGAGTTTCAAAAGTCACTACTGACAAAGATGGACTTGTACGGAGAGTTAAACTCCAGCTTGGTGACCGTAAGCTTGGCAAGAAAGGGGAGCATCTTCACGAGTTGTCAGAAGTTGAGCGCCCAATCCAGAAGCTTGTTCTGTTGCTGGAGTCTAATTAAATCGGCTCCTTCCCTCTATAGTGCATAATAGTACATAGACGTTGCTAAGTTTCCAACTTTGACATAAGATGTCTTTGTCCTTATACAGGTTTCGGGAAGGCTAATTTTCAGTTGAAATCATTCGTGCTTAATGCAGTCTGTGTACATCCCATTATTCACTCATGATTGGTGGGAGTGTAACTAACTCTAAGAAAAGAGTAAATAAGGTAATCCTTTTGAGCTCCATTTTGTTTGGTCTCTTCCGCCCCATACGGTATAGTCCTTTAACTCCGCCCCCATACAGTATAGTCCTTTAACTCTGCCCCCATACGGTATAGTCCTTTAACTCCGCCCCCACTAGTTAGTGAGATGCACACATGGAAAAGGAAAGTCATGTCGCTAAAATGCTCTGAAATCGTACAAGGTTCTCAAGGAAAGTAAGGGATAATTAAGCACCTAGCTGTAACAGGAACAAGGCACTATAATTGATTCGTTTAATATGTATATGCATTAATATGTGGTTTAATCTATTTAACTGTGAAGAAGTGTTTTAATGTGTTGTTACCACTTGTCATGTGATACGTCAGTGTCACATGACACTCATTTGTGACATCATTGTGTGACATCACAAAAGGGTTTCTTATAAATGGCTATTCATGTTTATGTTTGTAAGAGCTGATTGTATTATTTGTTATTCATCTGTTCTGTAGCTCTTACGGTGTTTCACTAAGAAAAGGTTTTTCATCAAGGAAAGGTAGATTTTGTGTTTTCCAAGAAAAGGCTGACGGCTGAACACAAAATAAAAGCTTTTTGAAACATCAGTACGCTTCCCCATTGTCTGGCTGGGGGTTTGCTACATGCATTAACATGTTGACAAAACAGTGTCACAATATGTAGAAGTTGTAAAAATATTCAACATAACAGTAAGTAAAATAAAGTAAATTTTATCAATCTAGATGTTTGAGTTTAGATATTGTAAGGCGGGGAACCACCCACTGGTCCAACGACGGTTTCCAGAGGCTTGGCGAAGGATTCTCGCGCGTTCTAATCTTTCCTTTCACATTAGATAATACGATTTGGATTAATGTATTACTTCATTTTTGTTATTGACCTTTTATCTGACTCCATTTAGATAAAACAATAAATATTTGCATAGGTTGTTATTTTACTAATAGTATAATTTTGATGGATGTTTGTCTAGTTATTCTGATTAAGCTCTGGCATTACACTCGTTCATTCGGTTCACACAGTCGCACAAGATCCTAGTATGGGCCCTATAATTAACATACTGGTCAACGGTCATAAGCGAATCAGTATTGGTCGCTGCCAGAGGTTGGACTATATGCTTAAGCGGCCGCTCTCTGCGTGCTCAACTTTAAACATACTTTATTTAGTCCCCTTAGAGGTGACAATTATTACAATAATTATTTCTAACCACAGATAATGAATAGAATAATATTGAAATAATCAGAGGTTGAGGCTGACCCTATTTAGAGTGATTAGAAATGTTACTCTAAGCGGAAATACATATTGTTAGCCTCCACGCTTCTAAGTACACTTAAACTAACGCCAAGTGCTAGTCGTATCTCTAAAATCCTCAGTTGATGTGTTATTCACTATCTAACTGGGATTTAGGCCGATCCTAGCCTGATTTCCAGTCCTTACGGTAACTGCGGATGCAACGTTATTACTTGCAGTGTCAACATTTACCGAGCAACACAGAATAAAATTAAACATAACAATTTATTAACCAGGTAAGAAAATCACAATTCAAAGCCAATTTATAGTTCAATTAAAATAAAACATAAATACAAACCAATAGTATTTACATTTAAACAGGAAATATAAAACCTTTCATACCTGGTACGAGACTACACACAGTAATCGTGCGGGATATCTGTTTACAGATTCCCTGAATTGTTGGTCAGTTCTCCTTAAATACCCAGATAGAGTAAGCATTATGTAAACATTATTTAGCCATGGAAGTTTGCATTGATTGGTTCTTACAGACCTGTGGGAGGCACCTCGCCTGTATACATCTGTAGTGGGCACGCCTTGTATAGAGTTATGTTTTCTTTAACTTTATTAAAACCTTTTTTTATTATTTGTTCTATTGCTGTGGGAATGGGACCTGTGTACCAGTCGCGATAAACCTTTGTAAAGAAATGAAACATGAACATTTTCTGTCGTTATTTACATGTGATATGACCTTTCTTACACATAATCATCCGGTGTGCTGTAGAATGTTCTGTGTTGAGGATGTAACAGGAAAAGGAGGGAAGAGGGTCAGACACTTGTCTGCAGATCCACCATTTGTATGGAGATGTGGTGGTCAAGACCAAGGGTAGCTCTCCGGGAGCCTACTGTATTCCAGGAAACGTTCTGGTTCTCGAAAGGGGGGTTGCGGGGTCTTTAGTCCCCTGCCGTGAGTCCTGGAGGAAAACGTGTTAGGGCCCACATCCTGGCCCACACCCCTCTCGGGCATCCATGCTGTGTTCTCGGGGGCCGACCTTTTGGTCAGGATAAAGCAAAAGTCTTACAATATAGAGGATTTGGGTGATCTAAGTCCAGTAATACTTGTTGGAAGAAACTGAAAATGTGGATCAGCTCTTTTGGATAATCGAGATGTAACTCACACCAAAGCTCAAGAGAAAAGCATCAGCCAACCTGGTAATGTCCCTCAGAAGAATGTCACCTTCCAGCACAATAGCAATCGCAGCAAAGCCAAACTGCACAGTGGACCTCTGTTCTCCATTGACCATGCTTGCATACATGAGCTATGGCTGAATCTGCAATGTCTGCAATCAGTCTAACAAGTATGAGATACCTTCATTAACATAAGCAGATAAATAGCTTTAAAACTAAAATGAGATGTATAAAACCTACATTTCGTGTCTTAAAAACACAGTTTCTTAAAACAAGTAGACAGGGAAGGCACAAAGTACAGCTGTGTGTCTTGTTGAACGTGAAAAAATAAATAAATTAATAAAGAACAAATGACAGTGGGAAAAGTTTTAAGCCAGCAGTGTCTCTTAATGAAGTGATACATTCCAACTAACATATACTATAATTGTACTTAATGTAAACATTTAGCGGAAGAGACATCAACTGCGAAAAGTACTAGGGACTTCAGTTAAATTCTTCAAACCATATCGTCCACATTGACTTCCTGCTTCTGTGAGGCAGGATTGCTTCACAAAACCTCTGCTGCTGGGGTAAGCCTTGAAGCTGTGCATTGCTTCAGTGATACCAGAATGTTTTGTCCTTTTGTTAATTTTGTGGATTTTTTCCCCAATTTTTATTAACTGCATTTCCAGCTCCTAGGCTGTCAGCAACATTATGCAAGAATCGAGCAAATGGGAACACATCAGACCAGATCTTTTAACATTCCAGGGGCATAGGAAATTAACACTGTTTTAAGTTGCAGATGAGTTGGTATCACTGAGATCTGTGTATTTTCAGTATAACCTTCTCCAGCAGTTATAATTTCTGTCTAAGAGGTGGCAACTTCCCGTTCCTTACACACACACACACACACACACACACAATGCAATAACACAGACCACCTGTGCATACATTGCACACACCCATACACCCCTTTTACAAATGTGAATAATAACAGATAAAATTTTCCTCCTCAGAACTTTGCACATACATGCCTTCCATGTTAACATTGCACACTGTACACGTTTTACATGCACACACCTCTATTTCTTGCATTTGCACTATTGTAAATTTGTAATGTATGTACTGTATGTGTCTTTTTTTCCCCCATGTTTACTTATAAACTATGTCTAAGGCTGCTGGAGGATTAAGAATAAGAAGTCCTGATTTTTTCTCTTAGCACTGTGAACAAAATATCAAAATGGTTTAAAGAATGCTGGTGAACTAAGATGGTGTCATCATATGCAGGCATCTGCCTGCAAGACATTTTTAAATTTCGTTGCACATCCTATTTGAAGAAGTGATGTTTACCTTCAAATTGCATGGTCCATAAATGAACAAGAGGTTCAAAACATTTGATATGCTCTTGGTAATGTTCGATGTAGTAAAGCCTTGGCCGAAGCTTAAAGCCTCTGGTACTGCACTGCCATCCACATTTCACACCACAGTTACTTTCCATATTTCTTCTGGAGATATTCTGGACATGCAGTTCATGATTTACTTTAGTTCTCAGATTGAATTCACCCTCAGCAACATCACGCGAAAGATTTAAATGGTCTTGAGTTGCCAGACATACGCCACACAAAATAACTAGACAAAACCTGCCAGTACACAAGCTGCAAGAGTAACGATCAATTTAACAGATTGTGAAATGTAAACAATCATAAACAATGAACACTGCAATAAATATGATTGATCAACTCAAAATAGAAGACTTTGACACCTAGCATGACTATTTAAGATGTAACTCTTAGAATGTCAAAGAAGGCAAAGAAATTTTGGACCACTATAGTATGAAGTATAGTGGTCCAAAATTTCTTTGCCTTCTTTGACATTCTAAGAGTTACATCTTAAATAGTCATGCTAGGTGTCAAAGTCTTCTATTTTTATTAAATTATTTTTGTTGCGTGATCACACCGGCAGAAACAAAATACTTCACTTCTGCTTTTCTGCTTGTACAAGAATTATGGTCAGTATGACATACAGTACGAGTCATGCCCTTGCTCATTTTGTGCCAGTATTTTGTTTCCGCCGGTGTGATGCAACAAAAATAATTTAATAAAGAGACTTTATTTTAAAAAGCAAAAAGCTACACAGATCTACCACTAATGATGATTTGTTGTAACCCAAACCTGTTCCAGTGCCCAATTGCACAATTTGAGCTCCTTGAAGATATGGTTTACATGGTTTGGAGAGGAAGATCTTAAATGGGCTGCTATATAATTCTTATCTTAGCCCTACTGATAAATTCGAACACAGAGTGCACCCCAGACCCTACATTAGTACCTGCCATTACTAAGAGCCTTGTGGCTGATGAACACAAATCTTCATTATACGGGCAAATTGGGACTAAATGTGTAATGTGACGTTCCAAAAAAAAAAAAAAAAAAAAACTTGACTATGTATAGACTACACGCTTTACTCTTACCAAATAAAGTCAGACATCAAAAATCCTTAATATTTTGCATAACAATCAAGAATACCAGGTGTAAGGAATTTGTGAAGTAATCCTGTTAGCGTTACTCAGGAACAAGGCGAGACAAATAATAGACAAATAGTAAAAAAAAAATAAGGATTGTCACCAGGTGACCATATACGAGTTCATCACGAATATTCCAACTTTCTTCTCGGAATTTTGCGACATTTCCCATCGTTATATTATGGGTATTTGTCAAAATATTATTATTTTCTCAAATTTTTGGAAATATGACGACTTTGTTTGCGACTTGACTGTCTTTAAATAGCGGCCCTGACACGCCGCTGCGTGTTCGGCAAGCTTGTTCTTCAGCTCGACCTGACGGCACGTGGAAAACGGCGTCGGATTGGCCGCAGTGGCTGCACGCGCCCCGCTGTTGTTAGGGAGAAGCTGAAATCAGGGTGATGCGGTTGGTCCAGGTTGCGGAGCCTAAAAACCTGATGCATAAACTGCACCAACCACCGAGCTTTGTCGAGTGTGATTACCATTAGATTAAAGGCGGCGATACTTTCTCGGTTGTCTTCGATGTGTCTGCAGGACTACACTACTGTACCCAGGGTAGATGCTGACGCGACATAAAATTCTCAATGTTCTGATGCGCTCCTAAAAAGCTGCTTTCCACCCAGGACATCGTATCAGCTCCGGCCATGGCGCTGTTAACCCTGCAGCGCTCTCCGCCGCTCGCCGCACACAAGGTAAATATCCAGAGAATCTAGGAATCCAGAGGAATGGCCAATTTCGTGGATCCTTGTTTAGGGCCACTAATAAGAGCTGTTTACGTGTCTAGTGTATTTTAACACAATTTGAAATCTTGCTTACTTTTCTAACGCAGTGCTGATGCTTAATTAATATGCAGGTTGGAAAATGCATTATTTTAAAACTGAATGAATGCAGCAGTACAACATGGAAATGACAACGAAATAAAAAATATGAGTGTGCGCAATCACTCAAGTGAAATCAAATGATTCCACACCCTACGCTATTTAATGATTTATGAAATTATATAGTTTCGGCTAAAATGTATCGTGTGCACTTTTGTACGCAGTGTGGGCCGAAACACACCCGTCCGTACGGAGCAACGCGATCACAGTGAACACATGTCCTCTTAAAAGTTTGCTAAAGGACATTTACATTCATGGCATTTAGCAGACTGTCTTAATAAATTCAGTTCAGTGCAGTTTTATTTCTATAGCGCTTTTAACAATGGACATTGTTCCAAAGCAGCTTTACAGAGATAAACTTCTAAATTTGGTGCCTATAAGTTTATCCTTTACAAGTTTATCCCTAATTTTATTCCTGGCAAGGAAAAACTCCCTGAGACTGTATGAAGACGAAACCTTAAAAAGAACGTGACTCAAAGAGGAACCCACCCTTATCTGGTGTCACTTAATGACTGTTCATTAGTGTTATCATTGCTGGGGTGTGCTGTTCAGTGATAGGCACTTAAATGCAGAGATTTTCATGCAAACTGCTTTTCACAACAATTGTTTATGTTGATTACAGTTCAGCTCCATCCTCTTGAGTTGAGATAGTTCTTGAGTTCTCAGTAACGTCATGAATCCTTAGGCTGTTCATGAGAAACTATCCTTAGCTCAACCACTTCAGAGTGGTCTCCAATTGAAGAAAACTCTGTCCAGAGGTTGGTCATCGGGATCACACAGATCTGAATAAGGAAGTGGCAGGATTGCTAATCACTGGTGCCTCAGGAACGTATTTAACTTATCTGAAACAACTTACAAAAGTACAACTTGTCAATGTTTGTTCTTACAATTATATAGTGGGTCAGTACATCACCAAATTCTAAATGATTGAGCCAGGAGTACAGTTTAAAAAATACAGAATAGAGCAAAAGCCGTACTCACTGGCAGCATCCCTGCCATCCATCTGATTTTATTTTAGCTTGAACAAATTTGCTATGAATCTCTGTTAATTGCATTAAAAGAATACAGGAAAGTTAAGTTCTTAAACAAATTATATTGTTGAGCCAACTAAAAACACTAAAGCAGAATCACTGTTTAACACTTGAATATGTACCGCATTTTTGCGGCTTAAACAACGAAGCGGCTTATTTATACATAGTTCCTGGGTTTTTCCCAGTTTCACAAACTTCAAGCCAAAAAACTGAACCCCATAACATTTGACCAATGAAATTTCCTAAAGCGGAAACGGGGGAAGGAAAAAAAAAAAAAAAAAAAAAAAAAGCACCTCACCTGTGTTCTGAGCTGCATGAACGCACGACGATGCCAAAAGATAAACTCCAGAGAGAAATAGTTGTAAAAGGAAGGAGGAAGACAGCGAACAATGACTTTCTTGGTCGGCTACTGTTTAAATACAAGCCGTTGTAGCACGTTGAGTCTGGGTGAAGGGAGAGCTCGCTAACTCCAGTTGCAACAGAAATCATAAGCACAGACAGGTTTCCAAAACTCATGCTTTTTTATTTCTCTTATCAACACCGTTACGGGTTAGTCAAAGAAACTTAGAAATGAGCATCAGAAAATAGGGACATTTTCCTCGGCCTCCACACATGCAGTAATTGAAAAATGCGGCACCAGGCTATTCCCAAAATACTGCTATGCTCCTAAAGGAAGCGCAACATATTCCACCCGTTACACCGTGTAAAAAAGTTAATTAGTTTCAATGTGGACACCTGCGGCTTATAGACTGGTGCGGCTTAATTATTTTTACAATTAAAATCTGTGTCAAATTCAGGGTGTGTGAAACTGTTTAAAATATCAACAGTAAAGTGGCTGAAACTTGTTTGAAGATTGAGTGCTTAAACACTGCTAGTTTGTTGCCAGGGTGTTGCTAAGTGGTTGTTAAGCTAGCTAGCTCTGATG
The DNA here is from genome assembly GCF_014805685.1 of Silurus meridionalis. Taxonomy (NCBI): domain Eukaryota; kingdom Metazoa; phylum Chordata; class Actinopteri; order Siluriformes; family Siluridae; genus Silurus; species Silurus meridionalis. Next base: position 10,419,073 of record NC_060908.1, on the reverse strand, counting down.
CTAATAGGCCATTGCTTTGACAAACATTTTGGCTTATTAGATGTTGCTAAGTGGTTGCTATGTCCCAGCTGGTTGCTATGGTGTGGCAAAGTGGATATCATGGGGGCCCAAGTGGTTGCCATATGAACCAACCTCAGATAGTTGCAAGATTGTAGCTAGTCAGTTGCTGATGGTCAACTGAAAACAGTCAGTTTGTATACAATTAATGGTTGCATAGTACAAAATGACATCAGTTACATCAGTTCTGTCACCATAAATAAAACTCTAAAATATTCACCAAATAGTTTAATGACATTGTGAACTAGACGATCTGTGTGGAGGAGTGGGCCAAAATCCCTCCTGTAGTGTGTGCAAACTTGGTGAAAAACTACAGGAAACATTTGACCTCTGTAATTGCAAACAAAGGCTACTGTACCAAATATTAACATTGACTCAGGTGTTCAAATACTTATTTGCAGCTGTATCATACAAATAGTTAAAAAAAATCATACATTGTGATTTCTGGATTTTGTTTTTAGATTATGTCTCACAGTGGACATGCACCTACGAATACAATTTCAGACCCCTCCATGATTTCTAAGTGGGAGAACTTGCAAAATAGCAGGATGTTCAAAAACTTATTTTCCTCACTGAATGTAAAAAACAAACAAACAAAAAATAGTCCTAAGTAACAGTGTACCACATCAAGGCCTTTAACATCAGGGTAATCATTTGTTAAAAAGTAGTCGGTGCCAAACAGAGTGAGTATGGTATTCTTCAGAGCTGCTACAGGCCTTCATGGGTAATAAAAGTGATTAGTTCTCTGCTCTCCTCATGTAATGGGACTTGGTAGTATGCATTTTTAGGTCAAGAGAGGAGAACATTAGTGAGCCACTGAAATCAAACAGATTATTTTTGATTAGTGATAACAGAAGACTTGTTCACAGCCTTTGTAGGTTCCCATAAATCAGTGCACAAGTTTTGTTTTATTCTTTCTCTTTGAATCTTTTTAATTATGCCATCATTCTCTAGCACTTTGTTTATCTAATACTGCCATTTGCACTGACAGGGGTAAGTCACAGAGCTTTTGTTGTACAGGATTAAATCCAGGACAGATTTTCATTTTGTGTGTGAAATTTTAAGTGCATACAAATCTATCACTATTGGCATAGAAGCAAATCTATCAGTAGGAAGATATGTCTACAGTAGTTCCTGATTTTACTACTTTAAACTCAACTGTCTATCTAGTATGTCACATTCAGTCTCAAGTAACCACACAGCTTTTTTTCCCTTCAAGTAAATCATAAGCTGCACTTTTAATGAAGTCAGGATGAATAAACTGATGTACTCTTGGAACCAGTGTTATGGAAAGATTGATGCACCAGACTACAGTCTAAAATTATGCAGGTCTGTTCAGTGTATTAAAAGGCAAGCCTCTCTTCCTCTAGGTGGGGACTACTTTCCACTTCCGATAGCTAGTACCCATCCCATACATCATAGGAAGTTTTGGTTCACCTGGGCATTCCAGCAATGCTACTGGAGATTGTAGAGAGAGCAAGGCCATCCTAACATTGTTGTTACCACACTTATGTTGAATAAATAAACAGGCAGAACCTGAGCTGTAGTTTAGCAAAAAACTCTTCCATGCACACGTTTTACATTAGTTGAACATGTGAACACCTTAGTACCATCAAGTGGACATGAATAGTATAGAAATGCAATGGAGAACTTCAATAACTGCCGCTCGACCTCCTGCTTTCATAATAATTAAACAACTCTTACTGCACTTCTAAAAAAAGATTTTTAGGCTACCAAAAAGCACCTATTTATTTATACCCAACCCATGAATATGCTTTAAGCACTAGAAATTTGGTCAAAGTTGTACAACCTTAATCCTGAAAAAAATAATGTAAAGTGTGAATAAAACAGAAGGCAATGATTTGCAAATTTCATAAAACTATTTCATTCTTAGTAGAACATAATAGAATACATCATGTTTAAACTAAAATGTAACCCTTGGTTAAAAGGTATTAAAAATAAGGAACCGACTACGCCCCCTGGGTTATTTATTCACCCAGGAAAACAGATTGAACCCAAAAGGATAATTAAACCAAACAAAGTTACAAAAATATGAAGGACCCTGCTGGTTCGGATGGGATTAAAGACAGAGACGTGACTTTACAAAAATAGTGCAAATTTATTAAACAAAAGAATGCTTACAAATTTTAATACCATTTACAGCTTACCAGTTAATTACCCACAATCAAAAGAGACTAGATTAAATCCTTTGTAACAGAAGGGACAGAGCACACCGCAAATCAGTGCATAATTCTTAAAAACAAGAATAAACCAAAAATAAACCCAAAACACAAACTCCCCTTCTGTTTAAGTCTCAAATCACAGCTCATCAGATAGTTACGTGTGGAAATAATTATGTAATTGGTACTTACACTTAAACACGTTAAAAAGAGGAAAAACAATTAACTCCCGATTAATATTTAAAAAGCGTCCAAGCGGCTCACGGAGCAAAAATACCAAGCCTGTTAATTTAATACACCTGCACAAGAGATAAATATCCAAGTCCTTACTCAAACATAGCACAGAACAGTTGCACAGAATAATCTTTTAAAACACTCAGTAATACAGCGGTTTACAACCGCGACGTCCGCTTGGTCCAAACTGTAACCCAACAAGCTAATTCGGGTTTATGAAACGGTGTGTAAAAGCGAATACGAAACAGGTACGAAACAGCAGCTAAACAGCAGGAAACAATCATTTCAAACAGTTTCCCCCTTTCCCAAAATAACCCCCAATAAAGCTGCTTACCTTACAAACGGGGTTAAACTATTACCACTATATGCTAGCTGCGTTCATGCACACCTCCCAACAAACACACATTCAGACCATGATTAGCAACTAATAAAATAAAACAAACGACTCACCAGGGGAAAGCACCAGGCGCGTAGAAGAATAAATACCTTTTCTAGCCACCCAGCCTACAGAGAGGAAAGGAATCAAAGTGTCCCACTCAACTGTGCTTTTTATAAAGCCACAAACACGCCGACATAATTACGTGGCACAGGTGTGCTCAATGTCAAAGCGCAACTCCACATCAGTGGGCGTGTCTTCAGATTTAAAATGCACCCATTATTTATGCATGTCTATTTGTCTTCATCTTAAAGACATTCAACCGGTCACATTCAGAACTGTATGGATTTAAGCAAAAAATAAGGATATTTTGAATTTGATGGCTGCAACATGTCTCCAAAATTTAGCACTGTGTACCTTTCCTTTTCTTTTAGCAACAGTTCGTATACATCTGGGAACTGATGAACTAAGACCAGTTGTTGGAGTTTTGGGAGAGATTTTTTCCCCCCTTTCACGATGATTACAGAATGTAAGCTGTTCAACAGTCCTGGAACTTTTGTCATCATATTTTTAATTTCATGATTTGCCAAATGTGTTCCATTAGTAAAAGGTCTGCAGGCAGGCTAGTTCAACACTTCAAGACTGTTCTACTACAAAGGCATGCTGTTGTAAATAGTTTTGAGACTAGCTCTGTTTAAAAGAAAGTACTTTATTTATCAGTGTTTACACACTATCAACTTCAAAATAGTCCCCTTGGACAGCAATACAGTGCACCCAGTTTTCCTGCCACTTTTGGAATATATCCTGGAAGTCTTCTTTTGGAAGCATGTCAAGCACCTTCTGTCACACCGGCGACCTTTGAGCTGGATCTTCACCTTCGGGAAGAGGGTGATGTCCGCGGGAGCCAAATCTGGTAAGCAGGGTGTGTGTGGGAGTGAGATCATGTGGATTGTCCTCCGACGATCATCATGCACAAGTTGCCGAATGTTTTTTTTGGAGTTGAGCTTGTTAATTGGTCTTCCTGATCTCTTGTCATCTTCCAGTGATGTTCTTCTACTCTTGAAAAACTAGGGGTAGGGTAACAAAAGGATGGAAAAGTAAAGAAAGTTAAGTTACTAAAAAATGATTTGTAACTAATTAGGTAAAATAGCTAAAGCAAAAAACTGTCTCTACAAATTGTGGGACATTTTAAGGAAAAAAAATCCTCAAAAGAAAGATGTGAGGACTTTGAATATATTATCATCAACAGTACATAATCTCATTAATAAGAATCAAAGAGTCTGGACACATTTTGCAGCACTGCATTAAAAACAGACCTAAAACTAGAACTGTTGAGTGTCTATAATCCTGTATCAGACATGAATGGGACAACATTCCTTTTACAAAAATCTAGCAACTGGTCTCCTCAGTTCCCAGATACATGGACTGTTATTAAATTAAGTGGGGATGCAGTGGGTGGTAAACGAGGCCCTGTTTTGTGAGGCTTTTTGCAACCATTAAATTCAAAATGACCTTATATTACTTTATACATGGTACTTATCCTCACTAAACATTTGATATATTTTCTAAGGTTCTTTTGTGAGTAAAATATTGGTTTAGGAGATTAACAAATCATTGCATTCTGTTTTATTTACATTTCACACACTTTGTAAAATATGTGTGAAAATACAAATTAAAGTTAAAATTTTAATATTATGTAACATATTGTAACCAGTGGTGGAAAGTAACGAAGTAAATGTAATTTGTTACTATACTTAAGTAGTTTTTTCACATATCTGTACTTCTGACTATCTGTACTACTCAAGTATTTCCATTTGGGGAGACTTTTACTTTACTACATTTTGCAAAATCATTCCTTTTGATTCAGCGACTCTCTTTATGAACACAGATGCACACACACACTTGGTTGTGTCCATCTCTTTTTCTCTCTCTGCTGAACACACTCAGTCACACTACCATCAGGTGTGTGCTCTTGTTTTCTCTAGCATTTAATTAACATATGTCTGTCATCATGACTTGAGTTTGGGGCACACTAACGAACTAGCTCATTAATTAACTTATTAGTTCATACATTTGTTCATTCTTTTAGTTTTATGTCTGTTTATCGTAACCAGGGTTGTGGTCGTTCTAGTGCCTATGCAGGAAAAACTGGGTTACCCACAAAGAAAAGTAACTCAAGTTTAGAATAAAAAACAATAACACAACTTGCTGCACCACTTTGATGCCCCAGAGAAAATACTGCTATGTCAAAAATGTATGTCTTGAAAAGAGAAAACTTAAATGTTTTGTTTTTCAGGATTTGGTGAGTGATGATCAGAAAGCAGATTCTAGGTAAGTTTAGAAACACTCTGTACATTTTATCACTATACATTGTTATTTATTAAAACTTTTATACAATTGTGTGTTTGTGTGTTTTAGCTTATGTGAAAGCTTTTATATGGTAAAGGGGGCAGCCCTCTTTTTACAGCAGGGTGGCAGTGCCAGTTGTCCAAAAACACAGTTGCATCAAGAAAATTCAGGTAAACACAGGCAACATTGATGTCTGCTGAATATGCATGATCTCTCACTATAGAAGATTCTACAAAAACGGATGACTTTCCAGTATTTTTTTTTCATTAAAAAAAAACACATTTAAAGTCTTATATCACTTGTGAGATTAAATGAAAGTCTGTAGGGCATGACAGAATTAGTTTCCAGGAGAAATTCAAACACAAAAAAACATTTTTCATTGTTTAGCTGTATGTCATTATTACCACCTTACCACCCTTTTTGCTGTAGATGATTTACCACAACATCTGCAGGCAATGCTTAACACCCTCCGCTTTGAAGACAGGGTGAAACTGGTGAGCACCTTTTCAATTCAATTCAATTCAATTCATTTTTATTTGTATAGCGCTTTTAACAATGAACATTGTCTCAAAGCAGCTTTACACAGATAATGTGGTGATTAAAAGTGAATATGTTCTTTATAAGTTAGTTTGTCCCTGATGAGCAAGCCGAAAAGTAGTCCTGAGTCAGTGTAGGAGACTGTTGACATTAACTACAGTCCAATCCATCCTTAAAGCGCCCGTTCTTACTCCAAAATTTCATGGAACCACCCAAGGCGTTGATGAGAAACCGTCCCAAGCTGCACAGAGTGGCCTCCAGTCGAAGAGAACACTATCCAGAGGCAGGCCTGGACGAAGTGGGAAGATCCACGGAGGGGAGAGGGGCAGGACCAGTGGTCACTGGAGCTCAGGAACATGTTTAACTCGACAGAGAGAGAGAGAGAGAGAGAGAGAGAGAGAGAGAGAGAGAGAGAGAGAAGAGGGTGACAGGAAGAGAAGGATATGGATCATTAAGTGTCCTTATTGTTGTATGAAAGTTAATGTCACTGTGCAGTTTGGACTCCGGCAAAATTTGCTATGGCAGCATAACTACAAGGGAGAACCAGAAGGTAACACAGACATGAGGGATCTCTGGGATAAGAGACGACCCACCACACCACCGTCAACAAACCTAAGTGAACATGTGAATGTGAGGGGACGACAGCATACAAATATCCCAGTTCACCAAACACTCTATATCCATGTTCCCTCCAGATCTGCACCTTTACCTAAGAAAAAATCTACTGATCTAAGGCTTGACTAAATAAATGTGTTTTCAACATCGACTTGAACACTAAGACTGTGTCTGATTCCCAAACACTGATTGGAAGGCTGTTCCATAACTGTGGGGCTTTATAAGAGAAAGATCTGCCCCCTGCTGTAGTCTTCGTTATTTGAGGAACCAACAGATAGCCTGCACCTTTTGATCTAAGTAGTCGTGGAGGATCATACTGGTACAGAAGTTGACTCAGATACTGTGGTGCAAGACCATTAAGTGCTTTATACGTCAGTAGTAGTATTTTATAATCAATGCAAGATTTGATTGGAAGCCAGTTTAGACTGATTAAAACAGGAGTGATGTGGTCATATTTCCTAGATCTAGTGAGGACTCTTGCTGCTGCATTCTGAACTAACTGAAGCTTATTTATGCACTTACTCAAACACGACAGTAAAGCGTTACAGTAGTCTAATCTAGAAGTAACAAAAGCATGAACTAGGTTTTCTGCATCCTGTAACGGCATCATATTTAAAATTTTAGCAATATTTCTAAGGTGAAAGAAGGCGATGGTGATATTATTCACGTGCGATATTATTCACAAAGCAAAGACTAGGGTCAATAATAACACCAAGATCTTTGACAGCCGTACACGCTGAAACAGAAACGCCATCCAGAGATGCTACATAATCGGAAGTTTGCTTCTAGCTGCATGTGGTCCTAGTAAAAGTACTTCCGTCTTAAGTTAAGAGAAGAAAGTTATCAAGCATCCACTGTCTAATGTCCTTTACACACTTCTCAACATTGTTAAGATGATCTCTCTCATCTGGCTTTGCTGAAATATACAACTGTGTATCATCATCATAGAAATGGAAGTGTATATGTATAATTTCATCAAGAGGCAGCAGATATAAAGAGAGAAGCAGTGGGCCTGAGACAGTTTCTTGAGGAACACCAAACTTTACCTCAGATAGTGTGGAGAACTCACCATTTACATCAACGAACTGATGGGCGATCAGTCAAATAAGACCTGACCCAAGAGAGAGCTGTTCCATTTATTCCAACAACATTCTCATGTCTAGCAAGTAGTATAGTATGATCAATGGTGTCAAAAGCTGCACTAAGGTTGAGCAAAACAAGTAAAGAGACAAAACCAGAGGCCAATAACAGGTCATTTACCACCTTAACTAGCGCCGTCTCTGTGCTATAATGAGGCCGAAATCCTGACAGATACATTTCAAATTGTTATTCGTAAGCAGATGTGAGCATAATTTTTCTAACTATTTATTTGTATGATACAGCTGCAAATAAGTATTTGAACACCTGTCTATCAGCTAGAATTCTGACCCTCAAAGACCTGTTAGTCTGCCTTTAAAATGTCCACCTCCACTACATTTATTATTCTAATTTATTAATTAGATGCACCTGTTTGAGGTTGTTAGCTGCATAAAGACACCTGTCCACCCCATACAATCAGTAAGAATCCAACTACTAACATGGCCAAGACCAAAGAGCCGTCCAAAGACACTAGAGACAAAATTGTACACCTCCACAAGGCTGGAAAGGGCTACGGGGAAATTGCCAAGCAGCTTGGTTCACTGTTGGAGCAATCATTAGAAAATGGAAGAAGCTAAACATGACTGTCTCCCTCGGACTGGGGCTCCATGCAAGTTCTTACCTCGTGGGGTACCTCAATGACCTGAAAAGAGCTGGGACCACCGTTTCCAAGGTTACTGTTGGTAATACACTAAGACCTCATGGTTTGAAATCATGCATGGCACGGAAGGTTCCCCTGCTTAATCCAACACATGTCCAGGCATGTCTTAAGTTTGGCAATGACCATTTGGATGATCCAGAGGAGTCATGGGAGAAAGTCATGTGGTCAGATGAGACCAAAATAGAACTTTTGGGTCATAATTCCACTAAACGTGTTTGGAGGAAGAAGAATGATGAGTATCATCCCAAGAACACCATCCCTACTGTGAAGCATGGGGGTGGTAGCATCATGCTTTGGGGGTGTTTTTCTGCACATGGGACAGGACGACTGCACTGTATTAAGGAGAGGATGACCGGGGCCATGTATTGCGAGATTTTGGGGAACAACCTCCTTCCCTCAGTTAGAGCATTAAAGATGGGTCGAGGCTGGGTCTTCCAACATGACAATGACCCGAAGCACACAGCCTGGATAACCAAGGAGTGGCTCTGTAAGAAGCATATCAAGGTTCTGGCGTGGCCTAGCCAGTCTCCAGACCTAAACCCAATATAGAATCTTTGGAGGGAGCTCAAACTCCATGTTTCTCAGCGACAGGCCAGAAACCTGACTGATCTAGAGAAGATCTGTGTGGAGGAGTGGGCCAAAATCCCTCCTGCAGTGTGTGCAAACCTGGTGAAAAACTACAGGAAATGTTTGACCTCTGCAAACAAAGGCTACTGTACCGAATATTAACATTGACTTTCTCAGGTGTTCAAATACTTATTTGCAGCTGTATCATACAAATAAATAGTTAAAAAAATCATACATTGTAATTTTTGGATTTTTTTTTAGATTATGTCTCTTACAGTGGACGTGCACCTACGATGACAATTTCAGACCCCTCCATGATTTCTAAGTGGGAGAACTTGCAAAATAGCAGGGTGTTCAAATACTTATTTTCCTCACTGTAACTTACACCGATCAGTCATAACATTATGACATTATAAATTTATGACTAGTGAAGAGAATAACACTCTTTTTCTCTTCATCATGGCACCTGGTAGTGGGTGAGCTGTATTAGGCAGCAAGTGAATGTCTCAAGGATGTCTCAATTATCCTGCTCAAAAATACTTCAAAAACGTGAATGAGAAAAAGCAAAGTAGAGTTTATTGCAGTAAAATCTCTATAAACCCAAGAGCATACTCATGACATGTCAGAGATGATCTGAAAACCAGTGGCAAAATTTTCTTCCTTTATATACACTGGCGATCAAAATTAGAGAACAATTTATAAACAATTGAACAATTCTAAAATAATGTCATCTTCACTGCTCAACAGTTGAAGGAGTTTTTGTCCTGTCTATACCATGCTACCAGAACACCTTTTCCACAAAATAACTAAGGCATTTTCAAAAAAAATATTTTGCAGAAAACACACTGAACAAAATTAGAGAACAACAATGACTGTAGCATGGAAAAAGATTACAACAAAATTTTCTGAAGGTTACAACAGTCAGCAAATAGTAGGAAGTGTACAGGCCTCTGCTCTGAATGACTTCAGCACATCTGTGGCCACAGGACAGCACTAGTCTCTCACACTGCTTTGGTGTGATTTTGGTTCACTCTTCTTCCAGTCTCCTCCACAGTTCGGTGACTGTAGTGGGTTTCTTGGCCGTAACTTTGTCGCCAAGGATTTTCCAGAGGTTCTCTATTGGGTTGAGATCAGGACTCTGGGCAGGCCATGTCATTATTTTAATGTTTTCAGTTTCAAGGAACTGCTTTACCTGTTTTGCTGTGTGACATGGAGCGTTGTCCTGCATGAACACTGCGGGCTGACTGGGTGATGAACACAGGGAAGGAACCATATGTTGTTGAAGAAGGTTCTGATAAACATTTGCATTCACTCTGCCATGTAGCTGTATAAGAGGCCCAACTCCTGCTGCAGAAAACATGTCCCAAACCATGACACTTCCTCCTCCACTTTTCACTGACTTCTTTACACATTTTGGGTTCAGTCTTTCTCCAGTTGGTCGCCGAACATAATGTTTCCCATCGGACCCAAATAAATTAAACTTGCTTTCATCACTGAAGTGAACTTTGGACCAGTTCTCACACAACATGTTCCTCAGCAAAGCTTAGTCTAGCCTTTTAATTCTTTCTGCTAATGAGAGGTTTGGTCACTGCAGAGTGGGCTTTTAGTCCAAATGCTCTTAAACATCGAGACACTGTATGAGGAGACAGATCTTTACCCTGTTCAGCACTGAACTGGTGAGCAATTCCAGCTGCAGTGTGGAAACGATTGCCCATTGAGATCCTCCGCAGTATCCTGTCCTCTCTTGTATTTGTCTTCCGTGGACGACCAGCTTTCCTGGCGGACTTGAATGAGTTTGTGATGTTGTAAAGATTCAATATTCTTGAAATCACAGATTTGGAACGACCAACTTTCTTGCTATGGCTGATAGGGTTATCCCTTTGGCCTTCATCTGGACAACCTGCTGCCGGAGGCTTTCAGTCACTTTAGAACGGCCCACCATCTTGCAGAGTCAGTGAAACTGGAAGTTAGGCTGCCAGTTAAATAGGGGTTGACAGGTAATCAAGGAAATTAGCACCAGGTGCCAGATTAACACCAATAACTGCGAGGTATCTGAAAGTGTTCTCTAATTTTGATCAGTGTGTTTTCTGGAAAATAATGTTTTTTTTGGAAATGCCTTAGTTATTTTGTGGAAAAGGTGGTCTGGTAGCATGGTATAGACAGGACAAAAACTCCCTCAACTGTTGAACAGTGAAGATGACATTTTTTCAGAATTGTTCAATTGTGTATAAATTGTTCTCTAATTTTGATCGGCAGTGTATATTGTGCATCCCTCAATTACCATTAAATTAGGAAACTCCCCAAATTTTGGCCCTCCCCTGTTACCATCATCACAGAAGGAAAGAACAGTGGTGAACTGGCAACAGGGTCATGGGGAGCGAAGGCTGGCCCATGTGGTTCAAACCAACAAATGAGCTATTATAGCTTAATTTACTGAAGAGGTTAATGCTTGAATTGTGAGGACTGTTTTGGCAGCAAAAGGAGGACCAACACAATATTAGGCAGGTGGTAATAATGTTATGTCTGATCACTGGTCATAAAATGATCCATGGTTGGTGTAAACCTTACTAATAAAGTGTGGAAAAAGCTAACATCTAGAAAATGTCAAAAATAATGTAATAATGAGCTAATATAGAGTTGTTTCCTCTCTTAGAGAAATGTGTTAAACTGTGTGTTACACTAGGCTGTAAGATTGGAGAGCAGCGGGTCAGATCATGTACGCTACATGGTGGCTATTGGCAGTCTTCAGGAAAACGAGGGGAACATACTGGTTGGTATGGACTTTACAACTAAAGACAGGTGAGCCTTTTTCTTAGATGGCAAACCTTATATGAAAAAACACAAGATCTGTAGATATTTTAATTATTTCTATTTGTTTAACTTTTAAGGTTACTGCATACGTTATTTTATGTTCATAATGTGTATCAATATTCTGAAATATTAGAAAATATTAAACATGTGGAAAACTGTAAATCTGTAAGTGCTTTTATTGAAACATAACAAAAAAACAGCTTTTTCTTTTTCAAAATTAAAAAACTAACTCATTTTTGTAATTAATATATAAAAAAGTCTAAGGAGGAGAATAGACTGGTCAGTGGTGTCAAAAGCTCCACTTACTTTAAACACCACAAGTAAGGACACATGACCCTGATCAGAGGCCGATATTAGGTTATTTGAGCTGATTTAATAACCTATATTAGGTTATTAAATCAATCATGGATTTAAATCCTGATTGATACATTCAATCAATTATATACATTGATTATATATCATGACATATTGTAGGTTCTTCAAAGTAGGCATCAAGAGAATTCCAAGAGTGTGCAAAGCAGTAATCTAAGCAAAAGGTGGCTACTTTGAAGAACCTACAATATGACATATTTTCAGTTGTTTCACACTTTTTTGTTATGTATATAATTCCACGTGTTAATTCATAGTTTTGATGCCTTCAGTGTGACTCTACAATTTTCATAGTCATGAAAATAAAGAAAACTCTTTGAATGAGAAGGTGTGTCCAAAGTTTTGGTCTGTACTGTATGTATATGTGTGTGTGTATGTATATATGTATATATATATATATATATATATATATATATATATATATATATATATATATATATATATAATATAATATAATATAATATTTATATATATAATATTTATATTTAAATGCTTATTAGAATAGACTCACAAATTGAGTTTAACTATCTGTAATTTTGACATTTTAAAGCATTTATAGTGGCTGCTTGTTGAGGAGTGCACACAGGATTTCACCTTGGACAAATTCACTCATGCTGGGTTGTTTCTATCTGTAAAAAAACACCAAAAAAAAACAACAACAAGAAGATTTTGAGTATGTAGGGGGAAGCAATTTGAGATATAAGCATCTAGAAGATATAATGAATTTAATTTTTAAAACATAACTGTTGTAGTGGACAAATGCTATAAAAAGAGAATGGAAATGGAGAAATGCAGCAAGCTAACAGGCTTGATTATAAAGAAAGGAAAAAATATGAATTGGTGTACAAATGCATAAGTCACAACAGTGATTGTAATGTAAATGTAATCTTTTACTGCTGCTGTTAATCGCTGCTTTTAGATTTAGTGTTTGTTCACACTGTTTTAATTGAATCCATCACTATGTTGTGAGCAAAGTGATTGAACAACCTGATGCACGAGAGTCACATCAGAACAGATGTAGAGCGACTGAAATTACAAAAAAAACAGTATACAGAATAGCACTTCAGTATTACTATTTTCACATGATGACGCTATACAGTTTTTGCTTACCATGCTGATGTTTCCCCTCCATCTGTGACACCCCGGTATGCTTTTCATGTGCTTGTGCATCACTGTGGTACATCCATGCAGAGGTGGGAAGTAACGGAGTACAAATACTTCGTTACTGTACTTAAGTAGATTTTTCTGGTATCAGTACTTTACTCCACTATTTATTTTTCCTTATTGCTTTTAATATAAAATGCTTCCATGCATTAGATGACGTACACTTATTCGTGCTGCCGTTTTACCTGTACTCTCTGCCATTTTGCAAGTAGCTTTGTTGTCCTGCCTTCACACTAACTTGTAACATGAGCAGCCCAACTAATCAATAACAGCATGACAGCGAATTTCATTATCGATTATTATCAATTTTATTGATAAATTACATACATACAAGTTAGGATTAAAATTTGTTGGTCGTGCACCAACAATTATCTTGCATATCAATCAGCAAGTTGCCAGTTGCATCCCTGTTGGAATGTAAAAAAATGTATGTGGAGAAGCATGCTCGAAAAGGAACAATGTTGGTGTCAAGAGAACCAATCAGCACACAGATAAAGTTACAATGGTAAAGTGTGAATATGCTTTAACCAAAAGGGTAAATTGTCAATTATCATAGCGATCATTAGCTATGATATTAGAATTCAGGACACATCCTGGCAATACTTTTTCAAAAGAGCACTAAAATAAAATCTGAATTTAACACTGAAAAGAGTGTTGCTGTTTTTTTTTTTTACTCATTCACATTTGTGCTGGTTTTTCTAGTGAAGGTTCCATTGGGATGGTTCTGCCTTTGTGGAGTGACACTAAAATTCACCTTGAGGGGGATGGGTGAGTGTATTCACACCCTGTGATAAAATTTATTGACCAGTTCATTACCTATAATGTTATGACTCCCTACATTGAATATAAAATATTTTCACACTGTGGTTAAAATAGCAGCTAAAACATAAATAAATTATATCAGATATTTTTTATTTTAAATATGCATCCATTTTTTTTATTTATTTAAAGTCTGATTCGTGCTGCAGTTATAGTATTTACCTAATTGTGCCGTTTTACTTGTTTTTCATGTTTTACAATTTCACTTGGTGGTTTTAAGTTTGTCTTTATGGTGCACACTAATTATGATACTTATATATGATAATGCATGCGAATAATGAAAACAATATACATTTTAGTAAAACCATAGTCACATCAACAATTTAAATTCCAGGTTTATTTTGTTTAATTATTCTTTTTAATAGTTTTCTTAATCTTCAACAATATGAATGGTCAGGCTCTAATGTGAGGTTCAAGCCCTGCCACTCTTGGTCCCTTGATCAAGGCCTTCTTTACCTTCTGTGCTTCAGGGGCACTGTATCCTGTCTGACCCCAGCTTCCTAACATTGCTGGGATATTCAAAGAAAGAATTTCACTGAGTTGTATTGTTAATGTGACAAGTAAAAAGTACCTTAACTTAATCATAATATAGGAACATATTGGACTATGAAACAAAATGTTGACATTAATCCTCTAACAAGCTCTTTTCCCTGTTCTTAGATGCTTTAGCGTCAGAACTGCTGGAAAGACACACATTTTTAAGCCTGTATCCATACAAGTCATGTGGTATGTTGTAGCTGTTTAAATCCATGTTACTTGTTCAGTGTTTTTCTAAATATTTTAAGCATATAAATTATTCATGCACTCATACTTTGGCATACTTTTTTTGCAAGACTAGCAAAAATAAAGTATTGTTTAATGATTTGTGTGTGTGTGTGTGTGTGTGTGTGTGTGTGTGTGTGTGTGTGTGTGTGTGTGTGTGTGTGTATACAGTGAGGAAAATAAGTATTTGAACACCTTGCTATTTTGCAAGTTCTCCCACTCAGAAATCATGAAGGGGTCTGAAATTGTTATCGTAGGTGCATGTCCACTGTGAGAGACATAATCTAAAAAAATCCAGAAATCACAATGTAGAATTTTTTTTACTATTTATTAGTATGATACAGCTGCAAATAAGTATTTGAACACCTGAGAAAGTCAATGTTAATATTTGGTACAGTAGCCTTTGTTTGTGTCAAACGTTTCCTGTAGTTTTTCACCAGGTTTGCACACACTGCAGGAGGGATTTCGGCCCACTCCTCCACACAGATCTTCTCTAGATCAGTCAGGTTTCTGGCCTGTCGCTGAGAAACATGGCGTTTAAGCTCCCTCCAAAGATTCTCTATTGGGTTTTGGTCTGGAGACTGGCTAGGCCATGCCAGAACCTTGATATGCTTCTTACAGAGCCACTCCTTGGTTATCCTGGCTGTGTGCTTCGGGTCATTGTCATGTTGGAAGACCCAGCCTCGACCCATCTTCAATGCTCTAACTAAGGGGAGGAGGTTGTTCCCCAAAATCTCGCAATACATGGCCCCGGTCATCCTCTCCTTAATACAGTGCAGTCGCCCTGTCCCATGTGCAGAAAAACACCCCTAAAGCATGATGCTACCACCCCCATGCTTTACAGTAGGGATGGTATTCTTGGGATGGTACTCATCATTCTTTTTCCTCCAAACACGTTTAGTGGAATTATGACCCAAAAGTTCTATTTTGGTCTCATCTGACCACATGACCTTCTTCCATGACTCCTCTGGATCATCCAAATGGTCACTGGCAAACTTAAAACGTGCCCGGACATGTGCTGGTTTAAGCAGGGAAACCTTCTATGTCAAACCATGACATCGTAGTGTATTACCAACAATAACCTTGGAAACGGTGGTCCCAGCTCTTTTCAGGTCATTGACCAGCTCCTCCCGTGTAGTTCTGGGCTGATTTCTCACCTTCCTTAGGATCATTGAGACTTCACGAGGTGAAATCTTGCATGGAGCCCCAGTCCGAGGGAGATTGACAGTCATGTTCAGCTTCTTCCATTTTCTAATGATTGCTCCAACAGTGGACCCTTTTTCACCAAGCTGCTTGGCAATTTCCCCGTAGCCCTTTCCAGCTGGAGGTGTACAATTTTGTCTCTAGTGTCTTTGGACAGCTCTTTGGTCTTACTACATGTTAGTAGTTGGATTCTTACTGATTGTATGGGGTGGACAGGTGTCTTTATGCAGCTAACAACCTCAAACAGGTGCATCAAATTTAGGATAATAAATGTAGTGTAGTTGGACATTTTAAAGGCAGACTAAGAGGTCTTTGAGGGTCAGATTTCTAGCTGATAGACAGGTGTTCAAATACTTATTTGCAGCTGTATCATACAAATAAATATTTTAAAAATCATATATTGTGATTATGTCTCTCACAGTGGACATGCACCTACAATGACAATTTCAGACCCCTCCATGATTTCTAAGTGGGAGAACTTGCAAAATAGCAGGGTGTTCAAATACTTATTTTCCTCACTGTGTGTGTGTGTGTGTGTATATATATATATATATATATATATATATATATATATATATATATATATATATATATATATACACACACACACATACACTGGTGATCAAAATTAGAGAACAATTTATAAACAATTGAACAATTCTGGAATAATGTCATCTTCACTACTCAACAGTTTTTGTCATGTCTTTACCATGCTCTCAGAACACCTTTTCCACAAAATAACTAAAGCGTTTAAAAAAAAAAAAAAAAAAAACATTATTTTGCAGAAAACACACTAATCAAAATTAGAGAACACTTTCAGAGACCTCCCAGTTATTGGTGTTAATCTAGTGGTGCTAATTTCCTTGATTTTCTGTCAACCCCTATTTAACTGGCAGCCTAACTTACAGTTTCACTGACTCTGCAAGATGAAAACATTTGCATTCACTCTGCCATGTAGCTGTATAAGAGGCCCAACTCCTGCTGCAGAAAACATGCCCCAAACCATGACACTTCCTCCTTCACTTTTCATTGACTTCTTTACACACTTTGGGTTCAGTCTTTCTCCAGTTGGTCGCCGAACATAATGTTTCCCATCGGACCCAAATAAATTAAACTTGCTTTCATCACTGAAGTGAACTTTGGACCAGTTCTCACACAACATGTTCCTCAGCAAAGCTTAGTCTAGCCTTTTAATTCTTTCTGCTAATGAGAGGTTTGGTCACTGCAGAGTGGGCTTTTAGTCCAAATGCTCTTAAACATCGAGACACTGTATGATGAGACAGATCCTTACCCTGTTCAGCACTGAACTGGTGAGCAATTCCAGCTGCAGTGTGGAAACGATTGCCCATTGAGATCCTCCGCAGTATCCTGTCCTCTCTTGTATTTGTCTTCCGTGGACAACCAGCCTTCTTGGCAGACTTGAATGAGTTTGTGA
Source organism: Silurus meridionalis (assembly GCF_014805685.1). Lineage (NCBI taxonomy): Eukaryota > Metazoa > Chordata > Actinopteri > Siluriformes > Siluridae > Silurus > Silurus meridionalis. The sequence goes on along the minus strand of NC_060908.1, from coordinate 10,401,797 downwards.
TGTTGTAAGGATTTAATATTCTTGAAATCACAGATTTGGAACGACCAACTTGTCTTGCTATGGCTGATAGGGTCATCCCTTTGGCCTTCATCTGGACAACCTGCTGTCGGAGGCTTTCAGTCACTTTAGAACGGCCCACCATCTTGCAGAGTCAGTGAAACTGGAAATTAGGCTGCCAGTTAAATAGGGGTTGAAGATATTCAAGGAAATTAGCACCAGGTACCAGATTAACACCAATAACTGGGAGGTATCTGAAAATGTTCTCTAATTTTGATCAGTGTGTTTTCTGGAAAATAATGGGCTTTTTTGGAAATGCCTTAGTTATTTTGTGGAAAAGGTGTTCTGGTAGCATGGTATAGACGGGACAAAAACTCCCTCAACTGTTGAACAGTGAAGATGACATTATTTCAGAATTGTTCAGAACAGACATTATCTCAAAGCAGCTTTACAGAATTTTAACAGTTAAGGTGAATGGTGTGCATTTATCCCTGATGAGCAGACTGTGGTGAGGAAAAACTCACTTAGATGTTATGAGGAAGAAACCTTGAGAGGAACCAGACTCAAAAGGGGAACCCATCCTCATTTGGGTGAAATCAAGAGTGTGATTATAGTCTTTAAACAATACAGGACACTGGAGAGTGAGAACTAACATCAGCACTGGAATGTAAGATGTTTTTCTACAGTCTTTTACATTTGTCATTTGTGGTTATAAAACCAGGAGCTACTAAGAAACTCACAAAATAGTTCAACATTTGCGATTATAATAGACCAGCTTCTCCATGCTAGAGCCTTTAAACACTCAGATCAGGATGATGCAGGGTCGGCATCTACTTCTTTAAGGGTCCACAATCTTCATAAAGTGGGACTTGACTGGGGTTGGAGCAACCTCAGGATGCCTCAGGATGGGTAGAAAAAGAGAAGCAGTGGAGAGGAATTAGCGTAGCTGCTGTTCATGATATAAACAGGACAAGTTGATAATGTGCATTTGATCAGATGTACTGGAGCACAAGGTTATGATATGTAATGTGTATTATGTGTAAAAAGATAAGTTTTTAATCTGCACTTAGACTGGGAGAGTGTGTCTGAGCCCAAACACTGTCAGGAAGACTATTCCAAAGTTTAGGAGCTAAATGTGAGAATGTTCTACAACTATTTGCTATTCTAGGAACTAATAGAAGTCCAGAGTCTTGAGATCTCAGGGAGCGTGACGGATTGTAGCATGTTAGAAGACTGGATAGATAATTGGGAGCTAAACCATTTACTGTTTTGTAAGTAAGTATCAGTAGTTTGTAGTCGATTCGAAATTTAAAAGGTAGTCAGTGTAGGGATAATAAGATTGGGGTTATATGATCATATTTTCTTAATCTTGTGAGAACTCTGGCTGCCGCATTCTGGACTAACTGTAGCTTGTTTATTAATGATGCAGAACAAACACCTAGTAATGCATTACAATAGACCAGTCTGGAGGTCATGAACGCAGGGACTAGCCTTTTCCGCATCAGATATATATATATATATATATATATATATATATATATATATATATATATATATATATATATAAAACAAGCTTAGCAATATTTCTAAGGTGGACGAAGGCTGTTTTTGTAACATGGTTGATATGCTTTTCACAAAACAATTTGGTGTCTAAAATAACTCCCAGGTCTTTTACTCTTGAACTAGTAATTATAGAAAATCCGTCTAAATGCAGTTTGAAATGCTGGAGCTTCTGTGTACTGGTTTTTGGGCAGATTATCAAAATCTCCATCTTATCAGAATTTAATAATAGAAAGTTATGAGTCATCCAGTCTTTCACTTCTTTTTTTACATTGTGATAGAAGGGTATGTGGTAGAAGGGTATCTGCGAAAGTGAAAGGGAAAGTTTATAGGACTGTTGTAAGACCTGCTATGTTGTATGTTTTAGAGACAGCTTTTATTGTCATTTCAACCATATATAGATAATGCAGTACACAGTGAAATGAAACAACGTTCCTCCTGAACCCTGGTGATACATACAACAACAGGAGTGGCAGGAGGTGGAGCTGGAGGAAGCAGAGCTGAAGATGTTGAGGTTTTCGTTGGGAGTGACAAGGATGTACAGGATTAGAAACAAGTTTATTAGCGGGACAGCGCATGAAGGACGTTTTGGAGACAAAATGAGAGAGGCCCGATTGAGATGGTTTGGACATGTGCAGAGGAAGGACATGGGGTACATCGGTAGGAGAATGTTGAGGATTGAGCCACCAGGAAGGAGGAAAAGAGGAAGACCACCATATTAAAATCGCCAGCCCCAGAAACTGGTAATTTATACAAATACTTCTCTGATTGCAAGTTTTAGATATATTTCGACATATATTTAATGGACAATATTAACAATATTTAGTGGAGACTGCATCAGGCCTTCATGGTCGATTTTTTGCAAATAAACCTTTACGTCGAAAGAACAACAAGCAGAAGAGACTTCCTTGGATAAGAAACACAAGTAATGGACATTAGATCAGTGGAAAACTGTACTTTAGCCTGTAGAATCCAAATTTGAAATGTTTTGTTTTAACTTCCATGTCATGTCTAAATGTAGAGAGGGTGAACGGACACTTCCTGAACCTGTGACTCCCTTTGTGAAGCATCAACAACTGCAAACATGTGTTTGCTATAACTTGCAATGAGTCTGTTACAGTGCTGTGGAGGAATTTTGCTCCACTCATCTATGCAGAATTGTTGTAATTCAGCCAGATTGGATGGTTTTCAAGCATGAACTTAAAAGTCTTAAGGTCATGCCACAGCATCTCACTAAGGATTCAGGTCAGGACTTTGACTAGGCCACTCCAAAGTCTTCATTTGGTTTTTCTTCAGCCATTCAGAGGTGGACTTGCTGGTGTGTTTTGGATCATTGTCCTGCTGCAGAACCCAAGTTCGCTTCAGCTTGAGTTCACGAACAGATGGCCAGAAATTCTCCTTCAGGATTTTTTTGGTAAACAGCAGAATTCATGGTTCTATTTATCACAGCAAGTTTTCCAGGTCCTGAAGCAGCAACACAGCCCCAGACCATCACACTACCACCACCATGTTTTACTGTTGGGTTTCCTGAAATGCTGTTATTTTTACGCCAGACGTAATGGGCCACACACCTTCCAAAAAGTTCAACTTTTGTTTTGTCAGTCCACAGTATTTTTCAAAAAGTCCTGGGGATCATCAAGATGTTTTCTGGCAAAACATTTGTGAATAATGGCTCTCACTGTGGTTCGCTGGAGTCTCAAGGCTTAAAAAATTGCTTTATAACCTTTTCCAGACTGATGGATCTTAATTACTTTCTTTTTTTTCTTTTTTTTTTTCCTGAAATTCTTTGTATCTCAGCATGCTGTCTAGCTTTTGAGGATATTTTGGTCTTCTTTGGCAGGCAGGTCCTATTTAAGAGATTTCTTGATTGTGAACGGGTGTGGCAGTAATCAAGCCTGGGTGTGGCTAGAGAAATTTAAATTTGGGTGTAATAAACCACAGTTTTGGGGGGCAGACACTTTTTTCCACACAGGGCCATGTAGTTTTGGATTTTGTTTTCCCTCAATAATAATAACCTTCATTTAAAAATGGCATGCTGTGTTAACTTGTGTTATCTTTTACTAATAATTAAATTAGTTAAATTATCTAAAACATTAAAGTGTGACAAACATGCAAAAAAAAAAAAAATCAGGAAGGGGGAAACACATTGATTCTGGGAGAAAACCGGCATTTCTATGACAAATCAGACATTAAACACCCGCACATACACAAAATGCCATGATCCCCATTTCATATCACCTCTGCAAAGATTTAACTGTAAGATTGGTAGTCGAATCAATTCAATTTAATTAAATTAATTTTTACTTGTATAGTGTTTTTTTTAACAATGGACATTGCCTCAAAGCAGCTTTACACAGATAATGTGGTAAGAAAAAATTAATTAGATTGTTATCAGGCTCCTTCTTTCGAAGCTTTGAATCTTTGATTATCTGGTCACCCCTAAATTCCATACATGTTCATATAAAGTTTGAGTATCTTCAATAATAATATACAATATACAATTTTGAAAATTATAAAGAAAAATCGCTGAAGGAGATCAAACTCCAAACTTTTGGCTGGTACTATACAGGTGCATCTCAATAAATCAGAATATCATTTAAAAACTTGATTTATTTTAGAAATTTAATACAAAAAGTGAAACTCATCACAAACTCATCACACACAGACTGATATATTTATTAAGTGTTTATTTCTTCTAATTTTGATGATTATGGCTAACAGCTAATAAAAAACAGAAATCTCAGAAAATTTGAATATTGTGAAAATGTCACACCATGGTTTACTCCCGGTTTCTGATGCCTGGTCTATCCGTGACAACACAATCATGGGGGGAAGAATGCTAACTTGACAGTTGTTTAGGAGACGATCATTGACACCCTGCACATTGGATGGTTTGACTAATCTCAACAAAAATGTATACTGCATAAGAATATATAAAAGAAAAACATTTTTAGTGAATTGTTGGCCTTCTGGAAAGTATGTTTATTTACTTTCTATGTATTAAATACTTGGTAGGGGCTCCTTATGCTTTAATTACTGCCTCAATTTGGTGTGGCACGGTGGTGACCAGTCTGTGGCACTACTGAGGTGGTATGTAAGCCCAGGTTTCTTTGACAGTGGCCTTTAGCTCATTTGCGTTTTTTGGTCTTTTGTTTCTCATTTTTCTCTTGACAATAAGATTCTCTATGGGGTTCAGGTCTGGTAAATTTGCTGGCCAGTCAAGCACACTGACACCATGCTCATTTAACCAACTTTTGGTGCTTTTGGCAGTGTGGGAAGGTGCCAAATCCTGGTGGAAAATGAAATCAGCTTGGATTCGGTGCCTCTCCTCTCTTCTTTCAGACTCTGGGTCCTTGATTTTCAAATGAAATGCAAAATTTTTCTTTCCTTTCATCTGAAAAGACGACTTTTGTCAGCTTTGTTTCTTTTTTTTTCTACCACATTTTTACCTTTTTTTCAACTTTTCATTATTGTGCTTGGATACAGAACTCTGTAAACTGCAGCTTCTTTAGCGATTACCTTTTGTTTCTTACCCTACATGTGCAGGGTGTAAATTATCATCTTCTGGACAACTGTCAAGTCAGCAGTCTTCCCCATGATTCTGTAGCCTGAACCAGACTGAGACACCATTTAAAGGCTCAGGAAACCTTTGCAGGTGTTTGGATTTTATTAGCTGATTAGAGTGAGACACCAGGATTCTCCAATATTGAACTTTTCTGAGATACTGAATTTTGGGTTTTCATAAGCTGTAAGCCATTATCATCAGAATTAAAAGAAATAAACACTTTAAATATATTAGTCTCTGTGTGATGAATCTATATAATGTTTGAGCTTCCCTTTTTGTATTGAAGTACTAAAATAAATCAACTTTTTAATGATATTCTTATTTATTGAGATGCACCTTTATATAACACAAATGTGAAAACAGGAACTATCTTATTCCATAGCAGATAAAATGTAACCATAAACTCCAAATTAAAATCTGCATCATACAGATTTAAATCATTTTGAAATCTGTAACATTACGTGCATTGACAAATCCCTGTTGTACAAGTGGAACATTTCACTCCACCATGTTGTATTTTGTTTGTGAATCTTGACACGTATACCTATTTTAAATATGTTAAGATTATAAAGTTTTTCTTTTCCCTCTGTGTTTCATATTAGTATATTGTCAAATGCAACTGTATTTATATAAATGGGTATTTTAGTACTAACCCACTTTCCAATTCCCCTGGTCCTCAGGTCAGCTTTGCAAGTGCTGCATAAAGTATGTGAAGTGTCCCATCAGTATAACTATGTCCCTGGCAGCACTTCTTTCTCCTGGATAAACTCTTATGAGAGTCGTATTTCCTCAAACCAAAGTTTCATCAATGAGTGGAACACCATAAGCAACCTGGAAACTCCCAGGCCCAAATCTCCTGTCATGTTCTCGGACCAGTAAGCTATCACTAAGTTATTACTTTAGACAATAGTCATTTTTTTTTAAATACAAGAGGATAACAGGGTTGCAGAAGTACATGACTGTTGAAGTTTTTGGTTTATAGTTGTTAAAAGCCATCTGTAATCTGAACAATATTTTGAGCTACAGTACACTTTGGATTGTTTCTCTTTTCTCGATCTGTTCACATTAACAGAGTGTTTGATGCAAGTTTGATGATGCAAGTGAACTGCACAGTGAGATCAGAAAAGTGGTGGATTTGGAAGTTACTAAGTGTGTTGCATAACAGATTCTGGGGCCATAGGCAGGATTTTTGCCAACTTATAATCAGAACTGGTCCCTGAAAATTCCAGTGAGTGCTTGTTCTCCTTAAGGATTGTTTAAGCTGGTGAAGAAATTGATAATCTAGATTCACACTTTTATTTTTTTTAACTCAATGAATATTGTTTCCATCTCTAATGTAGATGAAGCCACTAAACTTGCTAAGGGAATAAATCTTGTTATAAAATCTTTTTATGAAGACCCAGCCAGACGCATTGGGATTGTGCTTGGATTAAATTGGACTTTAAAAATCCATAATTTCCTTTATGAACGGTACTTTCAAGAACCCCATAGGCCGGGGTAAAATCATCACCTGCATGGAAAAGGGATGAAGGATTGTTTCATGCACTGATTATTGATCATTTAATCATGTATTTAAGAAGTTCATTACTCCTGCCTGGGGACAGCTGTGTGCAGGAATAGGTTTCACAAAAAATGTGTCCGGTAGGGAGATACACATATTACAACAGGCAGACAGGAGAAGGCAGTCTTTGAATTGATTATTTAAGAATAGCTGTCACCTTGGTTATGTGTTTGGGGTCATTATCATGTTGGAAAACTTCCATTTCGCTTAGTTTATGATTCAGTATGTCAAATGTTTCACTTAATGGACGGCGGTTTTCCAACATAATAAATGACCCCAAACACACCGCCAAAATGACAACTGCCTTGCTGAAGGTGAGGGAGTGGCCAAGTATGTCTCCAGATTTGAACCCTATTAAGCACCTGTGAGGCATCCTCAAGCGGAAGGTGGAGAAGTACCATGTGTCTAACATTCAGCAACTCTATGATGTCATTATGGAGGAGTGGAAGACGATCCAAGCAACAACCTGTGCAGCTCTGGTGAATTCCACACTCCGGAGGATTAAGGCAGTGCTAGAGAACAATGGTGCTCACACTAAATATTGGCACTTTGTACACAGTTTTGACATGCTCTCTTAGGGTGTACTTACTTTTGTTGCCAGCTATTATGAAACTAATGGCCGTATGTTTTTTCAGGTATTTTTAGAGGACAGTCAATCTGTACTGCTATACAAGCTGCACATTGACTACTCTAAAATATAGCTAGGTTTCATTTCTATATACAGTGGAACCCGGTTATGTCGATGTCCTAGGGGGTCGCCAAAAAGCATCGAGGTAACCGATGATCGAGATAAATGAAAACCAAAATGGCAGCAATATATTAACGTGCTTGAAATTTCTTTATGTACATGATGTGCATTAATAAATGAGAATGTGCATGCACGTGTTTTTGAAGGGTTTTTTTACACAACAGCGTTGCCGCGATTTGTTTGATGAAGGCATGTTATAAAAATACATACAGTACATGTTTATCTGTCAGGAATCCACCTGCCACGCCCCCTTCGGCCCCCTTCAGCGTGTCAGGTGCTTTCTCGGCCGCTTTCTCTGAAGCTCCGGGCTTCAATCGCGCACATATGGTGCTCGTTTATCATCATCACCAGCTCCTATTTAAACTTCCACACTCTCACTGTCCGTTATTGTTGGTATATGTTGGTTCACTGCGGTCGTTGTTATCGCGCATGCGTATCCCGGTACGTGCCTTCCCACCGGCACTCTCTCAACGGCAGCGCTTTTCTTCCCAAAGCCGCGCCGCGCCCCTACTAACACTACTAACACTAGCACTAACTAACAGCAGAGATTCACCAGTATACAATACATCACCTGTAGCAGCTGTAAGCCTTGATTTTTCCGCCACTTCCACGAGTTCTTCTGCGGCTGCACCGAGATAACCAACGTTAAATGGCAAATTTTTCCCCCCTTGTGCTCGAGATATCAGGGTTCGGCGACATAAAATTAAAAAAATGCTTAGAAAAAGCGAGAATTTGGCGGTTCCACTTCAAAAACGTCGACTTAATAGGGTTGTCGAGGTAACCGAAGGCGAGATAACCGGGTTCCACTGTAATATATAATCTATAAGATATAATAAAGGGTTGCTGAAATGTGAGGGGTGTACTCACTTCTGTGAGGTCACTTTGGAAAAAATGGGCATAAACAGATTATTTTAAATCTGCATTTATTGTACAGATAATAAAAACATATTTTGCATAGATACATTTAACATTCATGGACTTGTATGAATTATGTAGCAAAATATAGAGATACACAGATGAGCATTAATAAGGGTTTAATAATGCCGTTTACTGTCAACAGGCCAACCAAGAGGGAAAGAACAGAGAGCTTAATTAGAACCAAACTTCTAAGCATAATGACATTACAGGACTTAGAGAATGTGACTTCAAAGGAGGTAAGAAGTGAGTGTATCTACTTTGATTTAAATCTTTTATGATTTTGATCTATTTTGATTTTTTTTTTGCTGGAAAAGTATGGTTGAATTTGCAGTAAATGCTGTTATTATATAAGATTACATGCACTATGTGGACAAAAGTTTATGGATACCTGACCATAAAATTATGTGCTTTTTGAACACCATATTTTACATTTAGTCCCCATTTGCTGTTATAATAATGTCCACTCTTCTGGAAGATATTCTACTTGATTTTGTAGTGTACTTGTGGAGATTTGTGCTCATTCATTATTAAAGTCATCTACTGATATAGAATGAAGAGGCCTGGGTTGCATTTGATGTTCCACTTCATCCAAAAGGTGTTAAGGAGGGTTGAAGTCAAAACTTTGTAACAGGTTACACAAGATCCAACCATTGCATGCCATATCTTCATGGAGCGCCCTTTGTGCACAGGGCCATGTTAGGAATAGGTTTAAGTCTCTTAGTTCAAGTGAACAGAAAATGTTACTACATCCAAATACATCCTACAATTGAGTGCCTCCAATTTTGTGCTCAAACGTTGGGGGAAAAAAACAGTGTATATCTAAAAAACTCAGGTGTCAAATACTTTTGTTCATATAGTGTGTTTAAAACTGTAACTGTGAACATTCCCTCGTCTTTGAAAAATCATTATTCAGGGAATATGATCTGATTTTGTGCTCAGATTCTAAATGAGTTGGAGCAACACGTGAGCTGGAACCAGCAAGAGTACAAGGAGTTTATTGACAATGAGATGTTGCTCATCCTCAGCCAAATCTACAAATCCACACTGATTTTTGACTACCTTTACCTGGTTGAGTTTCTGCCTACCTACAATTTTTGCCACATTTATAGTTTTGACATTTTCTAACCATTTTGCACTTGGCACTTGGTTGGAAGGCACTTGGTTGGAAGACAATATGCTATTAAAGCTTAGTCAAGGACTATTAAACACAGGATTATCTTTTCTCTTTACAGGGCTCAGAATGGGATGCCTCCAACCTTGAGGAACTCAGAAACTGCGGGTCAGTTTATGTAGTAACAAGTTCAAAGTGTATATTTCTGATTAAATAATATCTAAAATAAATACAGTCTGTTTTTTTTCATCCAGGATTGGATATATCCTTAACATGACACAGGAAACTGACAACTTTTTTCCAGAACTTTTTTGCTATTACAACGTCCATGAGTTTGATGAAGAGTCAGACGATCTGCTGGCTCACTGGAATAAAACTTATGACTTTATAAAGAGAGCACGGTGAGTAAAAACTTCTGCCACACTACTTTCTGTCTATATTTTATGGTATTTATAATCTTTATGGTATACATAACAGACATACATCTGTCTGTTTTCATGGATATATGAAACAGAGAGAGCAACTCTAAATGTCTGGTGCATTGCAAGATGGGAATGAGTCATTCAGTGTCCACAGTCATTGCCTATGCTATGAAAGAAAATGGCTGGCCACTGGAGAAGGCATGTGATTTTGTAAAAAAGAAGAGGATCATAGCTCAGCCCAATGCAGCATTCATGAAGAAGCTGGCCAACTATGAGGGCATTTTAGAAACAAGGTGAGAAACGTCTAAACGATATTTTACTGATGTTGATGATTATAATGTTACCTTTTTTTCTTGCATCAGCCTTTATGCTCTTATTCACATTTCTTATTCATATTTTCCTTTCTTTTTCTTTTTTTGTTTTTAACTAATATCTTAAGTCACTACAACTACCAACTGCATAATAACACAAGACTTACCAGACTTTCAAGTTGACAAACCTAGCAGCCTAAGTTACACATTAAAGAACTTTTAGAAAAAACATCCTGCTTTGTTTTTTCTTGTAGAGTGCGTAATTGTTTTCTGGACAGACCATTTATTTGTAGACTTGCTCCCCTAGGAGCTTGTAGGTGTGGACATTTGCTTTTACATTCACCCTTATGGTGACAAGAATCCAGTTCCTTGGTTTTCCAGATGTTGAGCTAAAGTTGATTGATGCCACACCATCCTATTAAAACGTTTTATACGGTCCCGCTCCTTATTAAATCAAATCTTTTACCCTATATTTATAAACTGTTACTTTGTCTGAGACTTGAACATGTCTGTATGAACATGTCTGTATGCACATGTTTGTAGTAATTTTCCATTTAAAAAATCCATTTAAAATGTAATTGTTAACAATGCAGTGTGGATAAGATATGTCTGATATGGTCAGATATTTATGCTCTATTATGGACTACTGCTGATGCATTCTAAACTAACTGAAACTTGTTCATGCACATACTAGAACATCCAGACAGTAAGACATTGCAACATTTCAACATAGAGGTAACAAAGGCATGAACTATTTTTTTCTGCATTGTGTAGTGAAATCATATTTCTTATCTCAGCAATATTGAGATATATAACATTGTCTAAAACAGGTAGAGTGTCGGGTAGTTTTGCAAGAAGTATATCCTAGACTTAAGGAGAATAACAATAAACAGACAAGGAACCCAGATAAAAATCAAGAGTCACAGGATAAAAGTTTGGTATTTTAAATGTGTTTATTTCAATTCGTTTTTATTTGTATAGCACTTTTAACAATGAACATTGTCTCAAAGCAGCTTTACACAGATAATGTGGTGATAAAAAATTAATATGTTCTTTAGAAGTAAGTTTGTCCCTGATGAGCAAGCCGGTGGCGACTGTGGCAAGAAAAAACTCCCTGAGATGGCATAAGGAAGAAACCTTGAGAGGAACCAGACTCAAGAGAGAACCATCCTCATCTGGGTTGCACCAAATGTCCATTTATTGCAGATTTACAATGTTGTAAAAATGCAAACTGTAGTCCTGAGTCAGTGTAGCACACTGTTGACATTAACTTCAGTCCAAATCCATTCTCAAAGCTCCCGTTCTTACTCCGGAATTTCATGGAACCACCCAAGGCATTGATAAGAAACCGTCCCAAGCTGCACAGAGTGGCCTTCAATCAGAGGGTGGGGGCAGGAAGAGTGCGATATGGTTAATAGAGTTGAGCAGATAGTTTACAAAGAAAGAATGTTCAGCAAATCTCTTCTTGAGTGTGGATTATTGAAACCAGGTGTGCTATATACGTAGTTGGGCAAAGGTGTGTGAAGCAGCAGGGTGTCCAACACTAATTCTGGCAGTAACATGACACAAACCATGGTTTTAAAAAAACTATTTCATAATAATTGAGTTCTAATTCAGACTCCACTGTGGTAAAAACAACAGTAATACAAGAACATGGTGGACTCAGGGTTTGAGTGTTATCCTTGCATTCCGCATTGAATTAAAAGACAACAATATTAAGGAAAGCTTGGTTCACATCACGTTAATACACACACAGCCACACACTTTAGGATTGAGTGGAAAGGGTCCTGATATGTTTAATAATTACAAACCTGTGGTTTAAATGGTTTTGCTATTTGCAAGACTGTAAAATGTATTGTAAAATGTTCACTACATCTTAGCTATTAGCAATATAAAATTTATTTCCATGCATAGGGTCCCATAATCTCTAAAAAATTATTTTAACAATTTGTGATATTATACCGAACATTTTCTAAAGCATTACAAAAAAGTACTGTTATTCCACAAATACAGATATTAAACAAACAACAAATATTTTGTATCATTATAATGTTTAGTCTGTTGTTACTAACAATAAATGTTCTGATCGTTCTATAATCATTCAAAATGATCATTATTATTGTTATTGTTATTATTATTATTATTATACCACTAATAACTTTTTATCAAAGCCAGCAGACGTGTAACATCTGGCAGCCATGTGGAGACCACAAATCACCTGAAGACTTCTCAGTAGTGAGAGCTAGTGGTGTACAGACTCCCAAAGTCTTAGCGTTGATGCCTAAACCAGAACAATGGGATCCTGATCCCAGTGTCTCACCCTGCTGCTGGGATGAACCCTCGCACCACCCCAACTACAACTACTACTTTCGCCGTCTCTCAGATGCTGCACTGGACAGTGAGCCGTCCACACCAGTCCGCTGCCTACCACTGCTGCCCACTGAGCATGTCTTTATTGAGATTGAAGATGTGGAACGTGATGCTCTTCTTGAAGATAGCAATCTTCAAGCTGCCCAGTTGGTGCCGCTCACACAGGGAATGGCTGCGCAAACATTGGAGGATATGCGCATGCGCTTGGAATTTAGCACTGTGGAGGAAGAGGATGAGGAAGAAGCACAGAAAGAGGAGGCTGAGATGGCAGCTTTGGCAAATAAGAACTGCTTTGGCAATGAGAATGCCAACAACAGCAACCGCCTTGCTGCAAAACGCAGCTGCCCTTCTAGCTTTGATGTGAGTGGGAAGTATAAATTAACATTTACACTGAAAATTTTGCATTTGGCATGATATTTCATGAAGCTCTTTGTGTTTTTATAAAATACAGTGTATTTGGAAAGCAGTGTCGGGCCGTGCATTTGGTACCTGGGACTTCGGTGGGGACTTACCCGACTTAATCCACCTCCTAATACCACCACAATCACGTCGCAAATATAGAAACTATCAATACTATACAAAAACGCAATATAACAACGCGTGGAATTACAGAGAGAGAGAGGGAGAGAAAGAGGCATTTCACATATGGAGAGTGAATACCATTTTACTAAAGCAAGAAACTCAGTTAAAACGACTCCAACCTCTACACTACCACAAAAACTGTGCCACCTACATCATCTGGAGCAGTTCAGAATCAATATTTGTCTAATAACATGACAAAAATAACATAAAAAACGTAAATAAAATACAACCTCTTCACCAGAGATGCAGACTCATAATGCATACTCATAATTTGCAACGCTCCTCAGAGGCTGTAATCCAGTGGTACCGCTTGTTGGCACTGGTCTGGAAGTGTTGAACAAACACTTTCCCAGGATGAGACAAGCTAGCTAGCTTTGGGGTTGGCAAAGCTCTCCTATGTCAAGCTTTTCTGGATAATTCCGCCTTGAAAATGGATTTTTGTATGTCCGAGACCAAATAAATTTCTCTTCCTTCGTCAGCCATTGTGGGGGTAAAAAAAAGTCTAACTCTGACGCTATTCTGAGCCAGCTAACTGGCGCTGTGAGGAGAATTTGAAATCTAATTGGTTAAAGAAACAGACCTTTTGCTAATATAGTTTAAGGTACATTGGCCAGCACTACTGACTTTGAAGGCCCTGGGCAGATTGGATTGACATGGCAGCACATAGGCTAAAATCTGATTGGACAAAAAATCTAACATACACGTACTGGAAGCAGTGCAGCTAAGAGAAATGCTATGAAATAAAGACAATAAACTGTTGGGAATAAATTAATAAATTTCAAGGAACAAATATTAGAATTTAGGTTGTAAATGTAGGTCAATACTTCTGATAGTGTTTAGGCCAGAAGGCTTTGCTGGCCCTGACGGCCCACCACTGCTGAAAAGTATTTACAGTGCTTCTCTTTTTCCACATTTGATGTTACAGCCTTTTTCATAATGGATAAAATTCATTTGTTTTCCTCAAAATTCTAAAAACAATACCCTATAATGACAATGTCAAAAAAGTTTGTTTGAAATATATCATATGTACATAAGTATTCACAGCCTTTGCCATGACACTCGACGTTAAATTCAGTTCATTTTATTTGTATAGTGCATTTAACAATGAACATTGTCTCAAAGCAGCTTTACACATATAATGTGGTAAAAATATGATAGAAATGAATAAGATGTTCTTTTATAAGTAAGTTTGTCCCTGATGAGCAAGCCGGTGGTGACTGTGGCAAGAAAAAACTCCCAGAGATGGCATAAGGAAGAAACCTTGAGAGGAAACAGACTCAAGAGGGAACCCATCTTCATCTGGGTTGCACCTAATATCCATTTATTATAGATAAATAATGTTGCGGGGTATCCTGTGTCAGGTGTATCCTGTTTCCACTGAGCATCCTTGAGATGTTTCTACAACCTGATTGGAGTCCACCTGTAGAAAATTCAGTTGATTGGACATGATTTGGACAGGCACACACCTGTCTATGTTAGGTCCCACAGTTAACAGAGCATGTCAGAGCACAAACCAACCCACGAAGTCTAAGGAATTGTCTGTAGACCTTTGAGACAGGATTGTATTGAGGCATAGATCTGGGGAAGGTGAAAGAAACATTTCTGTAGCATTTAAGCCCTCAATTAGCGCAGTGGCCTACATCAGCCGTAAATTTAAGAAATTTGGAACCACCAGGACTCTTCCTAGAGCAATCAGACCTGTATGGTAGGTGGCCCGACAGAAGCCACTCCTCAGTTAAAGGCACCCGACAGCCAGCCTGGAGTTTGCCAAAAGTAATCTAAAGATCTCTCAGACCATGAGAAACAAATATTGAACACTTTAACCTGAATGCCAGGTCTGGAGGAAACCAGGCACCACTCATCACCTGTCCAATACCATCCCTACAGTGAAGCATGGTGGTGGCAGCATAATGCTGTGGGGATGTCTTTCAGCAGGAACTGGGAGACTAGACAAGATCGAGGGAAAAATGAATGCAGCAATGTACAGACACATCCTTGAAGAAAACCTGTTCCAGAGCGCTCTGGACCTCAGACTTGGGTGACGGTTTATCTTCCAACCGGACAACAACCCTAAGCAGACAGCCAAAATAAAAAAAAGGAGTTGCTATAGGGCTGTGAATGCCAGCCAGAGCACAGACTTGAACACAAATGAACATCTCTGGAGAAATCTGAAAATGGCTGGCTCCCTCCAACCTGATAGAGCTTGAGAGGTTCTGCAAAGTAGGATGGGAGAAAACTGCCCAAAAATAGGTGTGCCAAACTTGTAGCATCATACTCAAAAAGACTCAAGGCTGTAAATGGTGCCAAAGGTGCTTTAAAGAAGCAAAGGCTATGAATACGTGTGCATGTGATGTTTGTTGTTTTAAATGTTTAATACAGTTGCAAAGATTATAGATTAATAAATTGTATCTAATTTAATTTGTCATTGTGCACCCTTCTTTCATGTTGTTATTATGGAGTATTGTTTGTACAATTTTGAGGAAAATAATTAATTTAATCCATTTTGGGATAAGGCGGTATTATAACAAAAAGTGGAAAATTGAAGAACTGTACGCATGCACTATTTCTTCAATTATGCAGTACCTATTACTTCACTATACCTTTATAGCATACTTTAGATTTAAACCATTAACCCATGCATTCTTCGTGTGTGTGTGTGTGTGTGTGTGTGTGTGTGTGTGTGTGTGTGTGTGTGTGTGTGTGTGTTTTTATCTGTTCAGGACAGTTCTAGCAGCGAAAAGTCTCACAAAGTGAAGCCCACTTATCAGTCTAGCATGTGTCTGCTAAACAGGTACCATGTTCATCGCCATAACCTGCCAAACCATGCTTGCATATCCATCCAGAACCCTCCAGCCTGTCAGTACCAATCATGTGGTGCTGCCAGTGTTTGAGCACCCCAATAAACTGTGAAGACTCCCAGAAACCTATGTGCACTCTAGGGCTGAATGTCAAGGAGAAGCTCCAGGAGAAAAGGAAAGCCAAAATTTATCACCATTTACTGGTACCATTGCAGAGCTGAGACTTTTGAATTTAAGCTTGCAGAGAGAAAGATATTTTCCATATTTGCTCCAGCTCCAGCAGTGAATTGCCAGACAGAATAAGAGTCTAGCATGCCTGCCTAAGCAGTACCTGGTTTTAAATGCTCTAACACTGTATAAAAACTAGGCTAATCATCTGGCCACTAGCCATCAACTGACAGACAAGAATAATGTATGCCTTCTGGTGTGATCAGAAGAATTATTCTACTTTTCACTGCACATTTTAGCTATCATATTTTTAATCTCTTCCAAGGTATACATTTGTTCAAACCTTCCAAAATGTTTTTGTGCTACATCCTGTATGTGGTTGCTTAGCAAGATTACCAGCTGTGACATGAACTTGATTTTACAAGGCAGTTTATGAATGCAATTAGTGTGCAGTAGGACCATTATTTTTCATAAAATATCCAGTTTATTTTGTATCTATCAAACATCTGCAAGTGTGTATATGCTATGACAGCTGTTTTAATGCTTTATATTTTATACCGTAGTTGATTGCTGCTACTAAAATACATTAAATTAAGATTTAAAAAGAGTCTGAATTCTCAATGTATTTGACTTAATAAGGATAAGTATACAGGAGCATCTTCTGGAATCACAAATATTAATTTTTTTTGTGGCAGTTTTGTTATTCAGTTGTCAGATGTCATTTATGAGTTTCCAGTTTAAAGCAATGACTGCAGTAATGCAAGAGAGACTATATATGAAATGTATGAAAGATTGCAAAAATTGTTCAAATCTGATTATAAACAAACACTGAAGCACACAACACTTGTGGTGTTTCCAGTGTCTGCTATCTCACTATATAAGGACATGAACATTCGTACATTATCACCAGAGCTGTTTTTAGAGTCAATTTACCAGCTTTTCACCATTTTATTTGGTAAAAAATAGTCAGCTAGACACAGAAACTTAAAGATCTTACAACCCATAAAAAAGTTTAGTTTAAAATATGATGTATACAAATTATACAGAATGTACTTCCCAAAGTAGATAATAACTAATATTATCAAAACTAATATACCTATTGTGTAAATAGTTGTAATAATTGTTTAAGTAATTATATTTTATCATAAAATAAATTGATCATATTATAATTACAATTTTCTTACTATTAACAGTCAACCCTGGTTGAGAAGATGTTTGCTAAAAAAAAATAAGGAATTGCATTTGATTACATTTTAAAAGATTATATTATATGATTTCATTTATTTGACAATTTAATACATTTGCATAAAATAATATTTTCAGAAATGATATGGTTGTGACACAGCATATCAATCTGAATCACTTAAAAAAAAACTTCTTGCAATAAAATGCTGGTGCTGCTAACTGGTGAACATGGAGAAATATTTCAAGTTTTTATTTTTAAATATTTTACAATACAAATGTTTAATTGTGTGTGTGTGTAAGTTATTTTATTTTGTTGAAGGCAACATGCAGACAATAATGTATGTAGACAAGAATGAAATATGCACATATTTGACTTATAGGAAGTCTTATAGGAAATGTTTGCCACTGAGAAGCATACAAATATGCCACAGCTCTTTATAGCTTGGTCTCATGGTGGGCACTAAAAACAATACGGTGTGGAGTTTTGCACCGGCACGCACTACTCACATTTTCTTCAGGAAATGTCACATTCTAGTTATCTTATGCTGCTGTACATGTGTAGATCTGATAGATGTAATAGACTCTAGGTTTCAGTAGCTGCTTTTCTTACTGTCATTCAGTGGGTAGCAGGTTGCATTTATTAGACCATGTACACTATTCAGTGTAACACAAACACAGTATTCAGATTTAATAGATAAAGGCCTCTTAAATTAGTAGGAATACATATATATAGCTGTGGGTGAAAGATCTGAGAATGACACAAATATACATTTTCTAAATAAAGTAAAGTTAAATGTTATATATTACTATGGTAAAATGAAGTATAATTACAAGCATTTCATAAGTATTAAAGGGTTTTATTGACAATTACATTAAGTTTATGCTAAGAGTCAATATTTGCAGTGATGATACTTCTTTTTTTAAGACCTCTGCAATTCACCCTGGCATGCTGTCAATCAACTTCTGGGCCACATCCTGACTGATGGAAGAACCTTTCTTGCATAATCAAAGCTTGGAGTTTGTCAGAATTTGTGGGTTTTTGTTTGTCCACCCACCTCTTGAGGATTGACCACAAATTCTTATTGGGATTAAGGTCTGGGGAGGTTTCTGGCCATAGACACACAATTTCCCCGTTTTGTTCCCCAAGCCACTTACAGCAGTAATCAATTTTGCTTAATGGCAAGGTGCTCTATCAAGCTAGAAAAGGCATCACCAAACTGTTGTTGGATGGTTGGGAGAAGTCCAAGTCTAAACTCCAAGTTGCTTTGGGAGGATGTTCTACCATTCTTTATTCTTGTCAGCAACCCTACACATTAATGGATGCACTTACCTTTTCTTCTCCAGACAAGCTTTTTCCCGGATGCCCCAAACAATCCAAAAGGGGATTAATTGAAAAAAAAAAGACTTTACCCCAGTCGTCAGCAGCCTAGTCACTGTACTTTTTGTCTTTAATGTTTTTCCTAGAGAGAAGGGCTTCTTTTCTGCCCTTCTTGACACTAAGCCATCCTCCAAAACACTTTGCCTCAGCTGCCATTCCTGAGCAACCTCTGCATTGGTGGTGCCCCGATCCCGCAGCTAAACTAACTTTAGGAAACAGTCCTGGCGCTTGCTGGACTTTCTTTGGTGCCCTAAAGCCTTCTTCACAACAATTGAACCTCTCTTCTTGAATTTCCTGATGAACCAATAAATAGTTGATTTATGTGCAATCTTACTAGCAGCAATATCTTTGCCTATTAATCCCTTTTTGTGCAAAGCAATAATGACTGTACAAGTTTCCTTGCAGGTAGCCATGTTTAACAAAGGAAGAACAATGATTTCATGCACCACCCTCCTTTTAAAGCTTCTACTCTGTTATTCTAATTCAATCAGCATGACCGAGTGAACTCCAGCCTTGTCCTCGGCAACACTTAACAGTCACTGACACGATGCCAGCTGGACCTTATGTGGCAGGGCTGAAATGCAGTGGAAATGTTTTTCTGGGGGGGATTAAGTTCATTTTCATGGCAAAGGTGAACTTTGATCTGATAACTCTTCATAACATTCTGGAGTATATGCAAATTGCTATCATAAAAAACTGAGGCAGCAGACTTTTTATACTGAGGCAGCAGACAGAAAATTTTATATTTGTGTCTTTCTTAAAACTTTTGGCCATGGCTGTGTATAGTACAGACCATCCCATTTTATCCCAGGTCTGATGGAGAGTGTAGTCAGCGTTCCAATTCATCCCAAAGGGATTCAGGAGGGTTAAGGGCAGAACTCTATAGCAGGCCACTCATGATCTTGCAATCCAAACCATATAAACCATATCTGGATGTACCTGTGTCCCACTGGTTTCCGCCAGTTCTTTGCTGATTAAACTGCAAGACATCTTCCAATGTCGAAGGGAAGTAAGCATGATGTGTCTTTCATCCACTGCATTGTTTCCTTGGCTGACCACTGCATCTAAAGTAAAAGTTGCCTGTTTCTTTGTGCTTTTTCAAAAAAGCTTGAAACCCTAATCCGATTTTAAGGCTTTGCCTGGGAGAGACTTGCTGATGCAGAATAATTTAAACATGTCTTCACCGTATTCACAAAGTTGGGCTATACCTTACCCAGATTTAATCCTCCTATACAGCGGTTTCTGTTTCAATAAAGGACTGAGTTTCAACCTACATATTTTATGAATTTGATCATTGGCACCTGCTTGCTATACTTGTTTAATCATAAGTATATGGTCACACCAGATACTGATTTGATTTGTATTCCTTCTCTGTTCATTTACTTTAAATTTTGTTACATTCTTACTTTACAGGTTTTTTGTTAGATGGAGATTTCTTTCTGACCTTGCAATCCAGAACAGTTGAATAGGATTTAGGTCCAGTGACTGGGCAGGCCATTCCTTGATAGATAACAGCTGACTGTTTGGTCTCTAAATATGCCCATTTTTCTGCTTCTAACACATCATCATTGAGGACTAAATGTTCACTTGCTGCCTAATATTTACCACCCACGATCAGGTGCCATGATGAAGAGATAATCAGTGTTATTACTTCACCTGTCAAAACCAACCGCGATAAACAGACGCCACCCCAAAAATGTTTTTTTTTTTTTTAATTGTTTATGCCTTAAATCATCCTCCCACACAATTTAAACACACACAGAAAGAATTTGCAAAAATATAGGGAGATTAGTTTTGTGTAAATTTGCAGAAATACAGTACACTGTATCACATTTATAGTACATACTGTAAACAGTTCTCTAGTAGCATAGCCTATGCTTAGTTTCTCTGCTTGTTTATTGGTTGAAGTGTCCTATGACGTCAAACAAGATTCTAAGTTAAAGATATACGGCACCGCATTGTTTACTTTTTGTACTGTGCTGTATAAACATTTTACTTCATTTTATAATTAATAATTTTCTTTTTATTAATATATTTAATTATTTCAACATAAAACTCCAAGTTTTTTGGTCTATCGTGCTTTCTGCAAGAGACCGGGAAAATCTGCCATAATTCTGTGATAAACTGGGGACGTGAGATTCGAACCTTAGTAAAGTGGGGGATTACTGTACATTCGTTAGATAACAAAATGTGAAATCCGTTTCGTATTAATATATTAATTAGAGCTGTCAAAATAAAAGCGTTAACATGTTAACGCTAATTAATTTTAATGGCACTAATTTTATCAATGCACGGTTAATGCAGTGCACATTTCTTTTTCCCCATTTTTATAAAATATAAAAGAGGCAAAATTAAAACCTTCAACGCAACATATTTATTCATGACATCTTTTCTTTACTCAGATAAAAAAATATATAAATTAACTACACCAAAATAGTTTTTAAATCAGTAAACATTTGTTTAATGTGCCAAGTCTCGAATGAAGCCATGAAGCACACATCTGGCAATTAACCCTCTCGGGTTTACAAACGCGCCACCGTGTTTGTGGTATTTTTTCCTCATAACGCTGAAACAAACAAACTATTCTAAATTTTTTGATCGTACAGATAAGAGCAATACATCATTCGAATCTGTAAAGGTTAAAAAATAAAGAAAACAGACAGGGGGCACTCTCTGCCATCTGTCGTCTCTCCTCACAGACACAAATAAAACAACCTGAATATCAGTGAATACTTGCCTCACAGACAAAATTAATTTATTCATACAAAGCACACCCTGCTATTTTGCGAGTCAATCTCACGCCCCCAGTTTTTTGCAAGTTTTTAATCAATGTATTTTTTTTTTTAGATTATGTCTCTCACAGTGGACATGCACCTATGATGACAATTTCAGACCCCTCCATGATTTCTAAGTGGGAGAACTTGCAAAATAGCAGGGTGTTCAAATACTTATTTTCCTCACTGTGTGTGTGTATATATATATATATATATATATACAGTGGAACCCACTTATCTCGACCTCGGTTAAATCGACAACCCTAATAAGTCGACATTTTGAAGTGGAACCGCCAAATACTCGCTTTGTCTAAGCATTTTTTAATGGTTATGTCGACTTTTTTTAATGTCGCTGAACCCTAATATCTCAAGCACAAGGGGGGAAAAATGTGCCATTTAAAGTCAGTTCCGCGAAAGTGGCAGAAAAATCAAGCCTTACAGCTGCTACAGGTGTTGTGTTGTATACTGGTGAATCTCTGCTGTTAGTTAGTGCACATATGCCTTTTAATGTTAAATGTTATGCGATGAACGGGAGGCAAAAGCCGCACTTGTTAGCGCTGCGCGGCGCTTGGTAGAAGTGCGGCACGGAACGTGGGATGAGCAGCAAAAGCATAGAATTAACAACGGCAGGATCAGGGGGAATCCGGGACGCGCTTTGGGAAGAAAAGAGCAGCCGTTGAGAGAGTGCCGGTGGGAAGGCACGTACCGGGATACGCATGAGCGATAACAAAGATCACCGTGAACCAACATATACCAACAATAATGGACAGTGAGAGTGTGGAAGTTTACATAGGAGCTGGTGATGATGCTAAACGAGCACCATATGTGCGCGATCGAAGCCGGGCGCTTCAGAGAAAGCAGCCGACAAAGCGTATATATATATATATATATATATATATATATATATATAGAGAGAGAGAGAGAGAGAGAGAGAGAGAGAGAGAGAGAGAGAGAGAGTATGTACAGAGGGTGAACGGTTCCTGAAAGTGTGGTCCCCACTGTTAAGCATGGAGGAGAAGGTGCAACTAAGTGGCGATGCTTTGCTGGTGACACTTTTGGTGATTTAGTCAAAATTGAGGACAAACTTAACCCACATAGCTTCCATAGCATTTTGCAGTAACATGCCATCCCATATAATTTGCCCTTAGTAGGATCATCATTTGTTTTCCAACAGGACAATGACCCCAAACACACCTCTAGTAAACTGATGTAGCGCTGCATCAGATGACCTTGCCTCCACTATCACCTGATCTAAATCCAAGTGTGATGGTTTGGGATGAGTTGTACTGAAGAGTGAAGGAAAACCAGAGTCCTCAACACCTATGGGAACGCTTACAATATTTTTGGAAAACTATTACAGGTTACTACTTGATGAAGCTGACTGAAAGAATGCTAATAATGTGAAAAGTTACACTGGAAATATAAAACATTGAGTTATTTAACATTTTTGTTAACATAATTCCATGTTTGTTCTGTCATATCAATGCCCAGTGTTAACATACAATATTGAACATATTAAAGAGAAAGAAAATATTAAATATGATGTGAAAAAATCAGAATGTTGAAAATATCACTGACTTTAATCGTAGTATGGTTGTTGGTAGCAGATGGGTTCATTTGAATATTATAAATGCTGATCTTATGTGATTTTCAAAAACAGATTATAAAGAATGGTGCAAAAAATTACAAGACAGTTATGTGGGTGGAAACAACCTAAGAGAGGTTAGAGGAAATAGTTTTCAGCTGGCAGGAAGGATATCCAGTTGTGTTCAAATAAATAGCAGTATGTTAATTAAAGTGCTAATATTTGAATAGCTTTTATATTCATCTTTCAAATGCAGTAAACATATTTCAGATTAAATTCCAAAACAATGCATCAACAAAGTTTATAAAGTCTGCGTTATTCTTTTACAGCAAGCAAAAAATAGAACATTCATATAGCAATAGCAGTGTTAACACTTTAAACTTCAGTTATAAACAAATTTTCATTTCAAGATTTAACTTCACACTTACATACATGTATGCGCACACACAGACACACAGACACACAGACACACACACACACATATATATATATATATATATATATATATATATATATATATATATATATATATATATATATATATGATTTGCATAACCATTGATCCTAATAACTGCTGTGCATTACACATTTCCTGTTAATTTTTGGGTTTTGCTTCAGAAACTGATTTTTTTTATTTCACCCCACAACTTCTCAACAGGGTTGAAGTAAGGGGATTGAGGTGGCCATGTTTGTCTCGAACAAAGATGTTGTTTGCTGGTCATTGTATTGTTGAAACACTTATTTTAGTGGCCTTTCCTCTTCAGCATAGGGCAACATAATATCTTCATGTATTCAAACTGACATATGATTAAGACATGCCTTCCTTGTACTCTGAGAGATAATAGGACCAATTAAGCAGTAGTTGAGGATCAGGGGGAGCATGGTACAGTGTGTCTGTGTAGTGCTGTGAGGTAGAGGTGTGCTGGCCTATTTTTGGCTTAGTAAGCATCTGTGTTTTAAATCCAAAAAAGGACAAAAACGCTCATTGGGTCCAAAAGGTCTTTGATCTGAGTCTTTGTGTGTGCAGGTAAATGAGAGGAAAGGAAGTGAGTGTGTGTGTGTGTGTGTCTGGGCAGTCAAGGGCAGTAATGTTTGAAGTCTGCAGTGTATAGTGGGATTTTAAGTTGGAGTCTGGCAGTGACAGTGCCTTGTCCCAAAATCCTCTGTATCTCCATCTTGTTCAAGGGCTTGGGCATTCTGGACACTGTGTGTGGATTTTAGACATAGATTGGGGTAAAGAATATTCTCACTTTTCCTCTGGCTGGTACCCCTCCCATTCCACCAGGTACTTAAGCTTACCTCTTACTCAAATGTTTTCTTTATGAGATAAGTTGGCTGGCTATCAATGTCCAGAGGAACTGAAGAAGTAGAAATCGGCACATCAGATACTAGACAGCCAGACACAACAGGTTTCAAATTAGACATGAGAGGAAGGGGCAATGCACCAGAGATGTGCTTGTAGTTTCAGATGGCTCCTTGTAGCCACCAGTGTGCTCTTCTATACCTGCTTCCTGCACCAAAACCATTCGTACAGAAATAAGTAGTATTAGAATTGCAAGGGAAGAAGAGAAGTTGGCAGCCTAGGACAGATTAAAACTTTGTTAGTTGTGTCACTGTATGACAGTGAGCCACATCAAAACTGGGCCCAATCCTCTAAGTTGGCTGAGCAGAATGCATGCAGGAACCTTCTCACCTCCTTGTTTGCGCAGTCCAATTGCTTATTCGCTTGAGGCTCATATCCTTTAAATGAGGTTACAGCAATACCTAATTGTGGCTTTTGTGGGCCTACTATTTCATCAGAGATGCCAAAATAGCAAAATAAATGGGTGAAAAAAAGCAGTCAATAAAGTTGGTAGCTACAGTGAGGAAAATAAGTATTTGAACACCTTGCTATTTTGCAAGTTCTCCCACTTAGAAATCATGGAGGGGTCTGAAATTGACCCACATGCTTCACAGTAGGGATGGTGTTCTTGGGATGGTACTCATCATTCTTCTTCCTCCAAACACGTTTAGTGGAATTATGACCCAAAAGTTCTATTTTGGTCTCATCTGACCACAGGACTTTCTCCCATGACTCCTTTGGATCATCCAAATGGTCATTGGCAAACTTAAGACGTGCCTGGACATGTGCTGGTTTAAGCAGGGGAACCTTCCGTGCCATGCATGATTTCAAACCATGATGTCTTAGTGTATTACCAACAATAATCTTGGAAACGGTGGTCCCAGCTCTTTTCAGGTCATTGACCAGCTCCTCCCGTGTAGTTCTGGTCTGATTTCGCACCTTCCTTAGGATCATTGAGACCCCACGAGGTGAGATCTTGCATGGAGCCCCAGTCCGACAATCATGATTGACAGTCATGTTTAGCTTCTTCCATTTTCTAATGATTGCTCCAACAGTGGACCTTTTTTCACCAAGCTGCTTGGCAATTTCCCAGTAGCCCTTTCCAGCCTTGTGGAGGTGTACAATTTTGTCTCTAGTGTCTTTGGACAGCTCTTTGGTCTTGGCCATGTTAGTAGTTGGATTCTTACTGATTGTATGGGGTGGACAGGTGTCCATGATTATGTCTCTCACAGTGGACATGCACCTACGATGACAATTTCAGACCCCTTCATGATTTTTAAGTGGGAGAACTTGCAAAATAGCAGAGTGTTCAAATACTTATTTTCCTCACTGTATATGAGACCAAAGTCACTAGGGTGTTACTAGCAAAAGTAGCTTTCCCGCCGGAATGTGCGTGGCACTGTGCTGTGATTACAGACAGAGCAAAAGGATACACTTCCTGGAACATCCTTTCAACAGTATTCATCTCACAGTAAGTGGTAAGTATGGTGAGTGCAGAAATGTCCTGTAGCTGCAGCGGTGACATAGACATGCTGTACATGACTAAGGGATTTCTAAGGAGGTTTAAAATTTTCTGGGCTAGATCCCTTCAATGTCTTCTACTATGCACAATGGTGGCAGAATTGGTTCTGTATTAGATGGTCTAAGATGATAAGCAAGATAAATGAGCACATCAAGGGTTAGTCTTTGCAGGCCATTACCTGCTGGGTTCAGTCAGCAGCGAAAAGCCACGTTCAGTGCTGTGTAATTTCACTTGCTTCCAGCTGCAATTTTGTAAAAATCCATGCATAATCCTCTACTTCTTCTTCTTCTTCCGGCTGCTCCCATTAGGGGTCACCACAGCGGATCATCCGTCTCCATACCACCCTGTCCTCTACATCTGCCTCTTTCACACCAACTACCTGCATGTCTTCCCTCACCACATCCATGAACCTCCTCCTTGGCCTTCCTCTTTTCCTCCTACCTGGTGGCTCCATCTTCAGCATTCTTCTACCAATATAATTCATGTCCCTTCTCTGCACATGTCCAAACCATCTCAATCTCGCCTCCCTCACCTTGTCACTCCACTGCCCTCCCTCTCATTCACACACATGTACTCTGTCTTACTCCTACTGACTTTTATTCCCCTTCTCTCCAGCGCATATCTCCACCTCTCCAGGCTCTTCTCAACCTGCTCCCTACTCTCACCACAAATCACAATATCATCTGCAAACATCATAGTCCAGGGAGACTCCTGTCTGACCTTGTCCGTCAACCTGTCGATCACCACTGCAAACAGGAAAGGGCTCAGGCTCGATCCTTGATGCAGTCCAACCTTCACCCTGAACCAGTCTGTCGTACCTACTGCACACTTCACTGCCATCACACTGTCCTCATGCATGTCCTGCACCACCCTCACATACTTCTCTGACACACCTGACTTCCTCATACAATACCACAACTCCTCTCTTGGCACTCTGTCGTATGCTTTCTCTAAATCCACAAATACACAATGCAATTCCTTCTGTCCTTCTCTATACTTCTCCATCAACATCCTCAAAGCAAATAAGGCATCTGTGGTGCTCTTCCTCGGCATGAAACCATACTGTTGCTCACAGATGGTCACCTCTTCTCTCAGCCTGGCTTCCACTACTCTTTCCCATAACTTTATGGTGTGACTGATCAACTTAATTCCCCTGTAGTTACTGCAGGTCTGCACATCTCCCTTATGCTTAAAGATCGGTACCAGCACACTCCTTCTCCATTCCTCAGGCATCCTCTCCCCTTCCAGAATCCTATTAAACAATCTGGTTAAAAACTCCACTGCCATCTCTCCTAAACATCTCCATGCTTCTACCGGTATGTCATCTGGTCCAACCGACTTTCCATTCTTCATCCTCTTAATCGCTGCTCTCACTTCCTCCTTACTAATCCTATCTACATCCTGCTTCACCAACTCCACATCCTCCAACCTTCTCTCTCTCTGATTTTCCTCATTCATCAGCTGCTCAAAATACTCCGTCCACCTTCTCAACACACTCTCCTCACTAGTCAACACATTTCCCTCTCTATCCTTTATTGCTCTAACTTGCAGCACATCCTTCTCAGCTCGGTCCCTCTCCCTCTGCCTGCATAATCCTCTACACACCAGGCAAAAAAGGTGACTCTTGAAGCATTATTTAAACCATAGTTACTGCCTTGTTCCCAGATCACTTTAGCTCAGTCTAAAGCCCTGGCAGTGCAATTAAAGTTTTCTGGTGATGCTTCACAATGTAAAGATTCTTGTTGCAATGCTCATTATATTTTTTTCTGTTATGAAGGGATGACTGACTTTAGCAAGATCAGTTTATCTGGTTTATTACTAGCAGTAACCGGACAGTTGGTTTGCCTTGCCCAAAATGCCTCACAGTAAACCCACACATTCCCACTGTGGGACTGCATGGGCAGCCTTGCTAAGAAATGTTTTTTACATAGTTGACATCCACTTTTACTTCCTCAGTTTAACTTTATAGGTATTGTGCTTCTAAGTTTAATGTGTGCAATATAGTATTATTTCTACATTTCTAAATGTGAATCTACACACAGGATGTACATCTCATACTGTGGGGAAAGCGTCAAGTAAAACATTGGCTCATGTTGCTTTTTTACTGTTCTTTTAAGAATTTTTTTTGTTGCCTTTCAGTTATAATTTTCATTTCCACAAAACATTGAAATGTAATCTTTACTCAATGACAGTCTTATGTTTTCATTGTGGCATTGTTTCTTTATTCCTACTGAATTTATTGTTGACCCCTAAACTTTGCAGAATTGTTACTAAATCATGAAAAGGTTTTTGTGTATGGTGTGAAATTAAATTAAAATTAACTATAAAATTAACTCTGAACTTAAGTAAAATTACAAAACTCAAATGATAGCAAATTATTATTATATCTTACTTTAATCAAATACAATGCTTCAGTGAGTGTGCATAGAGTATAAGTTGGCCCCTAGCATTTATTTTTAATTTGTGTTTAACTATGGACATTATCTATAACTAATACCATTTGTACTGGACTTAAAAATACTAGAAGCATCACTTAACACAACAGTAGTAGTAGTCCTATTCACCTACAATAGACAAACTATAAGCGACACAAACAATTTGCTGCCAACTAAGCTGAACAAAATGTTGGGCATAGTTTGCAGTTTTTAACACCACACTGCATATGTATTATTTATACTGTTCGGAATATTTAACTCAGGTTAGTCCTTAAAGCAGTCTATATTGTGTTAATAAACCTGTAGAGGGACTCCACATATAGCTATTTAAATACTGAAGATTTGAATCACAACAATGTCATTGTTATGAAGGCCCAAGAGGCTAATCGCCGGAAGTCGACCCAATCAGTTACATCGACCCTTGAAGTGGCATGATCAGTAGTTTAAAAATATGCAGTTGTCTAATTAATGTGTATCTCATGATAGTCTTCATCCTGCCTGGTGGTAGTTATAGTGGCAATTGGCCAAGATTAAATTACAAGAAGACAAAAAAAAAAAAACCTTTAAGTTAAAAGATGAAGTAAAACCAGCTCAAAGTACAAAGTACATTTTTGCTCATTTTTATATATAATTTTCCATTTGTTTTTTCCTCATTCTGAAATAAAATATTAAAAAGCTCTTGTTAAATTTACTAATGTTACTGCATTTACAGGCAAGGCACAGTAATCAAAACTGAATAAATCACACAGCTGATGATTTTGTTTTTATTGTGGATGTCTGCTTGTTTTTAGTGAAACTTGAAATGCATGCACAAGATGGTTTAGGACACACAAGTGTTTAGAAACTGTTGATGAGCCAGGCTAAATTCAATAATAGACAAGGGTCTAATCATTTACAAGGGTGAGGGCCAGCTGGTTGCCACTGCTTTATGGAGACCAAGTTTAGATGTCAGCTCAGAGAAGAGTAAAGGTCTTTTACTCTTTTGTGACTGGGATACTTTGAAAATGTTGCATAAGGTAGAATCGTGGACATACTGCAGTATGTTTTAATAAATAAAGTCAAGTCCATAAATATTTGTAAAAGTGCAATAATTTTTAGCTGTCTACCTCAGTATATTGAAGTTTACAGTGTATTACAGTTATTTTTCTCAACTGGCTATTGTTCCATGACCAAGTGTATTTTATTCCCTTATAAGCCAATGAAGCATATTATAATATATGAAATAAAATATTGATCTCTTCCCTTTTGATGCTCTACAAAGTCTTTACAACAGAAGATCTAAGTTCCTTTTTGGGGTGTTCTGTTTGAAAATGTAAAAAAAAAAACATGCTCAACTGGATTGAGGTTAGGTGATTGAATTAGCCATTGCAGAAGATTCCACTTGTTTGCCTTTAAAACATCTCGGGTCACCTTTGAAGTATGATTAAGGTCTGTCCACAGGTGTTTTCTGTTGTCTTCTCTTCTTCTTGAAATTAACAGTGTACTCTATCTGTTTAAGGATATAATAGATAATATGGCCACACTTGTTTTTTTCTATCTCTATAATTGTTTTATTTAGATTTTAAGCCTAATGATGGCTTGTTTCATTCATAGTGACAGCATATTTGACTTCATGCTGAGAATAAAAGGCAACCAAATACCAATTCCAACTGCAAAAGCCAAACTTAAAATCAACTCTGCTATGCTATGATAGACAGCAAAAATAACAATGTCCAAACACCAATGGACCAGATTATACTTACATTTAAAAAATTAACCAAGTGGCTAGACAAAAAATAGGTAGCAAGGGTTTAAGTTGTTTTTGTAAACAGGGCCAATGATTACTGTATTAATTATATAGTATTCCCACATATACATAAGTCAAATGAACTGCTTAGAGTCCTAGCTCTAAAAAGCAAACATATATTAGAAACAAAAAATCAGATTCAGAATCAAATTTGAAATCTCATTCAAACACCTTTGCTTTATTGCTTTTGGGGAATTAGATAAGAATATCAAATTCATCTAACTGTAATGATATATTATATATATATATATATATATATATATATATATATATATATATATATATATAAAGTAGTACACACTGATAAATGTTTTCACACAGTGTGGAATAAAAATCCATTATAGTGAGCAGTATGAAATTAATGCAGGAATTGTAGCATTTGTTGAGTGCTTCACAATTAGGCACCAGACTGATCAACGCTGCTTTAATCTGCAGTAGTTTTATGATCATTTTAATTCTGATTTATTTCTAGGTCATGGTCATGTAACCTGTAACCTTTCTAAATATGTATAACAGAGAGGGGCCTATGTCCAGTAATAAAAATACTTAAAATAGACAGTGAAACGGCAAAAAGGAGTAAAATAAAAACAAACCAATTGGTACGCAAGTTTCAACTTACATTTGGCAATACAAAGAAATGAAAGAGGAGAGTAATACTGATACACTTACAGAAAATACTTAAGGACTTGGCACTGGGTGCGAAAGTTCAGAAGCTAATAACTTTAAAATAAAAATGCACTAAAACATGAAAGAAAAAAATATTTACCTGCTTTTTTTAATTAACTTTTTCAATTGAATTTGTAATAAATGTTCAGGGGAAGCAAGAGGAAAATAGCCATATTGGAATGTTACTTCAAGTTGTAATCACACAAAAAAACACCAGGAGTAATGAGTCAAGTTAAATTTTGGCAGTGACTGGCCCTCTGAAATATATCTTTTCCTATACCATGTCATGGTCACTCAGACCTTTGTCAATGCCTCAGATTGCCACTTTGGCCACCTGTTCTTCAAGTTTGGCAATTCGCCTGTCCTGTAGTGTCACCAGGTCTCTGAGTGATCTCACCTCTCGGAGCAGCTCTTCCAACTTTACTTCATTTTTCTTCAAAATAAAAAAGGGGAGAACATTCTAATGTATATACATGTTTTATACATTTACAGTAATCATGAAGCTCACAAATGTTTAGTGCAGCACTATTTTAATGTGCATGAGGTTATAAAACCATCTCCAAACTTTTACCTACTAAGCTATAACATATAATTGCAGTGTATGCAGAAATTAGAAATACAGTGGTACCTTGACCTATGAGTGCATTAATGTACGAGTTTTCCGAGGTACGAGCGGTCAATGAAAATGATGAAGTTAAGATAAGCAAAGTTTAGGGATACATAGGGTACAATAGTGATAGTAAAAAACAAGTTTTCCCTCCGCCTATCACCTTCACCCCACCAACCCCCCTGCCTGCGTTTTCATTAGCTCTAGTCTTTCATCTCCAGGGTAAATACACTGAATAAAACCTTATTATATCTTTACATACTCTTTCTATTATGTTTTTATACAAGATTTGTTATTTAGAAATGTATTTTCCTAATTTAATAACATGAAACATAAAAAATGGGGAGGCATTTTGAGGGTTGGAACGGATTAATGCCATTTTAAGTAATTTTAATGGGAAAAACTGATTTAATGTGCAAGCAAATTGAGATATGAGCTAGTCCACGGAACGAATAAAACTCGTAGGTCAAGGTACCACTGTACACTACATATAAATGGTTGGGGGAGAACTCATTTAACTTTTTATGATTTAACTACATGACTTAGTACTTACTCTAGTGAGCTGAGGAGAGGCAGGCTTTTGAAGAACTGACGTCACCTCTACCTTCTTGGATGACTTGTTGTCAAGAACATTCTTTTTGACAACCTTAAGGTCACGGTTTTTGCCAGGTACATAGCCATGTTTGAGGGAAATTAGAATCGGATCACCGTTCTTTCCTTCAAACCACTCTTCTGCTTCCAAGGCCCAATCTGGTCCAGCAGTGTCTGGATACAGATCATCCTGGAACAGGTCTGACTGCAGGTGGTAATCATGAATACATAAGCAATTGCATGTTACTGACTATGATTTTGAAGTTTTTTTAGCCAGTTGCTTTTGTTATTATAAGTTAGTTAAAACTCCATCCATCCATCCATCCATCCATCCATCCATCCATCCATCCATCCATCCATCCATCCATCCATCCATCCATCCATCCATCCATCCATCCATCCATCCATCCATCCATCGATATAGGCCTTAATAACTCAAATAACTTAACTATCAACCTTTACATCCAGTAAACAGAAAAACATCTCAGTGTGCATAAAACTCTAAACCTAGCGATAGGTAATCTACAACAGCAAAGCATCACATTGATCAAAACAGATTTGAAAAGCGTGCTTATTTGAGTTTTTTTGTTATTGAGAATTATTAAATTTGTCAGACTGATTAGTTGGGTCATTCTCCTCTGATCTCACGTGTACAGGTGTTGTTATTAAATTGCGCAGTATACACATGCATACACATATAGACAATATACTGTTGGAAATTGGCAGACATTACCATGCTGATTAACATGCAAATTTTAAAAATCGACACTGTCTATTCATTGTACTGTTTTTTCTATTGCAGTTTTAATACAATTAAATATTTGCTTAAAGTTGTACCTTTCTTGGGACAGTCATGATAATTGGTTCACACTTCCGCTCATGAAGTTTATAAAACCTTTAAATATAAAGATGAGTTCATGTCAAATCACACAGCAGACATTAGTCAGATCAGCTTTAATCATGACAAATAGATTTTTCTTTTCATAAATAGGACATTTCTGTGTGAAGCAGCATATTTGGGCCAAATAATATAAGTTGAAAATGTGGTTGTATTCGCAGGTTTTTTTTTTTAATAGCTTGAGAAAACAATACATGAGTTCAGATCTAGACATTAGCCTGCTGTTAGTCAAGGATGAGTGCTTGCCTGCTAGTCAGTCACTTTCTGGCCACTTCATTCATCTTTTCATTTATAGTTAATGACTTTTGTCAGCCAACCTTTCCAGAGTGATTTACAGAAGGCCTCTGAGGTCTCTATCAATAGATTTTTATTTAAGTAATTCGTAAGAGGTAGAAGACATATGAAAATATCCACAATACATAACACTGTGGCCACAGATCTGTTCCATAATAAATCCCTGCCAATTATGAATGAAATACCTGCCAATCTCACACTTATTAACCTCTAGGCCCCTTTTGGGCATATAGCCCATGCCCCTCTGTGGTATATATATGTTGTAACAGCATGCATACATACATACCTGGCAATCTCACACTTATTAACGTCTAGGCCCCTTTTGGGCATATAGCCCATGCCCCTCTGTGGTTCTTTGCTGGAGAAGGTGTTAAGATAATGAACATATGGTGCTTCATCTGTGATCTCAAAGTAACGGATGCTGCTGTCGCCCTGTGTGATGCAAAAAAATTTAAAATAATAATAAATAAATATAATACATTTATATAAATATATATTTACATAACATATTTACATAACTAAAGGCTTTACCGTAAATTAATTTTAATGTTTATTGTTGAATTTGTTTGTCCATTTAAAAAAAATATATATAAATAATAAAAAGAGGCGAAATTCAAACTTGTTTCACTGATGTGCCAAGTATCAAATCAAGCACCAAAATCCGCCATGGCGCACACATGCGGCAGTTAAAATCGGATTGCTATGTGGAAACAAAGCAAAAGTTCCATTTGCTGTCCCGATGATTTACGTAATTTAAAACACCTCTGAAAATGTAAACAGTAATTTAAAACTCGTCTGTTTGAGCAACTGGCTCAGTGCAAAGAAAGAGAAGTAATGAAAGCCATTAAAGTCGGTTGGACCAGATGACATACCAGTAGAAGCATAGAGATGTTTAGGAGAGATGGCAGTGGAGTTTTTAACAATATTGTTTAACAGGATTTCGGAAGTTAAAAGGAATGGAGGAGTGTGCTGGATACCGATCTTTAAGAACAAGGGAGATGTGCAGACATGCAGTAACTACAGTGGAATTAAGTAGATCAGTCACACCATGAAGTTATGGGAAAGAGTAGTGGAAGCCAGTCTGAGAGAAGAGGTCAGTTGGTCCATCCGACTCTGACTCTCTCTCTTATTTTCCTCATTCATCAGCTGTTAAAAATACTTCTTTCATCTTCTAAACACACTCTCCTCACTAGTCAACACATTTCCATCTATTCAATTCAATTCATTTTTATTTGTATAGCACTTTTAACAATGAACATCATCTCAAAGCAGCTTTACACAGATAATGTGGTGATTAAAAGTGAATATGTTCTTTATAAGTAAGTTTGTCCCTGATGAGCAAGCCGGTGGCGACGGTGGCAAAGAAACTCCCCGAGATGGAGATAGGAAGAAACCTTGAGAGGAACCAGACTCAAGAAGGAACCCATCCTCATCTGGGTTGCACCGAATGTTCATGTGTAGCAGATATACAATGTTGCGGGGTACAGTGTTGATGATCAGAAGCGAACTGTATCCTGAGTCAGTGTAGGAGACTGTTGACATTAACTACAGTCCAATCAATCCTCAAAGCTCCCGTTCTTACTCCGGAATTTAATGGAACCACCCAAGGTGTTGATAAGAAACCGTCCCAAGCTGCACAGAGTGGCCTCCAGTCAAAGAGAACACTAACACATCTCCATCCTTTATTGCTCTAACGTGTAGCACATCCTCCCCAGCTCGGTCCCTTTGTCTGGCCAATCGGAACAAATCCTTTTCTCCTTCCTTAGTGTCCAACTTCTCATAAAGCTCCTCGTATGCCTTTTCCTTTGATTTAGCCACATCCCTCTTTACCTGCTGCCGCATCTCTTTGTACTCTGCCTACTTTTCTTATCACTCTGTCGATCCCAATTCTGTTCTTCCAACCTCTTTCTCCTTATGCTTTCCTGCTCTTCCTTATTCCACCATCATGTCTCTTTGTCTTCCTTTCTATTTCCAGATGTCACACCAAGTACCTTTCTAGCTGTCTCTCTTATCACTTCTGCAGTAGGTCCCCAATCATCCAACTCCTCTTCACCACCATTTAACTCCAGGTCAAGATCTACGAATAACTCTTCATAACGCTCTGCTCTCCCCTTCAGCCACTGCTCGCAACATTGTGGTAACTATAGACAATCAAATGCCCTTCTTCTCACATGTTGCTAATGTGGCTAATTCTTGTCGACATTCTTCTCTGCAACATCCGAAGGATTTGACAATTTCTGTCCACACTGGCTGCCCAAGTGCTTGTTCTGTCTCTTCTGTTCAAGCTGCCCAAGTTCTCCCACCCTACCCCCCACTGCTGTGATCCCTCCACTGGCTGATGCTTCTACAAAACCAAAAATGGACCAGCACTATCTAACCTAAGAGACCTCATCATACCTCACACTGCACTACACTGCCTGAGATCACTGCTCTACTGGTACCACCTTCTCTGAGCTATTTTGCAAGTTCTCCCACTTAGAAATCATGGAGGGGTCTGAAATTGTCATCGTAGGTGCATGTCCACTGTGAGAGACATAATCTAAAAAAAAAATCCAGAAATCACAATATATGATTTTTAAACACTTTATTTGTATGATACAGCTGCAAATAAGTATTTGAACACCTGTCTATCAGCTAGAATTCTGACCCTCAAAGACCTGTTAGTCTGCCTTTAAAATGTCCACCTACACTACATTTATTATCCTAAATTAGATGCACCTGTTTGAGGTCGTTAGCTGCATAAAGACACCTGTCCACCCCATACAATCAGTAAGAATCCAACTACTAACATGGCCAAGACCAAAGAGCTGTCCAAAGACACTAGAGACAAAATTGTACACCTCCACAAGGCTGGAAAGTGATACGGGAAAATTGCCAAGCAGCTTGGTGAAAAAAAAAAACACTGTTGGAGCAATCATTAGAAAATGGAAGAAGCTAAACATGACTGTCAATCTCCCTCGGACTGGGGCTCCATGCAAGATCTCACCTCGTGGGGTCTCAATGATCCTAAAGAAGGTGAGAAATCAGACCAGAACTACACGGGAGAAGCTGGTCAATGACCTGAAAAGAGCTGGGACCACCGTTTCCAAGGTTATTGTTGGTAATACACTAAGACGTCATGGTTTGAAATCATGCATGGCACGGAAGGTTCCCCTGCTTAAACCAGCACATGTCCAGGCACGTCTTAAGTTTGCCAATGACCATTTGGATGATCCAGAGGAGTCATGGGAGAAAGTCATGTGGTCAGCTGAAACCAAAATAGAACTTTTGGGTCATAATTCCACTAAACGTGTTTGGAGGAAGAAGAATGTGAGTACCATCCCAAGAACACCATCCCTACTGTGAAGCATGGGGGTGGTAGCATCATGCTTTGGGGGTGTTTTTCTGCACATGGGACAGGGCGACTGCACTGTATTAAGGAGAGGATGACTGGGGCCATGTATTGTGAGATTTTGGGGAACAACCTCCTTCCCTCAGTTAGAGCATTGAAGATGGGTCGAGGCTGGGTCTTCCAACATGACAATGACCCGAAGCACACAGCCAGGATAACCAAGGAGTGGCTCTGTAAGAAGCATATCAAGGTTCTGGCGTGGCCTAGCAGACCTAGTCTCCAGACCTAAACCCAATAGAGAATCTTTGGAGGGAGCTCAAACTCCCGTGTTTCTCAGCGACAGGCAAGAAACCTGACTGATCTAGAGAAGAGTGCAAACCTGGTGAAAAACTACAGGAAACGTTTGACCTCTGTAATTGCAAAGGCTACTGTACCAAATATTAACATTGACTTTCTCAGGTGTTCAAATACTTATTTGCAGCTGTATCATACCAATAAATAGTTAAAAAATCATACATTGTGATTTCTGGATTTTTTTTTAGATTATGTCTCTCACAGTGGACATGCACCTACGATGACAATTTCAGACCCCTCCATGATTTCTAAGTGGAAGAACTTGCAAAATAGCAAGGTTTTCAAATACTTATTTTCCTCACTGTATACTTCAAGGTTCTTCTCTGTTCTGTCACTGAGGTGGTGGAATGAACATCTACTAGATGTCCGAACTAGTAGTCCCTTGAGTCTTCAAGCGGCAGGTAAAGACCTACCTCTTCCTGAAACACTTAAACTAACACTTTCCAAGTTTGCTTTGTTCAAAAAAATAAAAAAATAAAAATTCTCTCAACAGAGTTGTAGGCTGATTTATCTTAAGTTTGTAATCGAGCATACCAGTGTAGAATTATTAATTGATAGAGACTCAAAGCACTTTTTTTGTGTCACTCTGAACAAGGGCATCTGCTAAATGCCACAAATGTAAATGTTTGTCTCAGATGATGTCCAGCATGTACTGTGACATTCTGAAGCAGAACATGATGCTCATCTTTCAGAAAATTGGCCGAACAGCAGTTTTTGGATATAATAACAACTCAAAACACAACACCAAGATGACAGCTGCCTTGCTGAGGAAGCTAAAGATGAAGGTGATGGAGTGGCCAAGCATGTCTTCAGCCCTGAACCCTATTAAGCACCTGTGGGGCATCCTCAAGTGAAAAGTGTCTAACATCCAGCAGCCCAGTGATGTCATTATGGAGGAGTGGAAGAGGATCCAAGCAACAACCTGTCCAGCTATGGTCAATTCCATGCCCAGCAGGATTAAGGCAGTGCTACATAACAATGGTGTACACACAAAATACTGACACTTTGGAAACAGTTTTGACATGTTCACCTAGGGTGTACTCACATTTGTTGCCAGTTATTAAGACAATAATGGCTGCATGTTGAGTTATTTTTAAAGGACAGCAAATCTGTACTGCTATACAAGCTGCAATTTCCTTTTTATAGTATTGTCCCATTATATAATAAAATGGTTGCTGAAATGTGAAGGATGTACTCACTTGTGAGTCCTTCCATCTCAGTAACAAACGGTTCAAACTCCTTCCATCCAGGAGGAGATTCAGGTACATTTGTATCAGAGTCAGAACATTATTTACCATGCTAAACTAAATTCTACAATATTAGGTAATATTAGTATATATTAGGCATAGAGCTTTGTTAAAAATAATGAAAAAAAAAAAGGCTATTACTGAACAGCCTTTCAATTGGTGCTGCTTTCCATTTAGTC
Source organism: Silurus meridionalis (assembly GCF_014805685.1). NCBI lineage: Eukaryota > Metazoa > Chordata > Actinopteri > Siluriformes > Siluridae > Silurus > Silurus meridionalis. The sequence continues at coordinate 10,363,512 of NC_060908.1, read as the reverse complement.
TTGATTTTAGTTATGCTGTAATAGCTAGTCTTGCCGGAGTCCCTACTTGCACCTTGATCAGACTGTACATTGTCCTAAACATTTAGTTAACATAAAGTACACTTAATAATCCCCATTTCTTTCTCACAGTCACCCCTTTACTCTCCTTCTCTCTTCCTTTCTTTCTCACTCACTGTCGAGTTAAACATGCTAATGAGCTACCAGTGACCAGTGTTTCTGTCCCTTTCTTCTCTTCAGTCTGCCTAAATAATCCTAATGCCCTACTTTTGGATGGAGTTCTCTTCAATTGGAGGCACTAATATCGTGAATTAAAACTTCACAACCCTTTTATTTCTGTAAAGCTGCTTTGGAACAAAGTTCATTGTTAAAAGCTCTATACAAATAAAACTGAATTGAAATTAAACACTAACATTAAATTACCAATTACATGTGGAGGGAAAGTTACATTTAATGTTAAAGGGGTAATTTAATGTACAATATAAATAATACCTCAAAGTAAACATTAACACAGTGGCCAAAATATTAAATATGCAGCATCCAGTTGAACAAAGTTGCAATGTGTATTAAACGTGTGTGTAAATGTCTCCTACCTTTCCACACAGGTAGACAATGTTAGTGTCTGGGTCATAGAAGGGAAGTAGCACTCCATTGCTGGTATCCATCTCGTGTACTGAAATTGGTTCATCCATGTTTTTCTGCAAATTATAATATCATGTTAATTGTCTATGCATGTTATATGTAAAATATAAAGAATGATACCTAAAGTGCACAACGTTTATTAACTAACTACATACAAATTCAAATAGAGTCAAACTCACAATGAACAAATCTATTTCTCATTCATGATACATGTCTCTTGTCACATCAAAGCAATTTAGCTGGAACATAAATTGTGGAAAAAAAGGAGTGGAATACTTTCTGACTATACTGTATGTATAGGAGTGAATTTGGGGATTATGGTTTGCATTTGATCAAAAAGCTGCTTGTGGCAGTTAGTGTGGCCAGACAGTATTGCTTTTTAGTATACTCATTTACACTCTGTAACTTTACACCAGGGGTGGCCAACCCACGGCTCACTTTGGCTTTGAAGAGAACTCCATCCAAAAGTAGGGCATTAGGATGATTTAGGCTCTCTTAGGATGATTTAGGCTCTCTTTGGCTGGTTTCATGCGGCTCTTACATTCATATCGAAGTTTGTGTTTGTGGGTTTTTTTTAATGTGTGTGTTCGCTTTGCTTGAGTCCAATACGGTACTTTTTAAGACTTAAATGAGCTTGCCCCTACTGGGAAACTTTGCGGTATTTTCATCTCACGCACATGCGCATTTGACGAAAATACCGCATTGAACTCAAGCGAAGTGAACACGCACATAAAAATAAAAAAACGCAAACAAAGTCTGTGTTTTCTACCTGAAATCAAAGCACCAATCTGTTCTGATTGACACCCATGTCAAAGAATTGCTTTGAGTGGCAACAGCGGAATACGAGCCAGATTTGAAGGGGATTGTTCAAGGCAAGGAATGCCAAAAGACCCACTAAGTAACATGCATAGTAAAAGAAAAACTCTATTGTAAATTATTAGGGCCCGAGCACCGAGGAGCAGGCCAGAATGGCCTGCACCGAAAGGTGCAAAGCCCTATTGTTTTCGCTCGGATTTAATTTTTTTTTTTTTTTCAACAAATGGCCATTTGGGGTCCCTTAACATGCTCAAAAACTCTTGAAATTTGGCATACACGTCAGAGTCATGGGGCCCTAGGGTCGGGCCAAGGCTGGAACATAGGCGTGGCAGGGGGGCTCTGAACTTTTAAATACTCCTCCTAGGATATTTATGCGATTGACACCAAAAGTGGCGAGACATTGTAGATGATAAATTGCGAAGGGATTTTTGATATCTCAAACGCTGTTCCCATGGCAACTCGTCAAACTTTACTTTCATTTTCAGGCGTATTTAAGCTCTTGCCATGCACTTTGGGTGCCTTAACATGCTCGAAAACACCGGACATTTGGCACAAACGTCAAAGTCGTCTGCCATTAGGACAGATTAAAGGCTGGAACATAGGCATGGCAGTAGGGCTCTGTAGCGCCCCCTGTAATGCAAAAACAAATATTGGTGCACAGATCAGGCAAACATGTACGCACATGTACGAGAGTTGGTATGTATATAGATCTCATCGACCCGAACAACTTTCACAGTCAAACCTATTAGCTCTGCCCAACAGAAAGTCGGCCATTTTGGATAGTTTCAAAAGTGCATGTGGTGAACTTTTAAATACTCCTCCTAGGGAATTCATGCGATTGACACCAAAAGTGGTCAACATGATGCCGAGACATTATAAATGCTAAATTGCGAACAGATTTTTGATATCTCAAACACTGTTGCCATGGCATCGTGTCAAATCTACTTACATTTTCAGGCATATTTAAACTCTTGGCATGCACTTTGGGTACCTTAACATGATCAAAAACACCGGAAATTTGGCACAGACAAAGTCATCTGCCATTAGGACCGATCAAAGGCTGGAACATAGGTGTGGCAGTAGGGCTCTGTAGCGCCCCCTGTAATGGATGTAAAAATTTTAATTTCAGGCATATTTAAGGCTTTTGGCGTGCTTAGATTAACTTGAAATAGTCCACTGATATTTACCCACTTGATGCACTTGCCCACCGTACATTGTTTTCTGGGAGGCACCATATAGCGACATACAAACGTGCGATTGCCCGCTATCGCTATATTATATATTTTGTCCATTTTTTTTTTTTTTTTTTTTTTTTTTTTGTTTTACACACATTGGCCAATTGGGGTCCCTTATCATACTCAAAAACTCTTGAAATTTGGCACATACGTCAGAGTCATGCGGCACTAGGCTGGGGCAAAGGCTGGAAAACAGGCGTGGCAGGGGGGCTCTGTAGCGCCCCCTGAAATGCAAAAACAAACATTGGTGCACAGATCGGGCAATTATGTACGCACATTGCACGAGACTTGGTACGCATATAGATCTCATCGACCCGAACAACTTTCGCCTTCAAAACTATGAGCTCCGCCCCAACAGGAAGTCAGCCATTTTGGTTTGTTTTATAAGTGCATGCGGTGAACTTTTAAATACTCCTCCTAGGGAATTCATGCAATTGACATCAAACGTGTTGAACATAATGCCGAGACATTAACCTTGCTAAATTGTGAAGGGATTTTTGATATCTTGAACGGTGCTGCCATGGCGCGGCGACTAATTTATGGTGAATTCAGAGAACAGGAAGTGTCTAATATCTCAAGCAAAAAATTTCTTATTGGGATGACACGCGGTGTGTATGTTCGGCCAAGGATTCAGATCGCATCGATGTGCCTATTGTGAATCTAGGACATTTAAATACTCCTCCTATTCCTATTCATGCGATTGACACCAAAAGTGGCCAACATGATGCCGAGACATTGTAGATGATAAATTGCGAAGGGATTTTTATTTTCTGTTCCCATGGTAACGCGTCAAACTTTACGCCATTTCAGGCATATTTAAGGCTTTTGGCGTGCTTAGATTAACTTGAAATTTGACACATACATCACATTTGTCGGTTGTTAAGTGTGGACAAAAAGGTCAGACAAAGGTGTGTCTCTTAAGTGGCTCACTAGCGCCCCCGTTTGTCTAAAATGTGGGGTTTTTTTTACCTACAGTCCCCAAATGGGTCAGTAACAACATAAAATAGTCCACTGATATTTACCCACTTGATGCACTTGCCCACCGTGCATTGTTTGCTGGGAGGCACTGTATAGCGATACACAAATGTGCGAGGGTCCGCCATCGCTGCTTGCAGCTATATTTATATTTTTGTTTGTGTACTTGGTTAAACTAGGAGTTTGTGTGTGTGAGACGTGAGATGTTCATTGTTGAAAATGACTGTCCTGTGGTCTTTGTACTGTAGGAGTCAATTTCTGTCATTATGTTGGTGTGTGACATTTACAATAAATCTGGCTGAGCAGAGGTGCGTGTGTGTGTGCGTGTGTTAGGGGAAGGGATGGGTGATGGTTATGTGTGCCCATGTGTATGATGTGGCTCTTTGTGGTAACAAAGTAAAAAAATGTGGCTCTCAGTCTCTGACTGGTTGGCCACCCCTGCTTTACACTCTCTATTCCCTGCGATGAATAAAGTGATCCAACAATCTATCTATCTAGTATTTCAAATAAGTTTTTTAATAAGTGTCACAGCAATACTCTTAATGTCATAATACTTTCTGAATGCACTGTAAATATGCAGGTATTGCTAATGCTAATGAGAATGCTAATCTAATGGTGAGTTGTACAGTGCTACAGCTCAGTTTACTTTCCTTGTTTTTTAACTGTTAGAATGGTAATGACAGTGTTAATCATTAAACATAAATGTGTTTACGTTCTTTAAGTTTTTATAGTAACCCACATAGACCACTGTTTTTTTTTTTTAATAGATTAATCACTTTCGAGGTACCTAGGTTTGGTGCCTCTGTATGTATGGAAAGATAGTAGTATATTTACTACTTTAAAACTTAACATATAAGGGCACCCAGAGGAAGGAGACAAACAGGTTGAATAAACAGGTGCTTTGCAGGTACACTGTATAGACAAACGTTTCCCACTGATATTTCATCTCAATTTGCATTGTTAATATCCTTCACTTTTCTGTGAAGATGTTACATTAGATATTGGAGTGGAGTTGTGAAGATCTGCGGTTATACTGCCTAACGAAGTCATTAGAAATGCCATACGAGGTCATTAGTAAAGTCTGGTACTGATGTGGTGAAATCAGGATAAGGGCATCTGCCAAATGCCATGTAAATAAAAACTAAAGGAGAAAGGGGTTGTGTGAGAAGAGGTCAGACAAAAGCTTGGTGGTGGTGAAGAGATGCTGGATGATAGGGCAACTACTGCAGAAGTGATAGAGACAGTCAGGACACTTGACATGACATCTGAGAGGAGAACAGACATGGTGGTGGAATGAGGTAGTACAGGAAAGCAAAAAGAAAATAAGTTGGCAAAAAAGAATTGGGATCGGCAGAGAGATAAAAAAAAAAAGTAGGCATGAGTACAAGGAGTGGCAACAGGTGAAGAGGGATTTGGCAAAAGCAAAAGAACTGCCATATAATGAACTGTATAAGAAGTTGGACTAAGGAGGAAGAAAAGTACTAATTGGCCAGGCAGAGAGACCAAACTGGGATGGATGTACTGCAAGTTAAGACAATAAAGGATGCAGATGAAAAAGTGAAAAAGTGTGGTAAAGAGAGGGTATTGAGAAGGTTAATTGAGTATTGTGAGCAGCTGATGAATATATGAATAAAGAAAATGAGATCAAGAGAAGGTTGGATGGTGTGGAGATAATGAAGCATCTAAGTACATTGTATTAGCAAGGATGAAGTGAGAGCAGCTATTAAAAGAATGAAGAGTGGAGAGTCGGTTGGCCCAGATGACATACGAGTAGAAGCAAGAAGATGTTTAGGAGAAATAGAAGTAGAGTTTGTTTAACAAGATCGTCTCTGAAGGTGAGAGGACACGTATGGAATGGTTTTTAAGAATAAGGAAGATGTGCAGACTTGCAGTAACTACAGAGGAATAATTATTAGTAACTCCATGAAGTTATGAAAAGAGTAGTGGAAGCTAGGCAGAGAGGAGAGGCCAAGGAAGAAAACAACAGACAAAACATTCTCATACTTTGAGAATGTTGACGAAGAAGTATAGAGAAGGTAAGAAGGAGTTGTGTTGTGTGTTTGTGGATTTAGAGAAAGCATACGAAAGGGTGCTAAGAGAGGAGTTGTGGTATTGTGTGAGGAAGTCAGGTGTGTCAGAGAAGTATGTGAGGGTGGTGCAGAACATGTATAAGTACAGTGTGACACAGTAAAGTGTGCAGTAGGAATGACTGACTGGTTGGGGGTGAAGGTTGGACTGCATCTTAGGATCGGCTCTGAGCCCTTTCCTGTTTGCAGTGGTGATGGACAGGTAGACGGACTAGGTCAGACAGGAGTCTCCATGGACTATGATGTTTGCGGATATTGTGATTCGTGGCGAAATTAGGGAGCAGGTGTAGAAGAGCCTGGAGAGGTGGAGTTACATGCTGGAGAGAAGGGGAATGAAAGTCATTAAGATTAAGACAGAGTACATGAGTGTGAATGAAAGGGAGGGCAGTGGAGTGGTGTGGTTGCAGGGAGAAGAGGTGAAGATGGATGAGTTTAAATACCATGGATCAACAGTGCAAAGTAATGGACTGTTAGAGAATTGAAGAAAAAAGTGCAAGTAGGGTGAAGGGGTAAAGAAGAGTGGTAGGAGTGATAGAAGGGTATCTACAAAAGTGGAAAAGAAAGCTTTTAAGACTGTAGTGAGACCTTCCATGTTTTATGGTTTACAGTCAGTGGTATTGACAAAAAGGCAGAACTGTCAAAGATGCTGCAATTGTCATTGGGAGTGACAGGTATGGACAAGATTAGAAATATATTTATTAGAGGTACCGTGCCGGTAGGGCATTTTTGAAACAAGGTATTATATAATGGCAAAAAGGCACAATGGATGGCAGCCTTGGCACATCTCTCTAGTACTTTCTTACTTTTTGTTTACTTTCTGTGTGTTTGGTTATCCTATCCTAATAACTTACAACTGCTTAACAGTTCACTCCAGACATTTATTCACCAGTTTTACCGAAATTTGGCTCAGTCACTCAATCCCGAAAAGCGGATTACTTCTCTCTGGATTCCACCTACACCGAGCGTATCGTGTAACGGAGCTATCAGGTGAAATAAAAGACGGCAGAATCTGCTTTTACATTAAAGAACATTGGTGTACAGATGTCACAGTGCTGAATAAATACTGCAGCCCAAACTTGGACTCACTGTTCATAAACTTTAAACCCTTTTATTCATCACGGGAAACAAGTTTACATCCCAGCGGGCCAAGGTGAGTGGAATTTTCCAATGCATCAACCCAGTCACAGGCACCTTAAGAGTGCCACAGAGAGACCCCTCAGTAAATACAGAATTGTATTTAAGGATTAGTTATTAGTAATATAACACATCTAGGCTGTACATTACAGAGATGTGTGTCTCAGGCCTCACCTGGTTCCATAAGGCCAGTTGTCTTTCACTCATGCGACTAAAGCCAGTAGTGAAGATGTTGCCATTAGCAAGAAAGATGGCCCTCATGGGCCGTGCACCCTCATGCGCTTTATCCTTCTCCTGTAAAAGACACAGCAAAGAGGTAAGAACAAACAACAGAGGTGCAATTAGTTATTACCACTAAGCTATACAAACTGTCATCTTCACTGTTTCCTGATTGTCAGAAGGGTGGAGTATTTCATTCACTTTCCAAAATACAGGCACAAACACTACCAAACGAAAATGCTATGGCTGTCAAAATTTACGCGTTAATGGATTAAAACAAATTAATTTTAACAGCACTAATTTTTATTAATGAGCGATTGATGCAGCATGCATTTCTGTTTGACTATTTGTATTAAAAATATAAATAAATAAATATTAAAGGTGAAATTTAAACCATCAACATGACACATTTATTCACAACATCCTTTCTTTACTCAGATATAAAAAAAAACATTATAAACTCCACCGAAAAATAGTTTTTAATCAATAAACATTTGTTTTGCTGATGGGCCAAGTCTCAGCAAGCACCAAAAACTGTCAAGATACACACATCCGACAATTTAAACTGTCTGTGTGAAAACACAGCAAAAGTTCTGTTTGGTGTCCTGATGATTTACGAAGGGCTGTCATAAAAGTGTTATAATTGCTAAGAAAAAATAATAAAATGACAACAAACTTTATACCTAAGCGTAGTCCTTCCCTACATATCCTCCACCTAAGGCAAAACACTTTTCCAAACGATGGATGAGCTGGTGGAGACCATTTTTAAAGAAGCCTTCATTCTGGCATCGTTTTCTGAAATGCCTGCCACAAGATGGTTTCTTCAAGAGATGGAAGAGGAAAAATTCACTGGGTGGGAGGTTGGGGGAGTAGGGGATGAGGCAGAATTTCGTACCCCAAGTCACCTGCAAGTTTCACCGGTTCGTGAGCTGAATGGCCTGGCACATTCTCATCAATAAAATAAACTCCCTTCGTGAGCATTTTACAATGCTTTGGTTTTGACCCTCTAGCAGTATTGTGCAGAACTATACTGCGGGTTTTATAAACAAGAAGAAATGTTCATGAACATACTCATTTCCTGAGACATAATAGATGGAAGTACTTTTAATACATGCAGCTAGAAGTAAACTTCCCGGTGACGTAGCATCTCTGAATGGTCTTTCTGTCTTATTGTCTACAGCATTCAAAGACCTTGGTATGATTATTGACCCTCGTCTGTCATTTAAGGCTTTATTTAATCATTTAATGAATAATATTACTAAATATTGCTGAAATTAGAAATATGATGTCGTTACAGGATGCAGAAAAGTTAGGTGATGCTTTTGTTGCATCTAGATTAGTCAACTGTAATGCTTTACTGTCTGGGCGCTTGAGCAAGTGCATAAATAAGCTTCAGTTATTCCAGAATGCAGCAACAAGAGTCCTTAACAGATCTAGAAAATATGACCACATCACCCCTGTTTTAATCAGTCTACACTGGCTTACAATTATATCTTGCATTGATTATAAAATACTGCTACTGACTTATAAAGCACTTAACAATCAAAGCCGCAGTATCGGAGTGAACTTCTTTACCATTATGATCTCTACGCCTACTTACATTAAAAGATGCAGACTATTTGTACCTCAAATAATGAAGACTACAGCAGGAATCAGATGTTTCTCTTATCAAGCCCCACAGTTATGAAACAGCCTTCCAATCAGTGTTTGAGACTCAGACACAGTCTCAGTGTTCAAGTGGAGGCTTAAAACATTTATTTAGTCAAGTCTTTTTTCAGTTAATTTTTTTTAGGTAAAGAAGCAGATCTGGAGGAATCATGGATATAAAGTGTTCGGTGAACTAGGATATTTGTATGCCGTCATGCCCTCAATCTCATGCGTTCACTCAGGTTTGTTGATGGTGGTATAGGATCTGCCCACTTCGTCTCGGCCTGCAACAGTCTGCTACACTGACTCAGGACTACAGTTTGCAATTAATCACCATCACTGCACACCTTAACATCATTTAGCTGTAATAACTGGACATTCAGTGCAACCCAGATGAGGATGGTTCCTTCTAAAGTCTGGTTCCTCTCAAGATTTCCTTATGCCATCTCAGGGAGTTTTTGCTTTCCACATTCGCTACCGGGTTGCTCATTAGGGACAAACTTACACTTATAAAGAACATCTTATTCATTCTTTCCTACCACAATATTTGTGTAAAGCTGCTTTGAGACAATTTCCATTGTTAAAAGCGCTATACAAATAAAAATGAATTGAATTAATAATAAACATAAATTTGCATAAAGCATCCATATTTGTCCATGTAAATGATTAGAGTATTGAAAAACTTGAAAAGTATTAATTTAAGATACATTTAGAACAGGTAAAAATATACAATTAAGTTGCAATTTATCGTGAGTTACCCAATGACAAATCATGCGATTAATCGCGATTAAATATTTTAATCGATTGACAGCCCTAGAAAATACACAATAAAAAATTTAAATAATGTACACTGTATGGTACAATCCCAAGTACAAGGAAAATAAGAATTTGTACTTTAATTCTTGAGTATATTATACTGCCTAATATATACCTAATATCAACATGATCTGTGTGCTACTAACTGCGATAATCTTGGCCTTGCGTGGGTCAATGACGCGCACTTTCTTGTCTTTGCATGCAGTGCAGATAAGGCTGCCATTGTGGTTCCAGCACACGCTGAAGATCATGTCTGGGTGCATGTCATCCAGTGTGATGAGTGCCTCACCCGTGCCCACATTCCAGATAAAAATCACATTGTCACCTCCTAAACAAAGAAAAAAATGGTTTTAGCACATTTTAAGAGTACATGGAAAACTTATCCTCCTTAAAATTTCATTAACATGTAGCAATAAAATGTTTACTAAAATGTCTATGTTCTTGATCAGAATTGATGGAATTCAACACTTTAGCTAAGATTTTTAAAAATATTGCACTGTTTTTTCATTTAACTATTCAGCAGGCAGTGCAGACTGCATGAAAATATCCTATGAAGCCCATGACACAGATCTAACAAACCCCCAGTGATACCCATGGGTTTTTGGCTTCTTATTATAAATCTTACAAGCGGGATGAAAGATTGGTCAAGAGTCCTCAATGGACAATGGGCATTGAATGTGTCATTTTGAGCCACAATCAAACACACATTTCACTAAATGGTATGGTGGGTTTCTGCAAAGAAATCAAAACAAATTGTTTCTTGGACTGTGAGTAAACCGAACCCTGCAAATAGGAATAAGCATGACTGACATTTCAAACTTAAACATATCAGTGCTAGTCATCTTCCACTTGCATTAGTGGTGAAATTTTTAAAACTGCTAACTATAAGCAAAGATTTCTGTATGATTACTCGCATTCATTGTCAAGTATGACTTCATAAATGGACAGCAGAACCGGGGAAGTTGAGTAAGAAACCCAAAGCTGAGCACAATTTTTTTTCCATTGTTTGGATAAGAAGAGTGACATTGATGATGGCATTAAGTTACTGGTGCTAGAGCAAGTGGAATGGATGTAGTGCTATTGTCCAACATTACTGGACAAGATGGTCTAGCTGGGTAAGAACCATTTGGTGGCATATTATGAGAGCAGGTGAGCCCTCATTCTCTCCTCCTTCCCATGTCTCTCCCGTCCTTCTCCAGTCCTTGCTCTTTGGAAACAAACAGCAATCCCCTCAAGACTAGTCACCACTGATCATTGATTTTCTCTTCTCCCTTTTTCAACCCCCCCATGTCTGTTATTGCTACCATTACTTCTCTTGTCAAGATGGCGCCACGGATGGCAGCCTTTTTGTTTATTGTCTGTGTGTTTAGTTACCCTACCCTAATAACTTACACTAAAGACTTGCTTAACATCGGGGAGTTCACCCCAGACACTTTTTCACCAGTTTTGACAAACCCGGAAAGTTATTTGGAGATCTTAGTTGGAGCAGCAGCTACTCTCTATGATACATGGAGGGGATACCGGTGGGGAAAGCGCGCCGGCGCGCTACTAAAGCTATGACAGAGTGGATTTAGAACTGCACTCCCGTTGATTCACCTGGCGAACCTCCACTCACTGCCGAACAAAATGGATGAACTAACTCTTCTTAACGTCACAAACAAAGATTTTGCATGCTCCGCTGCTCTCTGTTTTACTGAAACTTGGCTCAGTCACTTAATCCTGGACAGCGGATTACTTCTCTCGGGCTTCCACTTACACCGAGCGGGTCGCGTAACGGAGCTATCCGACAAAACGAAAGGCAGCAGAATCTGCTTTTACATTAACGAACGTTGGTGTACAGATGTCACAGTGCTGGATAAATACTGCAGCCCAAACTTGGAATCACTGGTAATAAATTGTAAACCGTTTTACTCACATGGAATTTTCCTCATTCATTCTGACCGGAGTTTACATCCCACCTCAGGCCAACGTGAATGATGCACTGCAAAACCTGGCAAACCAAATATCCGGCTTGGAGCAAAAACATCCGGATTCTCTTTTTATTATCCTTGGAGACTTTAACAGAGCAAAACTAACACTTAAGCTTCCAAAATACAGGCAACATATTAACTGTCCGACAAGAGGGAAAAACACACTGGATTATTGCTACACCGTTCTTAAGGACTCGTATCGCTCTGTACCCCAGGCAGCTTTAGGGAACTCTGATCACTGCTTGGTTCATCTTATTCCAACATACAGGCAGAAACTAAAATCTGTTAAGCCTGTAGTCAAAACAGTGAAGAGATGGACCAGTGAGGCAAAGCAGGAACTACAAGACTGCTTTGACTGCACTGATTGGAGTGTCTTTGAGGCTGGAACTGACAGCCTGGATGAGCTGACTGACACTGTGACATCCTACATCAGTTTTTGTGAAGACATGTGTGTGCGATCCAAAACCTTCTGCAAGTTCAGTAACCACAAGCCATGGTTCACAGCCAAACTGAAAAAACTTTGACATGCCAAGGAAGATGCAAACAGAGGGGCCGACAAAGCACTGTACAAGCAGGCCAGAAACCAACTGACAAAGGAGATCAGAATAGCCAAAAGAAGCTACTCTGAAAAGCTGAAAACCTGCTTCAGTGTGGAAAGGCCTGCAAAATATCACAAACTACAGGAGACCACCCCTCCCCACTGAAGCAAACAAAGACCTGGCTGACGACCTCAACACCTTCTACTGCAGGTTTGAGAACAATATCTTCACACCTCTCTTCCAACCCAGCCCAATGTCTGCCGCCATCACACCTCTGGAATCCTCTCTTACAACTCCTCCCAGCACTCAAGTTGCGCTCACGATTTGTGAAAAGGATGTGCATCGGCTCTTTCAGAGACAGAAGACAAGGAAATCTCCCGGCCCAGACGGTGTCTCCCCCTCCTGTCTCAAAGCAACCAACTGGCTCCCATCTTCACCTCTATCTTCAACAGATCACTGGAGTTGTGTGAGGTCCCCTCCTGCTTTAAACTCTCCACAATCATCCCGGTCAACAAGAAACCCTTCATTACTGGACTGAACGACTACAGGCCTGTCGCTCTGACATCTGTCGTCATGAAGACCTTTGAAAAGCTGGTATTGGCCCGTCTAAAGAAGGTGACAGAACAGCTGCTGGATCCCCTACAGTTTGCATACCGAGCAAACAGATAAACTACATTCTGTAACACCTTGACTGCCCAGGAACATATGCCCGAAATCTGTTTGTTGACTTTAGTTCAGCTTTCAATACAATAATTCCAGGAATCCTCCACTCCAAACTCCTAAACCTCACTATACCCCCTGCCATCTGCCAATGGATCACCAGCTTCCTGACAGACAGGAAACAACAGGTGAGACTGAGAGGAAGGATGTACTGCAAGTTAGAGCAATAAAGGATGGAGAGGGAAATGTGTTGACTAGTGAGGAGAGTGTGTTGAGAAGGTGGAGGGAGTATTTTGAGCAGCTGATGAATGAGGAAAATCAGAGAGAGAGAAGGTTGGATGATGTGGAGTTGGTGAAGCAGGATGTAAATAGGATTAGTAAGGAGGAAGTGAGCGCAGCGATCAAGAGGATGAAGAGTGGAAAGTCGGTTGGACCAGATGACATACCTGTAGAAGCGTGGAGATGTTTAGGAGAGGTGGCAGTGGAGTTTTTAACCAGATTGTTTAACAGGATTTTTGAAGGTGAAAAGATGCCTGAGGAATGGAGAAGAAGTGTGCTGGTACCGATCTTTAAGCATAAGGGAGATGTGCAGACCTGCAGTAACTACAGGGGAATTAAGTTGATCAGTCACACCATGAAGTTATGGGAAAGAGTAGTGGAAGCCAGGCTGAGAGAAGAGGTGACCATTTGTGAGCAACAGTATGGTTTCATCCCGAGGAAGAGCACCACAGATGCCTTATTTGCTCTGAGGATGTTGATTGACAAGTATAGAGAAGGACAGAAGGAATTGCATTGTGTATTTGTGGATTTAGAGAAAGCGTATGACAGAGTGCCAAGAGAGGAGTTGTGGTATTGTATGAGGAAGTCAGGTGTGTCAGAGAAGTATGTGAGGGTGGTGCAGGACATGTATGAGGACAGTGTGACGGCAGTGAAGTGTGCAGTAGGTACGACAGACTGGTTCAGGGTGAAGGTTGGACTGCATCAAGGATCAGCCCTAAACCCTTTCCTGTTCTCAGTGGTGATGGACAGGTTGACGGACGAGGTCAGACAGGAGTCTCCCTGGACTATGATGTTTGCGGATGATATTGTGATTTGTGGTGAGAGTAGGGAGCAGGTCGAGAAGAGCCTGGAGAGGTGGAGGTATGTGCTGGAAAGTAAGAGTAACACAGAGTACATGTGTGTAAATGAGAGGGAGGGCAGTGGAGTGATGCGGTTGCAGGGAGAAGAGGTGGAGAAGGTGGAGGAGTTCAGGTACCTGGGGTCAACGGTGCAAAGTAATGGAGAGTGTGTTAGAGAAGTAAAGAAAAGAGTGCAGGCAGGGTGGAGTGGGTGGAGAAGAGTGGCAGGAGTGATTTGTGATAGTAGGGTATCTGCAAGAATGAAAGGGAAAGTTTATAGGACTGTGGTGAGACCCGCAATGATGTATGGATTAGAGACAGTGGCATTGAGTAAAAGACAGGAGGTGGAGCTGGTGGTAGCAGAGCTGAAGATGTTAAGGTTTTCGTTGGGAGTGACGAGGATGGACAAAATTAGAAATGAGTTTATAAGAGGGACAGCACATGTAGGATGTTTTGGTGACAAGGTGAGGGAGGCGAGATTGAGACAGTTTGGACATGTGCAGAGGAGGGACATGAATTATATTGGTAGAAGAATGCTGAGGATGAAGCTACCAGGTAGGAGGAAAAGAGGAAGGCCAAGGAGGAGGTTCATGGATGTGGTGAGGGAAGACATGCAGGTAGTTGGTGTGAAAGAGGCAGATGTAGAGGACAGGGTGGTATGGAGACGGATGATCCGCTGTGGCGACCCCTAATGGGAGCAGCCGAAAGAAGAAGAAGAAGAAGAAGAAGAAGAAGAGAATTGACGCAGCACATAAATGAAAAGATGACATAGATGTTGGTCTTAAAAGAGCCATAAAGAACTGTTCTGTGTGATCTCCTGCATTCGGATTCCAAAAGAAGTCCTGACTGATCGGGACACTGCTTTCATATCACAAACATTGCATGAACTTTATGAATCACATTAAATCAATCCACACGAGCATGTACCATCTACAAACAGATAGACGGGTGACACGGCTTAAACAAATGCTCCAAAACATGAGACATAAAATCGTTCAGGTATAGTGGTTTGTGCCCCTGCTGTTTGCAGTTGGAGAGGTCTCGCAAGCACCCAAAGGGAGTTTCCCTATTTTAACTATTATACAGGCATGAACCTATTGGCATCCTAGATGTCATTAAAGAAAATGTTGAGAAAGGACCTTCCAAGAACAAAATGTAACAAAATTCACATAACACAGGAACATTTGCATCCGGCCCAAGAACAGCAGCCCTGACTGTATAACAGGGGTACTCTGCTATGGGAATTTACATTGGGAGACAAAGTTCTCATTTTAAACCTACGTGGAGTTCAAAATTACTCACAAAGTAGCATGGACCCTTTGGGGTCACATGGCCAGTTGGAGAGGTTGATTACCATCTAAAAAAACCCACAAAGAAAGGTGGTACCTGTGTCTCTGTCAGGGCTGGTAGGACCCAAATGCAGGACACCAACAGGGGGTTAAGAAAGAGTCCTTAATGTAAAACCAGTAGCAGGGAAAAGGCTAAGCAGTTCCAGATTTACAAAAGAGAGAGAAGGATTTCTAGCAAAAGACAATCTGTCAAAGAGTGGAAAAGGATGGCGATTCTTAAATAGTGAGGAAAATGTCCAATGCTCCAGAAATGCTAGAGGCAAAAAGGTGTACCGCTGCCCTGGAAGTGTGAGTCATGAACCAGTAAAGAATGCACCATCAACTGACAGTCTCTAGCAACAGTGGTTCCTGAGAGAAAAAAGCTCGGACCAAAAAACGTTAATAAACCGTCCCGATTCACCTTGTCCTCTGTGGAGACCACCCTTCGCAGTCCCAGAAAGAAGGAGTTTTTTTTGGTGTTATTCACCTCTACCTGTTCAAACCTCAGAAAGCACCATACTAAGACTGGTGGTATGCAGCCACCCATACCAGCTGCTCAAACACAAGAAAAAGGTGGTTTAGGATTAATTTAAGACTATGCTCTACATGGGGGTCATTGAATATGAACAAAAGTTAACAAAAAACAACACAATGGATTCACATTCATTATTATATTTAGAAAATACCAATTTTTATGCCGGTCATATAATTTTATAATTTTTTATAATTTGGTCTGTAAAAATATTGTCCGACATTAAACCGGTCCGTGAAAATATTGTCCGACATTAATCCGGTCCGTGGCGCAAAAAAAGATTGTGGACCACTGATTTATAGTAATAACTGGCAGCAGCCTTTAAAACATCTAAAAGTTGGCCTGAAAATCTTGAGGACTGCAGGATTCACAGCAAAATGCAAAAGTCTGCAACTGGGTAGGTGGAAGTACAGTATTTGGGATTTGACTTGTGTGCATCCCCAAATTAATAAGAGATTAAACCCAAGACCCAATGGAGGTGGCTGGCTATTAGTGTATGTTTGTGCCTAGTGCTTCTGACTGATTTGACCAAAAAGGGAGTGCCAGATCCAATCCAGAAGACAATCATGCCAGTAGGTTTTCACTCAGGTAAAAGGTGTATCAATCAGGCCCCTTTTACATTGGCCTAGCTTCTCTCCTTCTTTTGTTTTATAGATTGATGTATCAAAGAGCAAATGTCTATTTTTAATAATGGACATTCTTTTTCTCTCATAAAAAATGGGAAGACAGCTGGAGGCCTGACAGCAACCCAGCCTAAGTCAGGTGGTTGGGTATGCAGCAGCAGTGGTGTGGTCAAGTAACAGATTTTAATAGGGCAGAGATGGAGGAAACAAGTAGTAAGGAGCACATCCCTAAAGGCAAGGTAAAAAACTTATTAAATCAGGAAGTACAGGTCTTTAAACTTAAAGCAATGCCTAAACTATTATTGCTATACTGAAAAGCATGTTAGTCTAAGCGGTTTGGTCAGTAAAGCGATTTCCCAAAGTCTGCTAGAAAGTTGCCTACCAGCACTCAGGAGGACATTCCGGACTGTGGGGTGCCATGTCACAATGCCAACCCGCTTGGAATGTCCCTCTAACACAACAACAGGCTCTGAGTGTGGAGCAGTAAGTTCATTCTCTGGGATCTGCCACACCTAGGAAACCAATAAAAAGTTAACTCTGCACAGTTTGGCTGGTGCTTTGTTCTTTGTTCATATTACACTCAAATAAGTAGAAAACCATACCATTATGGTACAATCTTCAGACCCACTGGCAATGACGTGATCATTGTGAGGACACCAGTCGATGTCAAGCACAGGGCCTGTGTGTCCACAGACAGTTGGATAGGTTTTATCGATACGACCTGTCTGCAAAAGAAGACAATGAAAATTATATTCCAGCAAGCAGAGTTAATCTAAACAGAAAAATATCTTGCAACATGCATAGCTAAGACATTGAAGTTTGTGAATGTTTAAGATCAGAGCTATATTTATATATTGTCACAGTTCATAGCAAAGATCAGATAACAGACAAGCAGAAACAAGCAAGAATAATTCATGGAGAAGTAATCTAATAAGGAGCAAAGGGAAACAAAATAACACAGCAGAGCAAGTTACTGAAATAATGTCTGCAATGGAGTGGTGAGGTGGAGGACCTAAGTGAAGAAGAGAGGTGGAACAACTTTCATTGAGAAAACAGGAAGTGGAGCAAAGCCCTCTGCAAAGCAACCACCTTTGTGAAACTTGGAAGCAGGCACTAGATCTGCCAAGCAGAATGACTTAGGAATCTGGCACACACGCTGAATAAGACAAAGTCAAGAAGACAGATGGGATGTAACCTGCAGGAAAACATCAACCTTGAGGTCAGCAGGAGCTGTGATGACTACTTCCTCCATGATGCTCAGGAATCTGGCACACCAGCTAAATAATAACAAAGTCAGGAAGTTAGATGGTGATGTAACTTGCAGGACAACATCAACCTTGAAGTCAGCAGGACTGTGATGACTACTTCCTCCATGATGCTGACCTCATGCTTGGTCTTGGTTTGAGAGGCTGCCTCATCAACCTTGTGGTTGTACATCACTGGGATGTCATCACGTCATCTTCCCACAGAAGAGCTACTGAAAATTGTCAGAGTAGACAGGGCATGGCAGCTTTCTGCAATTAGGGCAGCACAATCGCACACTAAACCAAAGTGGGGATGTATGCATCCAAACTAGACCATGGAGCAGTGAAAAAAGGGGTCTGGTCTGATGAATAAAAAATAATTTTTCTGCATCATGTGGCGAGGTGTGGGTTGTTTACCTGAGGATTAAAATGTAGTAAAATGCACAATGAATGAAAGATAAGCCAGAAGAGGGAGTTTGATGCTCTGGGCAATGTTCTGCTGATAACCTACATAAACATTGTTAATTGACACACAGCATAAATTGTTGACTTGGCCTCACAGTTCAATATAGCATCTGTGGGATATGCTGGATAAAGTATGGATTATCTTTCGATAAAGGCCAATCCATGGATGTGTGTGTGTATGTGTATATGCAAGTTACCTTTTGAAGCGGAAGGACAATAAATGCTCCACCTCCACTGGCCTCCACAATAATGGCAACAAATTTGGGGTTGACAGCACAGAAGGCACTGTCCCAGGTGACTCGTGACACCCTGATGTCATCATAGCACTGATCATTTTTCACCGCCTGGCCAAAGACATGGCGAAACTTGCTCTGCCGTACCACACGTCTGATCATCTCTAAAGAAAAACAGATCAGAGATTCATTTAGCAGTCATTACTCTGGCTCACACTGGTTCTTCACAGACTTTCTTTGGGCAAGAAAGTGCAAAGTTGCCTTAAAATTTTTTTCGCAAAATGCTTAAGTTAGAAATGAAAAACTTTGTCTTAAAAAGAGATGTCTCACTAGTTCAGGGGTGTCCAAAATCCCATGTGCATATTTTACAATAAGAGGCACATGACCTTCAAGACAAACTTGACCTTCTGTTGTCAATTAGATGAAACTCCTGTTGTGGTAAATAAATAAATACTATATACAGTGGAACCCACTTATCTTGAACTCGGTTAACTCGACAACCCTATTAAGTTGACGTTTTTGAAGTGGAACCGCCAAATTCTCGCTTTGTCTTTGTCTTTGTATTTGTCTTTTTTATCGGTTATGTCACCAAACCCTAATATCTCGAGCACAAGGGGGGAAAAATGTGCCATTTAACGTCAGTTATTTTGGTGCAGCCGCAGAAGAACTCGCGAAAGTGGCGGAAAAATCAAGCCTTACAGATGCTACAGGTGTTGTGTTGTATACTGGTGAATCTCTGCTGTTAGTTAGTGCACATATGCCTTTTGTTGTTAAATGTTATGCGATGAGCGGAGGCAAAGTAGAAGCCGCGCTAAAAAGCACACGGGAGAACATGGGATGAGCAGCAAAAGCATAGAATGAACAATGGCAGCACCTGCCACGCCGAAGGGGCACATATGGTGCTCGTTTAGCATCATCACCAGCTCCTATTTAAACTTCCACACGCTCACCGTCTCTCAGCGGCTGCTCTTTTCTTCCCAAAGCGCACCGCGGATTCCCCCCGATCCTGCCGGTGTTCATTCTATGATTTTTGATGGTCATCACACGTTCCACGCCGCCAAGCGTGACTTTTGCCTCTCGTTCATCGCATAACATTTAACAACAAAAGGCATATGTGCACTAACTAACAGCAGAGATTCACCAGTATACAATACAACACCTGTAGCAGCTGTAAGCCTTGATTTTTCCGCCACTTCCGCAAGTTCTTCTGCGGCTGCACCGAGATAACCGACGTTAAATGGCAAATTTTTCCCCCCTAATTTTGATATTTTATATATATATATATATAGGCGATCAAAATTAGAGAACAATTTATGAAAAGGGCTGGGACGATTCACTAATCTGGCGATTCAATACTATCCCGATAGTTTTGTGCCGATTTAATACATATTGCGATTCTGTAGCTATTGCGATTCATTGTTTAAAGTGTGATTTTTGTTTGCTTAATAAAGATTAGATAATGCCAAATACTTAATTATACCCTTAAAGAAACTGTATATGAGTTATATTAACAAAAACAATGCATCACAGCTTTCTGAATTTTTATTTCAGGAGCATACACATACATAGTGCATAATGAACCTTGAACCATAAAACTTTCAAGTACCAAAAACTTTAATATAATATTCAAATGTGCAACAAAATAACTAAAAATAATACTTTCTAAAATAAAACAAAAGTGCTGTTAAACTGTTCCAATATCCAACTCAGTCAAGGTGCTAAAATCCTTCTTTCGCTTCCTCACCTCAGGTGAGCAGTGCAGCTGTTACTGCAGTCTGTTGCTCCCATGTCATAGGCACTATTCCATCTCGTTGAAACGTCTGTTATAATTTTGTGCACAGGGAGCTGCAGTAACTTTTGTTTTTCCTGCAAAACATGAAGTCCTGCAGCACTTCTATGGAAATATCCAGTGATGCGTCGTATTCGTCTGAGTAACTTCGTGACAGCGGGCAGCTTCAGTGCGCGCTGTGAGGCCAGATTGTGAATGTGCGCGTCGTGACTTAGTATAAAGAAAGCCGGTTAATTGGGCAGCGATAACCATATTAGAGTCAATGTTTGTGACTAAAGCAGGGTCTTTATCCGTTAAACAGTTCTCAAAGAGGTTTACTCCCCTGCCTCTGCCATGGTTTTGCTTTCTTGCGCCAGCATAAAACGGATACGACGTCATCTAATACAGACAACAACAAAATCGCCCTCTGTTGGAATAAAAGCAGTAACGTCTTTCCACCGCCTCTCTGGAAAAGTAAAATAATTAAATATACATCGATTCTGAGGTAAACAACGCGATCTCAAAATCGATTTAAAAAGAATCGCGATAGTTAGGTGAATCAAATTTTTTCTCCCACCCCTAATATATGTATATATTTAAACTCGTGAAGCAAGACATAAAACGCTAAAGAATCTGTAAGGTTTTTAGGCATCCGCAAAACAAATCTTAGTGAGTACCCACAGTCACACTGTGCTAACCCTAGTTTAGATTTTTGTCCTAGCATTGTTGTGTTTGTTTTCAAGTTTACTAATAAAAAAAAAATAAAAAATGCGGTCAAAGTGTGAGGTGAAAGCTAAACAAACTTGCAGTCAGCTACGTTTTTAAACAGAACAAAGGATGCGACCCGTACCAGCGTCCGGCTTCAGGAACAGGCTGAGGGCACGCGTACACCACGCTCCCTTACCTAGTATCCTGTTAGCCAACGTCCAGTCACTGGAGAACAAGCTTGATGACCTCAGGGCAAAGGTCAAGTTCCAGAGGGACATTCGGGACTGCAACCTTCTCTGCTTCACCAAGACATGGCTGAACCCAGCGGTACCGGACCACGCCATTCAGCCGGCTAAGTTTTTCTCGGTTTACCGCATGGACAGAACACTGGAGTCGGGGAAATCAAGAGGAGGTGGAGTGTGTCTGATGGTGAACAATAACTGGTGTGACATTGCAAACATCGTTCCTCCTTCACGTTCCTGAACACCAAACCTGGAACTACTGACCATCAAATGTCGGCCCTTTTATCTACCTCAGCTCAGCTCAAATCAGCTCAGTTATATTCAGTGCTGTTTATATCCCGCCTCAAGCGGACACGGACACTGCTTTACACGACTTACACAAGACAATAACTCTTCACCAAACACAGCATCGGGACGTTGAGCTCATTGTGGTAGGAGATTTTAACAGTGCCAACCTCAAGAGCGCACTACCGAACTTTCATCAGAACATCACCTGCCCCACCAGGGGTGAAAGGACACTGGACCACTGTTACACAACACTAAAGAACAGCTACAAGGCACAATCACGTCCACCGTTTGGGAAATCGGACCAGTCTTCCTCATTCCTGTTTACAAACAAAGGCTGAAACAGGAAGCTCAGGTTCAGAGGGAGGTCGCGCGCTGGACTGACCAATCGGTGGCCGCTCTGCAGGACGCTTTGGATGACTGAGACTGGGACATGTTCAGGCGCAGCTCTGATGACGTCAACATGTTTAAGGAAGTGGTTGTGGGATTCATCAGGAAACTAGCGGATGATAGGGTGCAAAAAAACACTACCAGAACATTTCCTAACCAAAAGCCGTGGGTGGATAAAACCATCCGCGACGCTCTGAGATCCCGCTCCGCTGCCTACAACACAGGGCTCTTACAGAGCTCGCAGAGCGGTTAAGGATGCAAAGCAGTGCTACGGGAGGAAACTAGAGTCAAAGTTTCAACATGGTGGCTCTAGGAGACTAAGAACAATCACGGACTATAGAACACAATTTTCTAGAATGGTGAATGCGGACGCTTCTCTGGCAGACGAGCTAAACACCTTTTACGCTCGCTTCGAGGCTGCAGCTAACCACGCTTGCGGTGCTAGCGGCACAACCAGCGTGCACACCGAGAGAGTTGGAGAGGTAAACACGTTCACAATCGCATGGCGTGAGGAGGGCATTCAATAGGGTGAATACCAGGAAGGCAGCACGACCAGATGTCATCACAGGTCGGGTTCTGAAAGCCTACGCTGACCAGCTAGCACCGGTGTTCACTGAGATATTCAACCTCTCACTGGAACAATCTGTTGTCCCCTCATGTTTCACAGTCCACCATTGTTCCTGTCCCGAAGAAACCCCAGCGCGCCTGCCTTAATGACTACTGCCCTGTAGCTTTAACCTCAGTAGTGATGAAGTGCTTCGAGAGACTGGTCAGAGACTTCATCACTGCCTCAATACCAGACACACTGGACCCACTACAGTTCGCATACAGTCAGAACCGTTCTACTGAGGACACCATTGCTCATCTCCTCCACACAACGATGAGCCAACTGGAACAAAGAAATGGGAATTATACAAATATGCTGTTTGTGGACTACAGTTCAGCATTTAACACCATAATTCCCCTCCACACTCACCTCTAAGTTGGAAATCCTGGGACTCAGCCTGCCGGTGTGCCAATGGATCTCTAACTTCCTGACAGACAGACCACAAGCCGTACGGAAACACACTTCATCCACCCTCACCCTCAGCACTGAAACTCCCCAGGGTTGTGTTCTGAGCTCCCTGCTGTACTCATTGTACACATATGACTTTGTGGCCACTTCCAACTTCCAAAACACACTTTATCCACCCTCACCCTCAGACAGCCTACTTACAGAAGGTTAAAAACCTGGAAAGATGGTGCCAGGAGAACAACCTTCTCCTGAACGTCAGCAAGACCAAGGAGTTGATCGTGGACTTCAGCACGAAGCAGGAGCGGTCATACCAACCGCTAAATATCAGCGGGACCCCAGTGGAGAGAGTGGACAGTTTCCGGTACCTAGGTGCTCACATCACACAGGACCTGTCTTGGTCCTGTCACACCAACACCCTGGTGAAGAAAGCCCGGCAGCGTCTGTACAATCTGAGACACTTAAGGGACATTAAATTTCCCTCTCAGGTGCTAAAGACTTTCTACACCTGCACCATTGAGAACGTTCTGATGCTTCTGAGAGCGTTCTTCCTGTTTCGGGAACAGCACCATGCAGGACAAGCGAGCCCTTCAGAGGGTGGTGCGTTCAGCTGAACGTACCATCCACACCGAGCTCCCTAACCTGCAGGACATCTACAGCATGAGGTGCCGGACCAGAGCCAGAAAGATTATGAAGGACCTCAGCCATCCCAATAATGGTCTCTTTTCTCTGTTGTGGTCAGGGAAACGCTTCCGCTCCCTGCAGGCCATTCGGTGTTTAAACCAGGAGACACCCAGGATCTAAAAACTGGCCCACTCTCTCCATCATCACACTTCTTCTCTGTACATATCTCACCTTTGGCACCACGACACTTTAAACTCTGGACTCGCACAGCACAGTGCACTTTATATTTTATACCACACCATTTCACGTGTATGTATGTATATATATATATATATATATATATATATATATATATATATATATATATATATATATATATATATACAGGGAGTGCAGAATTATTAGGCAAATGAGTATTTTGACCACATCATCCTCGTTATGCATGTTGTCTTACTCCAAGCTGTATAGGCTGGAAAGCCTACTACCAATTAAGCATATTAGGTGATGTGCATCTCTGTAATGAGAAGGGGTGTGGTCTAATGACATCAACACCCTATATCAGGTGTGCATAATTATTAGGCAACTTCCTTTCCTTTGGCAAAATGGGTCAAAAGAAGGACTTGACAGGCTCAGAAAAGTCAAAAATAGTGAGATATATTGCAGAGGGATGCAGCAGTCTTAAAATAGCCAAGCTTCTGAAGCGTGATCATCGAACAATCAAGCGTTTCATTCAAAATAGTCAACAGGGTCGCAAGAAGCGTGGAAAACCAAGGCGCAAAATAACTGCCCGTGAACTGAGAAAAGTCAAGCGTGCAGCTGCCAAGATGCCACTTGCCACCAGTTTGGCCATATTTCAGAGCTGCAACATCACTGAGTGCCCAAAAGCACAAGGTGTGCAATACTCAGAGACATGGCCAAGGTAAGAAAGGCAGAAAGTCGACCACCACTGAACAAGACACACAAGCTGAAACGTCAAGACTGGGCCAAGAAATATCTCAAGACTGATTTTCTAAGGTTTTATGGACTGATGAAATGAGAGTGAGTCTTGATGGGCCAGATGGATGGGCCCGTGGCTGGATTGGTAAAGGGCAGAGAGCTCCAGTCCGACTCAGACGCCAGCAAGGTGGAGGTGGAGTACTGGTTTGGGCTGGTATCATCAAAGATGAGCTTGTGGGGCCTTTTCGGGTTGAGGATGGAGTCAAGCTGAACTCCCAGTCCTACTGCCAGTTTCTGGAAGACACCTTCTTCAAGCAGTGGTACAGGAAGAAGTCTGCATCCTTCAAGAAAAACATGATTTTCATGCAGGACAATGCTCCATCACACACGCCCAAGTACTCCACAGCGTGGCTGGCAAGAAAGGGTATAAAAGAAGAAAATCTAATGATATGGCCTCCTTGTTCACCTGATCTGAACCCCATTGAGAACCTGTGGTCCATCATCAAATGTGCGATTTACAAGGAGGAAAACAGTACACCTCTCTGAACAGTGTCTGGGAGGTTGTGGTTGCTGCTGCACGCAATGTTGATGGTGAACAGATCAAAACACTGACAGAATCCATGGATGGCAGGCTTTTGAGTGTCCTTGCAAAGAAAGGTGGCTATATTGGTCACTGATTTGTTTTTGTTTGGTTTTGAATGTCAGAAATGTATATTTGTGAATGTTGAGATGTTATATTGGTTTCACTGGTAAAAATAAATAATTGAAATGGGTATGAATTTGTTTTTTGTTAAGTTGCCTAATAATTATGCACAGTAATAGTCACCTGCACACACAGATATCCCCCTAAAATAGCTAAAACTAAAAACTACTTCCAAAAATATTCAGCTTTGATATTAATGAGTTTTTTGTGTTCATTGAGAACATGGTTGTTGTTCAAATTAAATCCTCAAATAAAATTAATCCTCAAAAATACAACTTGCCTAATAATTCTGCACTCCCTGTATATGTATATATACACACAGTACAGACCAAAAGTTTATATATATTATATTTACAGTACAGACCAAAAGTTTGGACACACCTGCTCATTCAAAGAGTTTTCTTTATTTTCATGACCATAAAAATTGTAGATTCACACTGAAGGCATCAAAACTATGAATTAACACATGTGAAATTATATACATAACAAAAAAGTGAACTGAAAATATGTCATATTGTAGGTTCTTTAAAGTAGGCATCAAGAGAATGCAAAGAGTGTGCAAAGCAGTAATCTAAGCAAAAGGTGGCTACTTTGAAGAACCTACAATATGACATATTTTCAGTTGTTTCACACTTTTTTGTTATGTATATAATTCCACGTGTTAATTCATAGTTTTGATGCCTTCAGTGTGACTCTACAATTTTCATAGTCATGAAAATAAAGAAAACTCTGTGAATGAGCAGGTGTGTCCAAACTTTTGGTCTGTACTGTATATCTTTATATATTCTTATATTTTATTTTATATAGTTTTTATACTTTATTTACCAGTCTTTTTTTTCTTTCTATTATTTTTCTCCCCATCCTATTCCCTCATGCCAGACTGTCATAATAAGTGTTTTACTGCATGTCATACCCTGTATGTATGTGACAAATAAAATTTGATTTGATTTGATTTGATATGTTCCAGAGGGAACTCAGACATAAAAAGTATTGCATCCGGTAATTTCACGTGTGCTCACACTGTACCAAATATATGTACCGTTACTCCCCTAATATTTTAGCTAAAAGAAGAATAAATATAAGTTCTTCTTTTTTCAGCTTCTCCCATTTGTGGTTGCACAGCAGATCATCCGTCTCCATACACCCCCTGTCCTCTATATCTACCTCTTTCAAACCGACTACCTGCATGTCTTTCCTCACCACATCTATGAACCTCCTCTTTCACGGATAGACCAAGCGTCAGAAACCGGGAGTAACACAGAATGTTCTTCATAGTCCAAACATACACACACACGAGAGTTTGAGATGTGACTGAAGCAAATGGTACACTTAACTAAGTGCTCCCTGCGAAGAGTAGTCAGGAGCATGGAAGCACAGGGAACAGAGCAGTAGGTAGTCCGGAATGATCTATGGTAGTAACCTGTAAATCAGACAGTCAGTGAAAAGGAATAGGGACCTTATAAAGGGGACAGGTAAATGGGGGACCGATGTAGGTGATTAGTAGGAGGGAGAGGCTGAGCGAGAGTGTTGAGTGAAGGAGAGAGGCATGGCTGGTGGTTCTCTGACATTACCCCCTCCTCCAGGGGTGGCTCCTGGCGCCCTAACCTGATGCCAGGGACGCCCACGACCACAGTGTGTGGGACGGGTAGGATGATTGAGGTGTTGGGTTCGATTGAGGTGCTGGGTCCAAGACGTCTTGTCTGAGAACCCATGAGCGTTCCTCTGTTCCATACCCCTCCTTCCTACAGGGCAGTTCAGAGGCACAGATCTCGGGTAGATAGCCACACCTGGTCTCCTGGTTGGTAAAGAGGTGCCTCCGATGTGGTTCTGAGGGCTCTTTGGAACTGGGTATGTGCCAAACTTCCATACTTGCACGCTCTCTCAGACCCAGTGATCTACCACAGGGACGTTTGAAGATTCATCTGTCCAGGAAGATGCACTGGAATGAGGTCAGGCCGGTGGCTTCTTGACGTGGAAAGTTCTGTGCGCACTTGGCCCACAGGAGGAACCGGTTCCAGCTAGTTTGATCTTGGTGGCAGTAGGATCAGAGGTAGCAGCTCCTGTATTTTCCAATCTGTCTAGCCGTTAGTTTGTGGGTGACATCCAGATGAGAGGTTAATGGTAACACCAAGGAGCTTGAAAAGTGCCTTTCATACGTGGGATGTGAACTGAGGACCTCAGTCTAACACAATTTATTCTGGGAGGCCAAAATTCAGTAATACATGGTGGAAGAGTACCGTCTCTAGAGCTATGGGCAGACCAATCAGCAGGCTTTGGACAAGCAATCCACAGCTACTAGGACGCAGGTGTTACTTTCAGAGTTCGGCAGATCCGTGAGGAAATCGACACCCAGATGGGACCAGGGCTGTTGGGGGTTGGTAGGGGAACCAGTTTTCCCACTGATAAGTGGTGTGGTGTTTTTGACATGATTAGATTAGGTGGAATGATAGCTTCAGGGTCCGTGGGGTCGTCGGGGACATAAAGTCGGGAAAGGTCATGCCGTATGGACTGTCCATTTCTCCAGCGGTGTTTCAGATGTTCATGAACAAGGTGTTCTGACCGTTCCTCTATAGGTTCGTCATCGTCTACATCGATGACATCCACATCTACTCCTGAGACCTAACAGAACATCAAGGTCACGTCACCCAGGTCCTAGGACAATTACGGGAGCACCACCTCTACCTGAAGCTGGAGAAGTGTTCTACCAGTCTACGGTACAGTTCCTGGGGTACGACATCAGTCTGTCGGGAAGTTTAAGGCAGTTCTAGGCTGGCTTCACCTGGGTTCTACAAACTAGCTCCAACGCTTCTTAGGATTTTCCAATTTCTATCAACGGTTCATCCAGAGCTTCAGTTTGGTCACTGCCCCGCTCACCTCACTCCTGAGGCAAAAGGCCAAAACCATTGTGTGGAATCCGGAGGCCGAAGACGCCTTCCTCAAGCTCAAAAGGAGGTTCAGTACCGCCCCTCATCTACGACACCCGGATCCACAGTTCCTTTTCATGGATACCTCCTCCACAGGCACAGGGGCCACCTTATCCCAACAGACGGGTAACCCTCTGTGCCCGCAACCCTGTGACTTCTTTTCGAAGAAACTCTCTCCCGCTAAACAGAACTATGACATCGGAAATAGAGAACTGCTGGCTAGCAAACTGGCTCTCGAAGAATGGCTGCACTGGTTGGAAGGGGCGGTGCATCCATTCATGGTGATCACAGATAACAAGAACCTCCAAAACCTTCGGGAAGTTAAATGCCTTAACCCCCGGCAGTCCAGATGGGCTCTATTCCTCACCCGATTCCATTACACGATCACACTGCATGCAGGATGGCACCCAGCGCACTCTCTCTTCAAACTGTTGCCTTTTGGTCGGGGCTAGAGAGCTCCTGGAAGTTCTTTGACATCCTCCTTGGCCTTCCTCTTTTCCTCCATCCTGGCGGCTCCATTTTACGCATTCACCTACCGATATACCCCATGTCCCTCCTCTGCACATGCCCAAACCATTTCAATCTCGCCTCCCTCCCCTGGTCTCCAAAACGTCCTACATCCCTCTGATAAACTCGTTACTAATCCAGTCTATCCTTATTATTCTTCTCAACATTTTTAGCTCTGTGACCTCCTGCTCCACCTTCTGTCTTTTAGTCAATACCACTGTCTCTGAACCATACAGCATAGCAGGTCTCACCACAGTCCTATAAACTTTGCCCTTCACTCTTGCAGATACACTTCTATCACAAATAACTCCTGACACTCTTCTCCACCTACTCCACCATGCCTGCACCCCTTTCTTCACTTCTCTAACACACTCTCCATTACTTTGCATTGTTGACCCCAGGTATCTAAACTCCTCCACCTTCTCCACCTCTTCTCCCTGCAACTGCACAACTTCACTGCCTCCCTCTCATTCACACATCTTAATCCTGTCATGTGTCTTATTCCTGTGATATGTCTTATGTCTTATTCCTACTGAGTTTCATTCCCCTTCTCTCCAGCATGTACCTTCACCACTCCAGGCTCTTCCCAACCTGCTTCCTACTCTCACCACAAATCATCCACAAACATCATAGTCAACGGAGTCTCCTGCCTGACCTCATCCGTCTACCTGTCCATCACCACTGCAAACAGAAAAGAGCTCAGAGCCAATCCTTGATGCAATCCAACCTCCACCTTAAACCAGTCTGTTGTTCCTACTGCATATTTCACTGCTGTCACGATATCCTCATACATGTCCTGCACCACCCTTACATACTTCTCTGACACACCTGACTTTCTAATACAATACCACAACTGCACTCTCTGCACCCTGTCGTATGCTTTCTCTAGATCCACAAACACACAATGCTATTTCATCTGAACTTCTCAAAGCAAATATTGCGTCTGGAGTGCTCTGCCTAGGCATTAAACCTTGCTCAAAGATGGTCACAGATTTTCTCAGCCTGGCTTTCACTACTCTTTCCAATAACTTGGTGTGACTGATCAACTTTATTCCCCTGTAATTACTGCAGGACTGCACATCGCTATTATTCTTAAAAACCGGTACCAGCACACTCCTTCTCTATTTCCCCTTCCAAAACAACCTGGTTAAAAACTCCACTGCCATCTCTTCTAAACATCTCCATGCTTCTACCGGTATGTCATCTGGTCCAACCGACTTTCCACTCTTCATCCTCTTAATTGCAGCTCTCACGTCCTCCCTACTAATCCTATCCACTTCCTGCTTTACCATCTCCACACCATCCAACCTTCTCTCTCTCATTTTCCTCATTAATCAGCTGCCCTGAATCTCATACTACAGTCCTTCAGTTTCCATTATCTCATTCTTCTTTGTCCTCACACTCCTCCTCTTCTTCTTCTCCTCCAAAGCCATCCTACAGACAACCATTCAATGCTGTCTCGCTACACTGTCCCCTGCCAACACCTTGAACATAGTCCACCTGTGTGCACCTTTCTCCACTCTTATAAGTCAGTCAACTCTCATAACACTATGATCCTCCTTCCTCTTAAAATAAGTATTCACCACTGCCATTTCCTAGGGCTGGGCAATAAATCTATTTTATTGATTAACTCAAATGCGTATTTTACATCGATCAGTTTCAATAAAAATAGGGTTTCTCTTTAATGTCCGCCGACGCTCCCTTCTGGGCTTCCATAGTTTCGAATGAACTCAGCCCTCCCCCCGCACGTTTGCCATAGAGAGACATGGCAGCGAGCAGAAGAACGCGTTCCCAAAAAAGGCACAGTGTCATCTGTAATTTGGATTTGGTTCGGTTTTGCTGCGTCAGATGCAGCACAAACAACACCCCGCTGCAAAGTGTGTTTGAAGGCTGTTGCAAGCAAAGGTAGCAGTACCACCAATTTACTGCAGCACCTAAAACAGACGCATGCTGTCGAGTGGGAGAGATGTAGGGCCCAACGAAATGAACAAGACAGCGGCAGCACAAGACTGCGTTTATTTTACTGTGGAGTTTGTAAGAAAAGTAAAGGCAAAGTTAAAACTTTTTTTGAACATTTTCTTTGTCATATGCAGATTGATTTTAAGCAGGGGGAAAAAAAATCTATTTAAATCGCAAATCGGATTTTTTGTAAAAAAAAAAAATCGGGGATTTTTTTTTTTTTGCCCATATCGCCCAGCCCTACCATTTCCATCCTTTTGGCAAAATATTCCACCATCTGCCCTTCCACATTCCTTTCCTTAAGGCCATACATACCCATCACCTTCTTATCACCTCTGTTCCCTTCACCAACATGCTTATTAAAATCACTAATCTTTCTTTCCTAGGTTCACCTTCTACCACTTCATCCAACTCACTCCAGAATTTTTCCTTCTCCTCCATCTCACAACCCACTTGTGAAGCATAGGCACTGATGACATTTATCATCACCCCTTTAATTTTCAGCTTCACGTTCATCACCCTACCCATCACCTCTCTTCACCTCCACCACCCACTTACTGTACTCTTCCTTCAGAATCACACCTACACCATTTCTCTTTCCAGCCACACCATGATAGAATAGTTTAACCCCCCTCAAATGTTTATTTAGCTCAACCTTTCACAATACATGGTCACCAGAGTCAGATGTGTTCATGTGTACGACCACCAGACACTGCTAATAATCTGCATGATGTTATCAATATCCTTCGTGACCTCCGCTTGCTGCGACCTCCGCTTGCTGCGACCTCCGCCACAAAGACCAGGCCCCCAGCCCTCGGGTGTCACCTGATGCCGGGAGAGGGAACGTCGGAAGCACTGTGCTAAATGCTAACCATAGCCTCTCCCGTTCATTTTTCTTTCAAATGTCTGCTCCCTGGACAATAAACTGGATTACATCCAACTTCTGCGAAACCACACAGTGAGAGTTTAGAGACTATTGCGTCTTTGTTTTCACAGAGACGTGGCTCAGCGACAGAGTCCCGGAAGTGTCGGAGTGTACATTCCTCCCAGCGCTAATGCTAAGGAGGCACTGAGTGAACTCTACGGCGCTATTAGTGACCCCGACGGATTGTTTATTATCGCCGCAGATTTCAACCATGTGAATCTTAGGACTGTGCTCCCTAAACTCCATCAGCATGTGGACTTTGCAACGAGATGAGCGAACATGCTGGATCTTGTTTACACCGCGCAGAGCCCCGCCCCCATCTCGGCTACTCAGACCACAGCTCTGTTATGTTAATTCCAGTATACAGACCGTTTGTCAGACGCTCTAAACCGGTTCTGAAACAGGTGCAAATCTTCCATCAACTTGAAGGAGTACACATCATCAGTGACCAGCTACATCAGCAAGTGCGTTGATAATGTGACCATCTCCAAGACCATTTACAACTACATGCTTCAACCAGAAGTCGTGGATGACTGCAAATGTGCGTGTGCTGTTGAAACATAGAGACTCTGCCTTCAGAGTGCTCAGGGAATGTGCAGAACAGCTAGCAGATGTCTTCAGTGACATCTTCAACATCTCCCTGTGCAGCAACGTTGTTCCCACGTGCCTCAAGACAACGACCATTGTTCCCGTGCCGAAGAAATCTACTGTCTCCTGCCTTAATGACTATCGTCCTGTCGCGCTCACACCCATCGAGATGAAGTGCTTCGAAAGGCTTGTCATGAGGCACATTAAGACCCAGCTTACACTCTCCCTGGACCCCATGTAGTTTGCGTATCGTCCAAACCATTCCACGGACGATGCCATCTCCACAACCCTTCATCTGGTTCTCACCCACCTGTACAACAAGGACTCATATGTACGAATGCTATTCATTGACTTCAGCTCAGCATTCAACACAATCATTCCTCAGCACCTGATCGAGAAGGTGAGCCTACTGGGCCTGAACACCTCCCTCTGCAACTGGATCCTGGACTTCCTGACTGGGAGACCTCAGTCCGTCCGGATCGGGAACAGCATCTTCAGCAACACCACACTGAGCACTGGGGCCCCTCAAGGCTGTGTGCTCAGCCCACCGCTGTTCACTCTGCTGACTCACGACTGTGTAGCAATGCACAGCTCCAACCATATCGTCAAGTTTCAACTTGATGATGGTGGGTCTAATCAGCAAGAACGACGAGTCAGCCTACAGAGAGGAGGTGAAACAGCTAACTGCCTGGTGTGAAGCAAACAACCTGTTTCTGAACGTTGACAAAACCAAAGAGATGGTTGTGGACTTCAGGAGAGCACAGAGCGACCAATCTCCACTGATTATTTATGGATCCTCAGTGGAACTCATCAAGAGCACCAAATCCCTTGGTGTTCATCTGGCAGACAACCTCACCTGGTCACTCAACACCAGCTCCATCACGAAGAAAGCCCAGCAGCGTCTCTACTTCTTGAGAAGGTTGAGGAAAGCCCATCTCCCTCCCCCCATCCTGACCATGTTCTACAGAGGGACCATTTAGAGCATCTTGAGCAGCTGCATCACTGCCTGGTTTGGGAACTGCACTGTCTCGGATCGCAAGACCCTACAGAGGATAGTATGGACAGCTGAGAAGATCATCGGGTCTCTCTCCCCTCTATTATGCACATTTACACCACACGCTGCATCCGCAAAGCACACAGCATTGTGGACGACCACACACACCCCTCACACACACTTTTCACTCTCCTGCCATCAAGACCACATCAAGACTGTGCGACAGTATATTTCCTCAAGCCATCAGGCTTCTCAATACACAGAACTGAAACGGAACTCACTCACTCACACACACTCACTCACTCACTCAAATGTGTGCTACCGAACTGTACAACCTGGACTTAACACTTAACACACACTCATTACTCATCTCAATCCATTCCACCACTATTTATTTATTTATTTATTTATTATTATTTATACTTGACCGTACTACATTCTTTAACTGCTGTTTTTTGCACCTT
Source organism: Silurus meridionalis (assembly GCF_014805685.1). Taxonomy (NCBI): domain Eukaryota; kingdom Metazoa; phylum Chordata; class Actinopteri; order Siluriformes; family Siluridae; genus Silurus; species Silurus meridionalis. Next base: position 10,330,203 of record NC_060908.1, on the reverse strand, counting down.
TCACTGTATTATACTGTTTACATGCTGTTTTTTGCACCTTTCACTCTATTATACTATACTATTTACATGCTGTCTTTTGCACCTCTTGACTGCTGCTGTTTTTTTGCACTACATTGTTCTGTTTATATTCACATGTATAGTTTTTTCATTCTCCTCGCACAGTACTGTATAATCAAAGTATACAGTAGGTTAACTAGTCGGTGCTATATTGGGTTTTGTGTCTTGTCTTGTGTTGTCTGTCTGCACTGTCTGTCTGTACTGTTTTTCGTCTGCACTGTTTGCACCAGGTTGCACTCGATGCACTTTATGTAGCTTGTGTTATGTTATAGCTCTATGTTGTTGTTTAGTGTAGCACCAGGGTTCCGGAGGAACGTTGTATCGTTTTTACTGTGTACTGTGTACCACTGTGTATAGTAGAAATGACAATAAAAGCCTCTTGACGTGACTTGATTTAAAATGCCCACCCTAACCTCCACTCTCCTACACTTCTACTCCTGCTGTCCTTTTCTTCTCCTCCTTCGGCCAACAGTAGCCAAATTTCCACAGGTACTCTGTTGGCTAACAAACCTCTGGCGGTCATTGGTAACCCGGGCTTCGACCCGCATATTTGATTTAGCTTGTTTTACGCTGGATGCCCTTCATAACGCAACCCTCCCCATTTATCCAGGTTTGGGACCGGCACTGAGGCATGGGAGCATTTTATATTAAACGCAAGGCAATATTACTATTTTATATTAATATGCTGTAAAACTGTAAGCCTTTAAGCCTGTAAGTTATGCAAAGCTGAGCTTGTGTGGCATGGATGTAGGATTCATAAACACATGAAAAGAAAACACACTGGTGTCACGGATAACGGTGAAACATCAGCACAGTAAGCAAAACCTGTTTCTCCTTATCATGGTATAGTTTAATGAAGTGCTATTTATTTATGCTTATTTTATGTAAATAATATACAAAATTGCATTAATTATATAGTATATGTTGTAGAATATAAAATATATTATAGTGTGATATTTCCTTTATATTTTTTGTGAGCCAGATTTAGAAGAGGCTTCCTTCTGGGATGAGGCCATGCAAACAGACTTGTTGCAGTGTGTGGCATATAAGGGTTGAGCACTGAAAAGCAGACCTTCTGCTTCTGCAAACTCTAAAGCAATGCTGGCAGCACTCATGCCTTTTTTTACTTCACTTCTACACCTAATGCACAGCACAAGGACTTCTTTGGTCGGCTCTTGTGTTTCACTTGGAACAGGCCTCACGTCTTGGAAAACCTCTGTATGACCCTGGCCACTGTACCGTAAATCAGTTTCAGGTTGTTAACGATCTTACAGCCTCGGCAATCTTTATAGAGAGCAACAATTCTAATTCTTAAATATTAAGAAAGTTCTTTGCCATGAGGTGCAATGTTGAGCATCCAGTGGTCAGTATGAGAGAAGTGAATCCAAAAGAGCTGTCAAAGGATGTCAGGGACAAGATTGTAGACCTGCACAAGGCTGGAATGGGCTACAGGACCATCAACAAGAAGTTTGGGGAGAAAAAGACCACTGTTGGAGCGATAATTCAAAAATGGAATAAATAAAAGATTAGTCAATCGCCCTCACTCTGGAGCTCCATGCAAAATCTCACCTCATTGGGTAAGGATGATTCTGAGAAAGATGAGAGATCAGCTCAGAATTACACAGAAGGAACTTGTTGATGATTTCAAGGGAGCTGGCACCACAGTCACCAAGAAAACCATTGGTAACACACCAAGGTATCTCTGCTCTATGCACATGAACAGGCTGTCTGAAGTTTGCCAAACTTTCTTTAATGTTTTTCTTATGGATTTTTTATATTCTGTCTCTCTGTTAAAATAAACCTACCATAAACATTCTACATTGTTTATTTCTTTGTAAGGGGATCAAAAAAAATATTTCCCCAAGTATAAAAAAAAAAAAAAAATTATTTATATATATAACCTCGGGTTACGAACGCCCCGGCATACGTATAATTCAGGTTACGAATCGCAGTTCATCAAAATTTTTGCCCCTGGTTACGAACAAAATTTCAGGATATGAACGTCGCGCACCAAAAAATCACAGGCAAGTCGGTTCTTTTCTTATCGCCACCCACACTCTATCCACGCGTATCGGGATACGAACTTTTTAGGTTACTGAATAAAGTACGGAACCAATTAAATTAAGTAACCGAGGTTCCACTGTATATATATATATATATATATATATATATATATATATATATATATATATATATATATAAACAATTTGTAAAAATAAATATAATAATAGAAATAATAGGGGAAAAAATAGAATATAAAATATACTAAAACTAATTAACATAATCCAAATACTGTATACAATATTTTGTATTAAATAATAAAAAATAATAAATATTAATAATAAATAAAATGTTCACTTAAAAAAATTCATTCGCCCTAGTCCAGTGCGCATAATGTAGACTCGTTATGTTCGAAAAAAAGCTAGCGGCGACTCTCCTCCGTTTTATTTTTGAACAAATTACACTTTGAGGACAGGTTTAGTCGTGTCCGCGAAAGTGTGTATGTGCAGACACTGTTGAAAACGTACAACTAATGGATATAAAGGCTATGGCAGTGAAAAATGTGCAAAGCTGGTAAACAAGTACAGTAAGTATATATTTATGTATAAAACTGGTATAAGCCACATATTGAGTTTAACTATAGTGGCTGCTAGTTGAAGAGTACATGGGGGATTTCTCCTTGAACAAATTCCCTGCTGGGTTGTTTCTTTCTGTAAAAAAAACAGCATTTATGTATGCAAAGTGAAGCAATTTGGTAAATCAACATTTGTATTGTTTTTAATGATAATTGCAGAAGGCAGTTTGCCAACCATGCTTTAAAACTAGGGATGCAATGAATATTCGGCCACCGAAAATTTTCGGCCGAAAATGGCCCGAAAGACTTTGATCACCGAAACAACACGGCCGAAACAGTTTGTTGTGATGACGCAAACAGAAACCCGCGCCTGCAGCAACGTGTGGACGTATTTCAGTATATCTGAGAAAGACCCACGGATAGCGATTTGCAAAACATGTAATGCAGAAATTTCAAGAGGAGGTTCGTCTGCACGTCGGGTTTAATTTATCAGCTAAAATGCAAACATCCCGATCGCTTTGCTGAATATGAGAGGAACGCGGCACAGAAAAGCAAAACCCCTCCGAGCACGTTTTTGAAAAGGCAAGGAAGTTTCCCTGTGACAGTGTCATGGCAAAGGTCATTACACAAAAGATTATGGAATGCATTGCCTTAGATGATCAGCCATTCTCTGTCGTAGAAGATGTGAGGTTTCGCAGGCTGATCGAGCAAATTGAGCCCCGTTATGCCATACCGAGCAGACGACATTTTTCAGAGGTGTGTTTACTTGAGCTGTTTAATGTTGTTGCAACTCACGTTCATAAGCATATAACTGCAGATATTTCAGCAATCAGTTTCACGAAAGACTTTTGTTTGAATTTTATTTTATCCTGTGCATTGTTGCAATGTGCTATAAATAAATATTTTCATAATTTGTAATTGATTTATTCTTTGGAACTTTAATATTAATTTATGCAATTGAAAAAAATAATAATTAATAATAATAGGCATTATTTCTTTCGGTGTTTCGGTTTTCGGCCTTGCTTTCCTCTTTTTCGGTTTTCGGTTTCAGCCAAGAATTTTCATTTCAGTGCATCCCTATTTATAACTCAATATAAAATATAATACATTGTTTTGACAATTTTTGTTTAAAACAATACACATATATTTAGTTCAGGTGTGAAGATATAAGCATCTAGAATATATAATTAATTTAATTATATAATGATATATGCATAAACTAAATACAAACATTGAAAACAAGCATTTGAACGTAGTAAAGCCGTAGTAAATCACTTTTGAAAACATGTATGTTTACTGTTTACTGTAAGAGAATGAAACCGAGAAACGCAACAATCTAACAGGCTTGATTAAAAAATAATAAAATATGCATTGGCGTACAAATGCATAAGCATTCGCTGAAAACTACAACAGTGACCAAAAATATAATTGTTTACTGCTGCTATTATTTGCTGCTTTTTTTGCAAGCGGCCATGTTGTCTTGCTGTCACGCTAACCCATAACTTGAGCAGCCCAACTAACCGATAATAACATTCGTTGTGAACGAATCAATTAGTTTTTTCACGTGTCTGTAATTTACTCAAGTATTTTCATTTGGTGAGACCTAATTGAAGAAGCCGAAATAAAGTTTTATTTTAATTCGGGGAGACTTTAACTTTAATTTCCCTACATTTCAAAGTCAAATACCTTTTTACTCAACTACATACCGAAAAATCAGTCTTTCCTTTCCTTAATTTATGAGTGGATAAAAACTTATCTGGTCAAATAAACAGCAAGCCACCAATCAGGGTAGAGCATGCACTCTGTTTTAAACTCGTTTTGAATGCTGCTTGGCTGTGGCGGATTTAGTGGCACGAGGTGTTAAGGCAAAAATAAATCTTTTATTGTTTTTTTTCCCCCGCTCAATTACACACAGTCGCGTCAAATATTATATCATGTCATGGACAAGAAACCTGGTCGGAACTGGGAATGTGTGCCCACCGACTGGAGAAGTTCCCTCACTCATACACTCAGAAAGGCAAGTGGGGGTTGGATGACATCACGTCAGTAAGGAGAACTGAATCCAAATTGAAATTATGGATGACAAAAAAAGTCTAAACCATCAGGAGCCCAATTCAGGCAAAATAGGAAAGAAGTAGGGGGAAATGTGCAAAAGATAAAGGTGTGTATGCAGCTCTATCACTCATCTCGTTATGGGAAAAGTATGCATTTAATGAAATATTTTAACTGTATATGCTGTGTTGCCTGCTGTGATTTTACTCATAGGGCAACAATGTTTATTTTAGCTGCATAACATTATAATTTATAGTATGTGGTTTATCATAATGTGTGTAGTAGGGCTGCACGATTAATCGAAAAATGAATCACGATCTCGATTCATACATACATTCGATCTTTTTAAATGACGGCGATTCACGTGCAAATATAGTATTTCCCTGTATTTAGATGCTGCATTCACGTGTTCACGTATTTACTTACAACATTCTAAGATGCTATATCAGTCAAACTTACTCACACTGTGTAATACCAAACCCTATTTATTAACCAATCAGACCCGATCGTTTCTCTCCTCCCGCGTCCTTATTTGCGGCGTTCTGCTGTCACTCACGTGACGTGTATCAAAGCGGCAGACCCGAATACATTGGTGGATTTAGAGCGGTAACATAACTTGGTGGATTTAGAGCGGTAACATTGGTTTCATTCAAAAGAGAGGAAAAAATTAGCGCCAGTTCAGAAATTCCTGGTGGCAACGATGCAGAAACATTGGTAACGAAAAAAGGAGCACATTGCACCGTGTGGAATTTTTTCGGGTTTAAACCTGACGATGATGCGCAACGAGTCGTAATCTGTAAGCAGTGCTTTGGCATTGTGGCAGCCCCGCAAGGTAACACCACCAATCTCTACAACCACCTCAGACGTCACCACAAAATACAGTACGAATTAGCCATGAAAGACAAGGGAGCCACACTAAAAAATACCAGCCGCCAGACCACACAAACTTCAATAACTCAGACATTACACGGTGCATCCCCATACCCCTCAAGTTCCCAGCGGCACAAAGACATAACAAACGCCATCGCTTATCACCTAGCTAAAGACATGGCTCCTATAAACACTGTTGAAAACGAGGGATTTAAGGCAATGATAAAGACTTTAGACAAGCGCTACTGTCTGCCCTCTCGCAACTATTGTTCATCCGTTGCGTTGCCAGGTCTATATACTCAGTGTCGCATGACAGTCGAGAAAGAACTGCAAAATGCAAATTACTACTACTTTTATTATAACTGAAAATCCTGTGTAGCACTGTTTTTACTTGAGTGCAATAAATGTTTTGGTTGAAAACATGAGAATCGTGTGAGAGAATCGTGATCTCAATTCCCATGGAGAAAAATTGTGATTCACATTTTAGCAAGAATCGTGCAGCCCTAGTGTGTAGCTACAAAACAAATCCATCCTCACTAGTCTAGTTGGATTGAAGTTAAACAGCACTTATTGGTTTGGTTCCCTTTAAGTGAGGTGATGTCAAAGGTTTTCTCTGATTGTACTGAATATGTCCTGAACTGATTTCAGTAAGGGGAATCTCCAGTGCAGCTTAAACAGTGCAGCTTAAACGGCTCATTTAAATAACATATAAAGATATAGAGGTTGTATGTATCTTATGGCTACAATTAGCCAAGGAGTTGGTTCTGAGTGACGATGACGTGTGTATTTCATTGTTCAATAAATGCATTTAGGGTGATAATTATACATAAAGGGGAGCTCTTAGAAATGTATCCAAATTTGTGGATTGCTCTGAGAATCTCTTACTCATCCAGTGATGGTAGCTGAAGCAGAAAGGAGCTTTTATATAAAAGTCATTCACACACCATTTTACATGCATGTTTTTCACTTATTAAAGACAAAACACTCACAAACAGAGGAAATGTAATTTATTGATTTATATCGAATTTCAAAAAATAACTGTTAGTTTGTTTTGATCATTGATCATTTCAAATTCACCTTTTGTGGCATTTGTTACTTTGCTCGCACACAAACAGTGGTTCCTGTATTTCTGTTTTAGGCTTATCTTTTGCAGGCTCAACATGACCTTGTGTAGTTGTCTCTCCTAACTTTCTCTTCTGTTCACACACACACACACACACACACACACCTGGCAGCCCTCCCTTTCTCGCTCCTTTTCTTTGGAAGTATGTCTTCATGTGTGAGACAATAAACTTTAGAACTTCTCTCTGAGAGCTGCCTCGTGTGTTTTCATTGAGACTTCCCCAAGCGCTTGTAGGAGAGCAGAGATCGAGAGGAAAGGCTGAATTCGGGGGTATCCTGTCTATACAACAGAAGGTGATCCTGTCCAGGAGGCAGATGATGAGATAATTCCTTACATTATATAAACCCATATTTTTTTCACAATAGAAAATGGAAAATCTAAATGCTTAAACTGAGAAAATGTACCATCTTCAGGAAAAAAAAGGTCATTTTGAATTTGACTGCTGCAAGTCTCAAAAAAAGTTGGCATGGGGATACAAACGTGTTGAAAAAGTAAGTGTGATTGTTTCTCCAACTCAAATTTTATTCTGCTACTAATTAGGGTCATTGACAACAGGTGAGTAAGATGATTGGGTATAAACAGTCATGATTCTGTAATGGAAATTACTGCATGGGCTTATTAAAATCTCCAGAAATCATTGTCTATGAACACAGTTTGCCTCTTCATCCACAAACCTAGGTTAAATCTCTATCAAGTCAAGGAGCTTGTATTGTCATTTCAACCCTATATAGCTGATGCAGTACACAGCGAAACATCCTCGCCACATAAAGTGCATCGTGTGCAACCTGGTGCAAACAGTGCAAGACAGACAGTGCAAAGACAACACGGAACAGTGTAGGACAAATACACAAAACACACAATTGCGCCACCAGCAAACCTACTGTATATTATACAGTACAGTGTGCAGAGAGAACTGAGTATAGGAGTGTACTTGTGAGTAAACAAAATTTAAACAAAAGGGTTTGTGCAAAACATACGTGAATACGATCCAGAAATGCCACCATTTTTTACATTTTTCGGTTTTCAGCCAAGAATTTTCATTTCGGTGCATCCCTAATATATATAAATATATATATATATATATATATATATATATATATATATATATATATATATATTTGGCTGTCAAAATGTAAATTATTGTAAACGGCACTAAGTTTTATTGTTTTATTGAAGTTTTATTGAATTTTATTTATCAATTTAGCGCGCATTTCTGTTTTTACCATTTTTATAAAAAATTTAAATACATTAATAAATATCTAAATATAAAAGAGGGGAGATTAAAACCTTCGGGAAAAAATACATTTATCCACGATGTCCTTTCTTTACTTAGATATAAAATAAATAAATAAACTCCAGATAAAAATATTTTTAATTAGTAAACTAATGTTTTATTTATGCGCCAAGTCTCAAATCAAACACAAAATCCGACATGTTTTACACAATTAACCCTCTAGGTGGCGTTTTGTGGGTTTTTCCCTCATAATGCCGACACAAACTACTTTTTACTTAAGTACATGTCTGAGCCAAGACTTCTTTACTTTCACTTGAGTAAAAAAGTTTAATCAGTACTTCAACTTTTACCCGAGTATTTTAAAACATGAGTATCTGTACTTCTACTTAAGTAAAGGATGTGTGTACTTTTGCCACCTCTGCAAAGGACACACATAACTGTTGAGCAGCTGAAGTCCTGCATCAGACACATATATGGACAACATTCCACTCCATAAACTTCAGCAACTGGTCTCCTCAGTCCCTAGATGTATATGGACAGAAGATGTGAGGCAACACAGTGGTAAACGTGGCCCTGTTCCAAATTCTTTGAGACCTGTTGCAGCCAACAAATTCAAAATGACGTTATTGTTTCCTTAAAATTTTATATATTCTTGGTTTAAACATTTTATATGTTTTTTTTTTTTTTTTTTAATAGTAAATAGAAAATGGATATATGACATTTGCAAATCATTGCAGTCTGTTTTTAATTACATTTACACAATGTCCCAACTTCTTTGCAATTTGGCTTTGTACCATTTTAAGGAAAAAATATAGGGGGAAAAAATTATATTTTAATTTTAAATTTGATAGCTGCAACACATCTTAAAAAGTTGGGACAGGGCCACTGTGTAGCATCCTCTTTTCTTTCAACAACAGTCTCTATACAGCTGGAAACCAAGGAGTCCAGTTGCTGGAGATTTGGTTCAGGAATATTGTCCCAGTTTTGTCAAATACAGAATTCTAGTGTCAGTCCCGAAATTTTTTGCAGAATAAAAGGCTGCAATGGTCAGGCAGATAATGTTGTAATCATTTGATAGATTTTATGTAATGTAGTTAAAGATATATCTAAAGTCTTTACAATTGTATGTTATGGGACATTATTCTGATTTTTCCCCACTATTTGTAAGCACAGTTTTTCACAGACTGTTAAACCTCTGCCAATCTTTCCTTTTTTTTTTGTTTCTTTTTTTTTTTACCTATTCATGTAACTGATCTGATGAAAATTACCTAGTTAGTTGTGAAATGTTTTTCCAGCTGTTTCCTTTTAGTAACACTAAAATTCCTTTGTTGCCCTGTTCATTGTTCATTTGTAGATTATTGCATTCTGTTTTTAGTGTGATTTTAAACAGTGTCCCAACTTTCTTGGAATTGGGATTATAGTTTCAGCTTCACATTTTGATCTGAAATTGTATACAATATATATTTTCTTTAAAAATGAATTTAAAACTTAGCCCCTACAACGATACATTTAAAATAAACCTTTAATGGCACGAATAAAAACTTTAGCTAACATTAGAAATAAGATGTAGTGAGCGCCACTAATATTGGTATATCTTATCTTATCTTGTCTTATCATCACCCTTGTTAAATATAAGAAAAGATGGGCTGCAAAGAATTTAAAAGCCACACCATATTTGACCTGAAGTACTTTTCCAGTTACATCTCTGGTGTTTATTACCAAAAATTCCATTACAGTTTTATCTGATTATAAAACCAAAGCTTATAACAAGTTACAGTAGTGTCTGGCAAACTAAAAAGGCTTGAGGTTTTGGATGAGAGTAGAGGATTTTTTCTAAAGCCCCTACAAAAAAACTGTGGTAATGTCAGTGACATTGGATTGTAGTTTTGGAGACTGCAAAAAGCAACTAACTTCTGCAGTTCTCTAGCTGTGATCCTTGGAAAAACCTTGGCCACTCAAACATTTTCTTCACAGTGTGTTGAGGTAATGTAGACAAATTTCCTCTTCCAGAATGATTCATAAGGTTTTTAGTAAACTCTAACTTCTTAATTATTGCCCTGATGGTGGAAATTGCCATTATTAATGCTTTTGCTTTTGATTTCATATAGCCACTTCCTATTTTGTGAAGCTCTTCAGTCTTGTCCATTGTGATTAATAACTTTAAATTTGGCTAAACTTTGTAACCTTATACTTATACCTCTGTGAAACGGAAAGGCATGGTTGGAACAACTGTTCCTAGTCACCCAAGTGTAATAAAAAGTGTAAAATATTAATAGGAATATACTTAAAATATATTTTATTTATATTAATTCATAGAGGGTGCCAATATTTATGCCAGACATATTTAACAAGGATATAAAATAAATAAATAAAAAACTTGTGATTGCGTTTGTTTTTAGATCAAGACTTTTAAATTATAAAGACCATTTTTCCCTGCCTCCTTAGCTCATATTTACAAAGAAACCATATTGCAAATGAATGATCAAATACCAGAGCATTCAATTGCAATATGGCACCCTTTGTAAATATTAGTGGTCATAGTTGTGGTTAATTAAAAATTTGTGGTCATTTTTGTGGTCATTTAAAAAAATACCATAATCAAGCTTCGTAGCATTAGAGCTATGAAATAAGAGCTTTGCTCAGTTAGTTGAGTAGCTCAATGTAGCTAAATGCATTTAGTACAATTACAAAATTATTTAAATACACTGCTTCAGTTAGCCTAGGGTAGTATTAGTGGTAGTATTAAGTAAATTTGTGTATTTGCAAAAAAAAAAAAAAACACATATATTTACAGAATTCTGTATATAAACGACACATTTCATCGACATGCCGGAAGATTTATAACCTCTAATAAGCCTTAAATAATTCTACACCGCACGATTTCCAACACGTCTGTTTAATTAATCTATATATGCCTGTGATAACCTGTAAATCTGCATTTGCCTCTGTAGAATAACGGACATATGCATTAATGAGTACCATGGCTCTTGTTCGTAACAATTCGCGTTATGGAAAGCGGAATTAAGAGAGGACATTTTTAAGTAAAACAAAAAAGACGAGTCTCAAAATATCCAATGAATGCATTGCAATTGACTGCTGTTTTTTTTTGACCGCACGCCCTGGGTGAGTCTTACGGTCTTGCTATGAACAACAAATATATCCAAGCATTAGGAGTTCATTCTTGTAAGAGATAATGCTGATTGTGTAATGTTCCTGCGCGTTGGTTATCCGACATTATTTTTTATTGTTAAATGCTAGCTTAGCTAATAATGCTATGCTACACCCGGCACGAGAACCGATAGCCGTTTTTTTAATGTAGTCATATACAAAATGCATCCATAACTATGCAGAGGAAATAGAAATTATTGTTTTCCCTCGTGCACAAAATGCGGTTAATGCTTTGAATGCAAAGACCTGCTAGTCGTAACTGGAGATGATCATGTCCCGGTGCACATTTGTTAAATCAACGATGGTTAAATAAACCGATCTTGTATTGCCAAACAAATTATAGTCTCTTACCTTTTATACAAATTGTACTTGTTCTTAAGCAGGTAATCAAAGCATGTATTTGTTCCCAGCACCCGATAATGCGATGTATTGCTGCTGGGTACAAAGCTTTCCCCCTTCTCCTTTATTTGAATGAAATAGAGCAACGCCCTTTTTTGCTGCTCTACCCTTCCCCTCCTCCACAAGAGAATCACTACATCTCAGTCCTCATCCTCACACCTTTCGATGGCAAAAGCCATAGTATAGATGAATATGGTTAAATATAATGAAGTAGTAGGACTATTAACAGCAAATACACACTAAGCAGATGATAAAATAGTTTAATCTATCAAATTCCTCTGTTTGTCTTTCTGGGAGAAGAAGCTATGCAAAACCACGTCAGAATGATTAAAAGTAATTAGTTAATAAATGAATAACTAAAGTAATCAGAGTAACAAGTAATAAGATTAATTAATTAATCTTAAGTAATACTTCACTGAAATGCAACTGAAGTAAGCAACTGAGTTCACATCCTGTTTTAGCATTTGTCTTTTGCTGTACACTTCTTCACATCTAGGGACAATCTAACTACTTAACAGCGTGTCTTGGACAAAACCACCACCAACACTGGAAGAGCATGCAATCCTCAGCACAGACAGTAACTAAATTTCAGAATCAAATCAAGGATCCTGGAGCTGTGGGGCGGCATTTTGCCAGGCATAAGGAATGATTACATAAAAAGATTATTGCATAAAATAATCATTTAAAAAAAAAGTTGTCAAGCAATATAACAAAATGCTTGTGAAGGCTCTTAGATTGGTCGCATTCAAATCATTCTTGCAGAACACAAATGATGCAAGAGAAAGGACTGTGTTTATCCCATTGAGAGGCCACTTGAGAGATTTTTTGCATTGTCTTAACAGTGTTTTCACTCCTAAACCTAAAAGATCCACACAACTAAGTTTTTTTAGGAACCAGAGTAAAAATAACTACAGTCTTGAGAAGAACTTTCAGTGTAGCCCAGATGAAGGCAAACAGTATTGTGTTTTTAGGGTAGTTTCAGTATGAGCATTTTATAAACAGAAATTACTGTACAGTAGTCCGTGTGCACAATTCTAAGAATCTAATAGATGTTTTCACTGTCGGAATTTAAATAAAATGTATAATTTTTTTAGGCAAAAAATTATCTGTGCAGATATTCACAAAAGGACAGGGGATAAGAATAAATGATTAGATAATGTTAATAATTAGTAGTTTATAACATTGTGTGCATCACATCCAGAGTTTATATTATTCACATTTCCAAAACATATCACATTTCTATATTATGGTCTCAAAACATCCTGTTAGGAATGTTTTAGGATTTCGGAACAAACAAAAAAGTAAAATAAAGAGCTGAAATAACCTATTTATTATTCTATCTCTATGTTCTATTATTATCTCTATGCTCTCTATCTCTAACTCTATCTCTAATTACTTTAAAAAATATTTATACTTGACTTTAAAAAATATTTCTTATTTTGCCATATTCTTGACAAATGAGAATATTTATATTATAATTTGAGGAAGAAAATCTAATGGATGGACTCACTTTTCTTTGGTGACAGTCTTCTTTCCATTGTATGTGAAAAATGCTTCTTGGCATCAGAGGTTTTGTTTATTTCCAGTACTTCTACAACACTTTGATTTGTCTTTTTTTTATGCACTTTACCAGTTTGTGTAATGAGTTCTGGTCTGAATCCAGAAAAATAATTTTCATCCATGGCAACAAGACGATTGTCATAGTCTGTAGCAAAGATTGTTTTAGGTTCCTCCTCATGCACAGCTTTGTGAGTAAATGGCTTGTAATCACAATTTTCACACCTAAAACTGTCTGCAGTGACACTGTTTGGTAAAATATTATCTCTCTCAATGACAACAAATGGGTTCAGTGGCTTCTTCGGTACTGGTGGTGGAGAGCCTTTCATTTTTGCCTTTTTTTCTAATACATGTCTTATTTGAGATATATCCAACCCTCCTGGTTCAGAAAAAATGTCCACTGTTTCTGTCCAGAGGTCCATTTCTTTACCATCTAAATCTGAATAATTTGTGGGATTTTCAGGCTGAGAATCAGTGTCAGTGCCCCCTGTTATGCACATGTAAGATGGTGAGCCTAATGTGCCTGGGCAAATAGACAATGTGTCCAGATCTGAAGTGTATTCATCAAAGTCATCAAGAACATACTGTATCGCAGACTCTCTTCTTCCCAGCTTGATGTTATTTTGTAGAAATTCAGAATATGTCCGAGGCTTGTCCATTGCATATTCAACGCCTGAACCAAAAGGATTTTTTGGTTTCTTCAGAACTGGTGGTGGTGGACCTTTATTTTTAACTGATTTTTTATTTTTGGTATCTGTAACTAAGCTATCGGAGCTCATGCTTTGGATCACAGAGACAGGTAATATATGAATTGGCACTGGGGATGTATTGACAGCCGTGGGGTAGGTAGGGTCTTTTTCCTGTTCCAGGGAAGTTCTCATAATTTCTCTCTCATTAAAATTATCTGGAAAATAAATAGATTGGAAATTAGTTACTAACATGTTATATAGGGACATGAAAGGTTTGTAATGAATGCAGAGCTATCTAATTTTTTCCTCCAAATTCATACATTTCTCTGTAAATTTTGAAGTAAATGTTGATTAAGTTGTCTCTGGTAGGCAGGTCTTAACTGTGTTGGTGTGATTCACTTTTTATTTTGAATCTTTGCACTGTTTTATTAAAATAATGCAGAAGGGGGAAAGCTTTTGTACCCAACAGAAAGTCTTTTGTTTTGGGGCACTTAACCTATGCACTATAGTTACTTTAGATAATTATGTTTTTATAAACTTTTTCACTGTTCCCTTTCCTACTCAAACTTTGTCCTTCAATGTAACTGGAAACTTTATCAAACATATAATGCCATGTGATATGGTTTCCATAAATGTCTTTTTATTTATTTATTTATTTATTTATTCATTTATTATTATTATTTTTATTTTTTTTACAAAACACTTTTATTTTATGTGCTTGACACTTTTAGCTCAAAGTGTTCCTCAAATTTTAAATAAATCAGAACTGAATCAACACTAGCCTCATGGTCAGAGATTTGTCAGGTCAAATGAGGCAGATATCATTTGTTGTGAACAGCAACAATCAAGCTTGTTCTAATCCCCAATCAAGCTTGCTTGATTAGAGTCTCTGGTTTATCCTAGATGTGTCTACATTAACACACAATGCACTTTCCTTACCTTTTGCTACACTGCACTCTTGGTCCTCTGACACATCCAAGGTTGTTTTGGGAAGAGATGCCTCCATTTTTTTTTTCTCTGTATAATTCATATGGTCTCTTCTTTCTTTATCGCTGTTTATATTAATGATCTGCCTGTAAGATGTTGATGAGATATTATTGGTCTCAAGTAGCACACAAAACAGAGCATGTTGGTCACTTGCATTTTCATTTTGCTACGTAGCCTTTTCTCAAAAGTGCCTTTTGAGAGTGTTCCTGACTCCAAGCTGCATAGTCCCCTCATGACCACATGCCCATTTTGGTTGGGCTAAGACTTACCTTTATCAGAAAAAGATTAATTCCTTCTTGTAAAGACCAGCCATCCAGTGGAGTTATTTCCTTGCATAAATGCCTGAACATGACATACTAGAGAAGTATTAAACTATCCCTTCTTCTCATTCTGTCCCTTGTTCTTCTCCCTCATCACTCTCCCTCAGGCATGTTGTGATGTCTATAATTAAATGACTCTCAGTACACCAGTGAGTCACAGATCCAAAAGGGGAACAGCACAACTGGCTCAGATTGGTCACTAGGTGCGAAGGTCACATTTGACCTAAAGGGGAAAAACACACAGCCTTCAAACAGATTCCTTGGCTCTAAACAAAAACATTCCAGACACTGCAACAGGCTCAACAATCTTGATATACTGTTTTGCACTTTAGCTTTTGTAAAACATGGTAAATCTTTATAAAGTAGGGGATATTTTCTACTTGTATCTCTAATTTCATAAACTATTTAACTGACCTAAACTCTTTAGGCTATTATAATATATTAACACAATGACAATAAATAGATTTCTACTGCATGAAACGAGTGGGTAATGTTCTCACTCTTTCTTATATTTCGTAGGTATGACAAACTATAATGGAATAAATGTCATTTAACTGAGAGGCAGTTATTATATATTTTGGTATAGAATTATAGATTGCTGCGATGCCTACAAGGGTTTGCATGAAACTTGAAAGGCATACATTAGTATGTACATGCAGTCATGTCGACAGTTTGGAAAATGTTCACACAAATGGGGCTAAAGTAAGGTTGGAAAGCATTATACAGTGGAACCTCGGGTTACGAATTTAATGCGTTCCGGTATTTTATTCGTAACCTGAAAAGTTCGTATCCCGATACAAATTTCCCCATAATAATGAACAGAAACTTCGGTAATTCGTCCTGGACAACCAAAAATATTACTTAAATAAAAATAAAGCCAATATTCACTAATATTATTTACTTTTAACATGTTATATTAAAATTATACCACATAAAAACATAGAAAAGAGGAAAAGATCTTTACCGGGTACTTTCCCTTTGAGAAGACTCGCTGCAGGAGACGACGTTCATAGAAGGGGGAGGAGGGAGAGTTATTGTTTGGAAGGAGAATCTTATTATATTATATTATTTATATATTATTATATATTATATTATAGAATATTAAAGACAGTGTTATTAACACGAGCTGAGACAATTGTTGCATTAGAGGAAAATGAGAGCTGTTTCTTTAAGGCTACTATCAGTTGGTATTGAAGTCCAGAGTGAAATTCATTATGGGTATTGTACTTCGGAAAAGACTGTAACCCTGCTAATCTATCTTCATAAAAACAAGTAAAGTGGTTATGCATCGGCTAATGTTGTCCATCTCATCATTCCACGAGCATCAACTAACGAGTTGTTACGCTGCTGCCGGGAAAAGTTCAAGCGGATAAGTAACACGATGCTCTCGCTAGGGACACAGGACGCTAACTGATGTGACGAGCTGCGTGGATAGAGCAAAAACAACCAACTTGCCTGCGATTTTTTGGTGAGCGACGTTCGTATCCCGATATATTGTTTGTAACCAGGGGCAAAAATTTTGATGAACTGCGATTCGTAACCTGAATTATACGTATGCCGGGGCGTTCGTAACCCGAGGTTCCACTGTACTTGTAAGGATCCGGTGAATTTTCCGGGTAACGCCCCAATGTGCTCAGTTCCCACCACAAGATGCCGTTGGTTCTACATTTCGCAATGATAGTGTCCAGCTGGAGCTTGTAAACACCAGCTACCTGGCCTTTCTTGCAAAATCCAAGCTCCTGTTTAACCACCCCAGCAACGATCCACTTTCCAAGCCTCTGAGCCCCGTTGGTGACGTCGACCATTTACAGATACTTGCTGGGGTCATTCACTCCCAGGGGTGTCATCCAGTCTTTGAGTCCTGCAGGAGGTGCCCAGTTCCTTGAAGGTGGTGGGCTTTTAAATAATTCCAGATGCTTGTGGTGTTTTTAAGTGTTCTTTTTCTGCTCCCATGCTAAACAATTTCTTGTAGAAATTGCACTTGGCCTTCCCTGATGTTGGCTGACTGAAAAACTACCATACTAGGTTAAATTTCTGTTCAGGTATCAAACTGTAATTATTCACTTATTTAAAAAGGAAAAAAAACAAGCTTTGTGAATTTTAAAGTCACCTTTTCCATAATTACATTGTGATGTGAATTGGAATAAACTAATATGTTTTGGAATAAAAACAGGTGATTAAGAAAATTGAAGTAAATGTTTTTTGCAGAGTACAAGATATAATGTAATAATACATGTCTTAAAACCATTTAAGCACATTCTCCAAAACTGTTATGAAGCATTTTGTTTATGTTTGTTGACAGACTGCTTATAAGCCAAATTGGCATAATCTGAATTATAACAAAAATAAAATAGTTCACTTTAGAAGAGTTACACAGCGTGCTGCAGATAACTGCTCAAGAGTACAATGGCGACGATCTATGACATTGTGGTGCTGTGTTAGACCCACAGACACATTTAATGAGGAAAGTTAAAGTTTTGTCTAAATTGCATGTGTTTATGTCGCTGGGCTTGTTTTGCTGCCCCTTTCTACCTGTAGCCTACACTACAGCTAGTTAAAGACTCGCTGACAGTACAGTTCCAAAAAGTTACCCGCGTTCTCTCTCCACAAGTAGCATCCTATTTAACCAAAATATATATTAAGCTAGATTAAAAACAAAGGATACAAACGTAAGCGTTGTTGTGGAACATGTTATGCTTAATTGCTTTCAGGTGTGCCTGCCTATTAATCGGCCTAATTTGGCCTAATCAAATTCCAATGCCGATTATTTAAAAAATAACAAACATCTGCCCGATTAATCAATTAGTTGAACTTAGTTGACCTCTACCCTTGTGTGTGAGGGTTAAGGAGGAATATTTGGGAAGACTGCTCAAACAGAGCAGATACTCTATTTTTAACACTTACTATTTTAACTTTTCAGTGTTACTTTTAAGTTAATAAAAGTAACACTGATGCGCTTTATTAACTTAAAAGTAACACTGAAAAGTAAAAAAAATGGCACCTGATGAAACTGAATTTGCCAAATCTCTAATGTTATATCAAATCAAACCAAATCAAATTTTATTCATCACATACACTTACATACAGGGTACGACATGCAGTGAAATGCTTTATACGACGGTCCAGCATGAGGGGAATAGGATGGGGAAAAAGAAAAGAAGAAGATAAATAAAGTATAAAGTATAAAAAAAACCTATATAAAATAAAATATAAGAATATAAAATATAAAGGATATATAAAGATATGTATGTGAAACAAAGAGAAAAAATGTATATACAAAAAAAGTTCTTATGGCAGTAGACAGTGAAACAGTAAACAATTTGTAACAAAGTGTAAACAATAGACAATTTTAGTGGTCGGTTGTCCATAAAGTGTCTGTGTGCAGTATGGTGTGGTGTAAGGGTCCGTAAGTGTCCGTGTGCGGTATGGTGTGGTGTAAAGTGTCCATAAAGTGTCCGTGTGTGGTATGGTGTGGTGTAAAGTGTCCATTAAGTGTCCGTGTGCGGTATGGTGTGGTATAAAATAAATAAATATAAAGTGCATTTTGCTGTGCAAGTCCAGAGTTTAAAGTGTCGTGGTGCGAAAGGTGAGATATATACAGAGAAGTAGTGTGATGGAGAGAGTGGGCCAGTTTTTAGATGGGTGTTTCCTGGTTTAAACACCGAATGGCCTGCGGGAAGAAGCTCCTCCTCATTCTCTCTGTGTTCGGTAGATGTCCTGCAGGTCAGGGAGCGCGGTGTGGATGGTACATTCAGCTGAACGCACCACCCTCTGGGGGGCTTGTCTGTCCTGCATGGTGCTGTTCCCAAACCAGGAAGTGATACTACCCATCAGGACGCTCTCAATGGTGCAGGTGTAGAAAGTCTTTAGCACCTGAGAGGGTAGTTTAAAGTCCCTTAAGCATCTCAGATGGTACAGACGCTGCCGGGCCTTCTTCACCAGGGTGTTAGTGTGACAGGACCAAGACAGGTCCTGTGTGATGTGAACACCTAGATAACGGAAACTGTCCACTCTTTCCACTGGAGTCCCGCTGATGTTTATCGGTTGGTATGACCGCTCCCGCTTTGTGCAGAAGTCCACAATCAACTCCTTAGTCTTGCTGACGTTCAGGAGAAGGATGTTCTCCTGGCACCATCTCTCCAGGTTTTTAACCTCCTGTAGGTAGGCCGTCTCGTCGTTGTTGTTGATCAGGCCCACCACAACAGTGTTGTCAGCAAACTTGATGATGGTGGACAGCGAGTACAGCAGGGGGCTCAGAACACAACCCTGGGGAGCTCCAGTGCTGAGGGTAAGGGGGGATGAGGTGTGTTTTTC
This sequence comes from Silurus meridionalis, assembly GCF_014805685.1. Taxonomy (NCBI): domain Eukaryota; kingdom Metazoa; phylum Chordata; class Actinopteri; order Siluriformes; family Siluridae; genus Silurus; species Silurus meridionalis. Next base: position 10,310,858 of record NC_060908.1, on the reverse strand, counting down.
CACCCGTACGGCTTGTGGTCTGTCTGTCAGGAAGTTAGAGATCTATTGACACAGCGGCTGGCTGAGTCCCAGGACCTCCAACTTAGAGGTGAGTGTGGAGGGAATTATGGTGTTAAACGCTGAACTGTAGTCCACGAACAACATATTTGTATAATTCCTGTTTCTTTGGTCCAGGTGGCTCATCATGGTGTGGAGGAGATGAGCAATGGCGTCCTCAGTAGAGCGGTTCTGACGGTACGCAAACTGTAGTGGGTCCAGTGTGTCTGGTAGTGATGCAGTGATAAAGTCTCTGACCAGTTCCCCGACTCCAGTGTTCTGTCCATGCTGTAAACCGAGAAAAACTTGGCCGGCTGGATGGCGTGGTCCGGTACCGCTGGGTTCAGCCATGTCTCGGTGAAGCAGAGAAGGTTGCAGTCCTGAATGTCTCTCTGGAACTTGACCCTTGCCCTGAGGTCGTCAAGCTTGTTTTCCAGTGACTGGACGTTGGCTAACAGGATACTAGGTAAGTGAGCGCAGTGTGCGCGTGCCCTCAGCCTGTTCCTGACGCCAGCTCGTTTCCCTCGCAGACGCCGGTACGGGTCACGTCCTTTGTTTTTCTTCCTCAGGATCTCGCTCGGCCAGCATGGGTCCGGGTTTAAAAACGGCGAAAGGTGAGTGCATTGTACAATAGATATAAGTGTCTCTGTCATATCTAATTCCAAGATGGCGGCGCGGCAGTAGCTCGCAGCGGCCTCTCCGGATCCAAAAATGGTGCTTTCACTATATTTAGCGCGACCTTCCACAATACATGGACACCAGAGTCAGCTATGTTCATGTGTACGACCACCAGACACTGCTACAGTACAGGCATCATGCAACCAATAATATTATCAACAACATTTGCGACCTCGGCTTGCTGCGACCTCGGCCACAAAGACCAGGCCCCCAGCCCTCGGTGTTACCTGATGCCGGTGGCCGGGAGAGGAGACGTCGAAAGCGCTGTTCGAGGAAGCGGAAGCGTGGCAAGCGGGCGGGTGTCCGTGCTAGGCTAAATGCTAACCCTAGCCGGCCGGCTCTCCCGTTCATTTTTCTTTCAAACGTCTGCTCCCTGGATAATAAACTGGACTACATCCGACTCCAGCGAACCACACAGCAACAGTTTAGAGACTGTTGCGTCTTTGTTTTCACGGAGACTTGGCTCAGCGACAGAGTTCCGGAAGCCGCCATCCAGATAGACGGGCTAACCGTGTTTCGAGCCGACAGAAACGCAGCTCTGTGCGGTAAGACTCGCAGTGGTGGCGTGTGTGTTTATATCAACACGGAATGGTGTAAGAACTCTGTGCTTGTTTCATGCTACTGCTCATCGCTAGTGGAGTTTGTGACTGTTAGATGCAGACCTTTTTATTTACCACGGGAATTTACAACTGTATTCATTGTCGGAGTGTACATTCTACCCAGTGCTAATGCTAAGGAGGCACTGTGTGAACTCTACGGCGCTATTAGCGACCTGCAAAATGCTCACCCCGACAGATTGTTTATTATCGCCGGAGATTTCAACCATGCGAATCTCAAGACTATGCTTCCTAAACTCCATCAGCATGTGGACTTTGCAATGAGAGGAGCGAACACACTGGATCTTGTTTACACAAACATCCCCGGCGCGTATCGTGCGGAGCCCCGCCCTGATCTCGGATACTCAGACCACAGCTCTGTTATGTTAATTCCAGCATACAGACCGCTCATCAGACGCTCTAAACCGGTTCTGAAACAGGTGAAAACCTGGCCAGAAGGAGCTACTTTTGCTCTTCAGGACTGTTTTGAGTGCACTGACTGGGACATGTTTAGAGAGGCTGCAGCTAACAGCGATTCCATCAACTTGGAGGAGTACACATCTTTAGTGACCAGCTACATCAGCAAGTGCGTTGATGATGTGACCATCTGCAAGACCATCACTACACGCTCGAACCAGAAGCCGTGGATGACTGCAAATGTGCGTGCGCTGCTGAAACAAAGAGACTCTGCCTTCAGATCAGGGGACAAGACGGCCTTAAAAACAGCAAGGGCCAAACTGTCTCGTGCTATCAGAGAGGCGAAGCGCGCACACGCAAAGAAAATCCACAACCACTTCCAGGACAGTGGAGACACTCGGCGCATGTGGCAGGGCATCCAGGCGATCACGAATTACAAGACCACATCACCTGCTTGTGACCGTGATGCCTCCCTCCCAGATGTGCTGAACGACTTCTACGCCCGGTTTGAGGTACAGAACAATGTGGTGGCGAGGAAGACCATCCCTCCTCCCACTGACCAGGTGCTCTGTCTAACCACAGCTGAAGTGAGGAAAACTCTATGCAGAGTTAACCCACGGAAGTCTGCTGGACCTGACAACATTCCTGGCAGAGTGCTCAGGGAATGTGCAGAACAACTAGCAGATGTCTTCACTGACATCTTCAACATCTCCCTGAGCAGCAACGTTGTTCCCACGTGCCTCAAGACAACGACCATTGTTCCTGTGCCAAAGAAATCGACTGTCTCCTGCCTCAATGACTATCGTCCCGTCGCGCTCACTCCCATCGTGATGAAGTGCTTCGAGAGGCTCGTCATGAGGCACATCAAGACACAGCTTCCACCCTCCCTGGACCCAATGCAGTTTGCGTATCGTCCAAACCGTTCCACGGACGATGCCATCTCCACAACCCTCCATCTGGCCCTCACCCACCTGGATAACAAGGACTCATATGAACGAATGCTGTTCATTGATTTCAGCTCAGTTCAGAACCTTCTGGGCCTGAACACCTCTCTCTGCAACTGGATCCTGGACTTCCTGACTGGGAGACCTCAGTCAGTCCGGATCGGGAACAGCATCTCCAGCACCACCACACTGAGCACTGGAGCCCCTCAGGGCTGTGTGCCCAGTCCACTGCTATTCACTCTGCTGACTCACGACTGTGCACCAACGCACAGCTCAAATCATATCATCAAGTTCGCTGATGACACGACCGTGGTGGGTCTAATCAGCAAGAACGACGAGTCAGCATACAGAGAGGAGGTGCAACGGTTAACTGCCTGGTGTGGAGCAAACAACCTGTCTCTGAACGTGGACAAAACGAAAGAGATGGTTGTGGACTTCAAGCGAGCACAGGCGACCAATCTCCACTGATGATTGATGGATCCTCTGTGGAGATCGTCAAGAGCACCAAATTCCTTGGTGTTCATCTGGCAGACAACCTCACCTGGTCACTTAACACCAGCTCCATCACCAAGAAAGCTCAGCAGCATTTCTACTTCCTGAGAAGGCTGAGGAAAGCCCACCTCCTCCCCCATCCTGTCCATGTTCTACAGAGGGACCATTGAGAGCATCTGAGCAGCTGCATCACTGCCTGGTTTGGGAATTGCACCGTCTCGGATTGCAAGACCCTACAGAGGATAGTGAGGACAGCTGAGAAGATCATCGGAGTCTCTCTCCCCTCTAACATGGACATTTACACCACACGCTGCATCCGCAAAGCAAACAGCATTGTGGACGATCACACACACCCGTCACACACACTTTTTACACTCCTACCATCAGGAAAATGGTTCCGAAGCATTCGGGCCGCAACAACAAGAATGTGCAACAGTTTCTTTCCACAAGCCATCAGGCTTCTCAACACACAGAACTGAAACAGAACTCGCACACACTCACTCACTCACACACACACACTCACTCAAATGTGTGTTACTGAACTGTACAACCTGGACTAAACACAATCATCACTCATCTCGATCCACTCCACCACCATTTATCTATTTATTATTATTTATACTCGCACCTTGTACTACAGTAGAATGTTTACATGCTGTCTTTGCACCTTTTGTATTCAGTATAATGTTTACATGCTATCTTTGCACCTCCTTGCTGCTGTTTTTTGCACTACATTGTTCTGTTCTGTTTGTATTCTCTCCTGTGTATAGTTTTTACATTTCTCCTTACACAGTACTGTATAATCAAGTGTACAGCAGGTTTACTAGTCGGCGCTATACTTGGTTTTTTGTCTTTTGTCTTGTCTTGTGTTGTCTGTCTGCACTGTCTGTCTGTACTGTTTTTTTGTCTGCACTGTTTGCACCAGGTTGCACTTGATGCACTTTATGTTTGTGTTGTAGCTCTATGCTGTTGTTGTTTTGTTTAGTGTAGCACCAGGGTTCCGGAGGAACGTTGTTTCGTTTTTACTGTGTACTGTGTACCACTGTGTATAGCAAAAATGACAATAAAAGCCTCTTGACTTGACTTGACTTGACTAATGATGTCCATCTTGTGTAGATGGAAGTGTAACTACTCAAATAAAAGTATAAAATAAACAAAAAAAGAGAAAACGTAGCCGGACCTTACCGGCCCCATCTTCGTCCATGAAAGATATGTATATGGGTATACATACATATATATACATATATATATATATATATATATATATATATATATATATATACACATACATATACACACACACACACACACACACACACACACACACACACATACGTACATACATATATACATACATACATACATATATATAACATTAGAGATTTGGCTAAATCAGTTTCATCAAGTGCCAAAAGATCAACAATTTGGTTGTTTTTTGCCAGTCCATCAATAAACACAGCAGAAAAACTCAAGTTCAGTTTTTTAGTAGGAACAGTGTTGTTGAACTCCTTATTTTTCCAGTTCATCAAAGTCTGGAGTAAGTTTTGTTGTGGCAATTCTGAGGATAGATCCGAGGTGTTTGTCAGTAAACAACTGTCGTAGTTTTTAAAGAGTATCAGATTAAGCTCTCTTGAAAGAAGAAGAGCGTATTGCACGCGAACAACGTCAATTGAGCTGAAGTGCGACATCTTTAGAAGAAACGTGGGCATTACAGGGGAAAGGTAAATTGAACAAGGTTTACCCGTACCTATTTTAATAGAAATGGAGATACGGGTTAGTTTGGCTAAGAGGTCAGGAATGATGGTATTAAAGGCTAAACTGAAGTCTATAAAAAAGATCCTTGTGTAGGTCCCAGGTCTATCAAGATTTTGCAGAATATAAAGCAGTCCCATGTTGACTGCATCATACACAGACCTGTTTTAACTGTAGGCATACTGAAGAGGATGCAGCAAGGGTCCAGTGATGCCCTTCCACATTCATAACAGCTTCTTGACTTTACTTGAAGAGGTGTAGTTTCTCCGGTATCACCTCATTTACTGTACGTGTGGAAACATAACATTCCGTTTGGTGTCCTGATGATTTACATATTATAAACCACCATTATTACTTTCAAACATTTACAAGAATTTGTTGTCTTCATGCTCAATGTTAAGTTTAGTTTCACTAATGATAAACATAAATTTGCATAAAGCATCCAAATTTATCCATGTCCATGTTCCTTGGAGTATTAAAAACATGAAGTATTAATATATGGTACATTTAGAACATATAGAAATGTGCGATTAATTTGTGATTAAATAATTTAATTGATTGACAGCCCTAATATTAATATGATGTGAGGTCCAGTTACCAGAGTGACACTAAAACAGATAGCTGTAATAACTACTTTTTATTTAAGTACATGTCAGAGCCCAAACTTCATTAATTTAACTTGAGTAAAAAAGTACAATCAGTACTTCAACTTTTACCCGAGTATTTTAAAACATGAGTATCTGCACTTCTACTTAAGTAAAGGATGTTTGTACTTTTGCCACCTCTGGTGTATAGTAGAAATGACAGTAAAAGCCTCTTGACTTGACTTGACTTGAATTGACTTGACATGAGCGTTATGGATGGTATGTGACTAGGGAACAGCTGGGAAGAGGTGTACAGAAACAGCAAGAAAAGCAGAAGTGCAGGAGTGTGGAGGTTAGAGTTGGCAATTTAAATGTAGGCACTATGACTGGTAACGGTGATGATGGAGTGGAAAAAGGTTGACACGTTGTGTGTTCAAGCAAACAAGTGGAAAGGCCAAAAACATTGGAGGGGGTTTAATTTTTACTATGATGTAGATGGAAAGAAAATGGTCTAGGTGTAGTCCTGAAGGAAAAGTACAGAGTGTAGTGGAGGTAAAGAAAGTTTCTGATATGAACGTGAACGGGGGATGAACGTGAGACTGGAAGTTAAAGGCAGAATGATACAGTGGGGGAAAAAATTATTTGATCCCCTGATGATTTTGTTAGTTTACCCCCTTACAAAGAAATTAACTGTCTAGAATTTTTATAGTGGGTTTATTTTACCAGAGAGAGACAGAATATAAAAAAAATCTATTTAAAAAATCATTAAAGAAGGGTTATAAATTAATTAGTATTTGATTGAGAGAAATAAGTATTTGAGCCTGTGTCAAATTAGCAAATGCCAAATTAGGTCTTGCCCATGGTTGCGTAGAGGTTTGAATGGAAGAGGTTACAGGTGACATGTAACCAGTGTCTTTTGTACACGTAATAAGTTGATATTTGGAGTACTTTCCTAAAGGGACAGGACTAATTTGGGTGCGTGGGAGTCAGAATTCTTGCTGGTTGGTAGGGGATCAAATACTTATTTCGATCAAATACAAATTAATTTATATATACAGTGGAACTCGGTTATGTCGATGTCCTAGGGGGTTGCCAAAAAGCATCGAGTTAACCGATGATCGAGATAAACGAAAATCAAAATGGCAGCAATATATTAACGTGCTTGAAATTTCTCTATGTACATGATGTGTGTTAATAAATAAGAACGTGCATGCACGTGTTTTTGAAGGTTTTTTTTACACAACAGCGTTGCCGCGATTTGTTTGATGAAGGCATGCTATAAAAATACATACAATACATGTTTATCTGTCAGGAATCCACCTGCCACACCCCCTTCGGCGTGGCAGGTGCTTTCTCGGTCGCTTTCTCTGAAGCTCCTGGCTTCAATCGCGCACATATGGTGCTCGTTTAGCATCATCACCAGCTCCTATTTGAACTTCCACACTCTCACTGTCCGTTATTGTTGGTATATGTTGGTTCACGGCAGTCGTTGTTATCGCGCATGCGTATCCCGGTACGTGCCTTCCCACCGGCACTCTCTCAACGGCTGCTCTTTTCTTCCCAAAGCGCACCGCGGATTCCACCCCGATCCTGCCGTTGTTCATTCTATTGTTTTGCTGCTTATCCCACGTTCTCCCGTGTGCTGTTCAGCGCCGCGCTTCTACTTTCGCCTTCCATTCATCGCATAACATTTAACAACAAAAGGCATATGTGCACTAACTAACAGCAGAGATTCACCAATATACAATACAACACCTGTAGCATCTGTAAGGCTTGATTTTTCCGCCACTTTCGCGAGTTCTCCTGTGGCTGCACCAAAATAACTGACGTTAAATGGCAAATTTTCCCCCCCCTTGTGTTATCGACATAACCGATAAAAAATGCTAAGACAAAGCGAGAATTTGGCGGTTCCGCTTCAAAAACGTTGAATTAATAGGGTTGTCGAGTTAACCGAGGTCGAGATAAGTGGGTTCCACTGTATTTATAAATTTTTCTTTTTTTCTTTTTTTTTAAATTATTTATCTTTTTGTTAAATCACCAGAAAAATTCTAGACTGATTATTTCTTTGTAAGGGGTAAATTAACAAAATCAGCAGGGGGTCGAATAATTATTTCCCCCACTGAAAATATCATCATTGCCTATGCTCCCCAATGGGTTGCGAGACGGAGGATAAATAAAAATTCTGGAGTGAGTTAGATGAAGTAGTGGAGAGTGTAGCTAAGAAAGATTGATTGGTAATTTCTTTGGGCATGAAGGGAACAGAGGTGATGAAGAGGTCAAATGGACATTATCAACTTGTGCTTGTTAATATTATGAAAAGCAGCTATGCTAATTCCTCTCCACTGCTTTTCTTTCTCTTCCCATCCTGAGGAATCTAGAGGTTGTTCCAGCTCCAGTCGTGTCCCACCTCATGAAGATTATGGACCTTCAAAGAAGTAGATGCCGAACCCGCAAACATCTGAACCCATCTAGAGACATACCATTGCCATTTGGATCCCACTTTATGTAGAGTTTGGACATTGGACCTCTATGTTGGATCTATCTTGTTCTTCTTCTTTCGGCTGCTCCCATTAGGGGTCGCCACAGCGGATCATCTGTCTCCATTTTACCCTGTCCTCTTTCACACCAACTACCTGTATGTTTTCCCTCACCACATCCATGAACCTTCTCCTTGGCCTTCCTCTTGTCCTCCTTCCTGGTGGCTCCATCCTCAGCATTCTCCTACCAATATAACTCATGTCCCTCCTTTGCACATGTCCAAACCATCTCAATCTCGCCTCCCTCACCTTGTCACCAAAACGTCCTACATGCTCTGTCCATCCTCGTCACTCCCAACAAAAACCCTTAACATCTTCAGCTCTGCTACCTACAGCTCTGCCTCCTTTTACTCAATGCCACTGTCACTGACACATCCTCTCACCTTCCAAAATCTTGTTAAACAATCTGGTTAAAAACTCCACTGGCATCTCTCCTAAACATCTCCATGCTTCTACCGGTATGTCATCTGGTCCAACCGACTTTCCACTCTTCATCCTCTTAATCGCTGCTCTCACTTCCTCCTTACTAATCCTATCCACTTCCTGCTTCACCAACTCCACATCATCCAACCTTCTCTCTCTCTCATTTTCCTCGTTCATCAGCTGCTCAAAATACTTCCTCCACCTTCTCAACACACTCTCCTCACTAGTCAACACATTTCCATCTCTATCCTTTATTGCTCTAACTTGCAGCACATCCTGCCCAGCTCGGTCCCTCTGCCTGGCAAATCGGTACAAATCCTTTTCTCCTTCCTTAGTGTCCAACCTCTCATACCGCGCCTCATATGCCTTTTCCTTGGCTTTCACCACATCCCTCTGTACCTGCTGCCCCATCACCTTGTACTCCTGCCTACTTTTCTCATCACCCTGTCGATCCCACTTCTGGTTTGCCAACCTCTTTTCCCTTATGCTCTCCTGCACTTCCTTACTCCACCACCACGTCTATATGTTGGATCTATGATGATCTGAAATGTTCAGCTATTTTATGAGTTGCTCAGTAGCTCTTGGTTCCACAATGTCAACTGACTGTATAAGACCGTAGAAAAGAAATTAATCATACTCACACACTCTGGTATTCATGGTAGTTCTCACTCTCCACTGTATTGTATTGTTTTTAGATTTATAATAATACCCTTGATATCACCCAAATGGGAATGAGTGCCCCTTTTGAATCTGGTTCCTCTCAAGGTTTCTTTCTCATATATCTAGGGAGTTTTTCCTTGTCCCAGGCTGCTCATCAGAATAAATACACAAAATTCACTTTAATTTTTAAGTTCTGTAAAGCTGCTTTGAGACAATGTCCATTATGAAAAGTGCTATAGAAATAAACTTGAACTTGACTTTGGACTATATTTCACGCAGGGAATGCAACCTGGAAGAGATTGGAGACTGAAAGGTGTTGGCAGGAGACAGTGTAGCTAGACAGCATCAGATGATGGTCTGTAGGATGGCTTTGGAAGTGAAGAGGAACATGAGGAGAGTGAGGACTGAGAAAATAATAAGATCATTTATTAGATGATTCAGGGAAGAGGTCAGACAGGGGTGTGAAGTGGTGAAGGTGGTGAAGAGGTACTAGCTGACTGGGTAACTAGGATGATTGATAGAAGGGTATCTGGAAGAGTGAAAGTGAATAGTTTATTAGATTGTGGTGAGACCTGCTATTTTGTATGGTTTAGAGACATTGGCACTGACAAAAAGACAGGAGGCAGAGCTGGAGGTAACAGAATTAAAGATGGACGTGAAGAGGATGGACAGTATTAGAAATTAGTTCATTAGGGGAGGGGTCCCACAGTTTTTTCATGTGCAGAAGAGGGATATATCGGTAAAAGACTGTTGAAGATGGAGCCACCAGGCAGGAGGAAAAGAGGAAGGCCAAGGAGGAGGTTTATAGATGTGGTGAGCAGAGGTGGAAAGTAACGGAGTACAAATACTTTGTTACTGTTCTTAAGTAGATTTTTCTGGTATCAGTACTTTACTCCACTATTTATTTAACTTTTTACTTTTACTCATTACATTTTTACACAAATATCTGTACTTTTTACTTCTTACATTTTCAAAACAGGCTCGTTACTTTAGTTTTAATCCACTGATTTGGTGAAATATATATTTTTTTATTTTCTCTTTGCGCGCTGATTTCAGCCGAACAACCGATTTCCTGTTACTGCGCGTCTTTTTCAAGCCGCTGATGTATAAAGTCCTGACTCTCACTCTTTACGAAGATAAGAATCAGCAGGCAGAAGCAGTAAGAAGTTTGGGGTTAACGTGGATGAGACAGAGGGAGTCAGTGTTTTAAACATGACTGAGAACAGTCACATTCATGATCATCATCATCTTTTCTCTGCTTGTGTTCTATATGTGGATCTTCAGCCTGGATACATTCATTCGGTAACAACATTTTTAATTAGTTTTGTATTAGTATATTTATATTTGGCTATCAAAATTTAAATTATTGTAAATGGCACTAGATGTTATTAACACGCTATCAGTTAAGCGCGCATTTCTGTTTTTACCATTTTTATAACAAGTATAAATAAATAAATAATTAAATATAAAAGAGGCGAAATTGAAACCTCCAGCAAAACATACACTCATTCACGACGTCTTTTCTTTACTTAGATATACAATAAATAAATAAACTCCACCGAAAAATAATTTTAATCAGTAAACTTTTGTTTTATTTCTGCGCCGTCTTAAATCAAACACCAAATCTGCCATGTTTTACACAATTTACCCTCTAAGTGGCGTTTTGGGTTTTTTTCCCTCATAATGGCGACACAAACTTAAATTACTGTCTTTATTGATCGTACAGATAAAAACAATACATCATTCAAATCTGTAAAATGTCTATGATTATATATAAAAGCTTCTTGACTGGAAGATGTGCACTTTCTCCGGTATCACCTCATTAACTGTCCGTGTGGAAACATAGCAAAGGCTCTTAATGATGTCCACACATCTCTGCACTGTTATAGCCTTTATATTTAATCACTGTACATATGCTTACATATATATCACATGCTGTAAATATGATACATATTTATCGCGTAGTGGCACGATTGCTACTTTTTGCACTTCTGGTAGATGACAAACTGCATTTCGTTGCTGTACCTGTACTGTCTGTCTGTCTGTCTGTCTGTCTGATATTAATATGATGTGAGGTCCAGTTAACAGCTAAAACAGGTAGAAGTAATAACTACTTTTTAATTAAGTACATGTCAGAGCCAAGACTTCTTTACTTTCACTTAAGTAAAAAAGTATAATCAGTACTTCAACTTTTACCCGAGTATTTTAAAACATTAGTATCTGTACTTCTACTTAAGTAATGGATGTGTGCACTTTTGCCACCTCTGGTGGTGAGCAAAGACATGCCGGTGGTTTCAAAGAGGCAGATGTAGAGGACAGTGGTGGTATGACGATAGATGATCTGCTATGGCGACCCGTACTGGCAGCAGATGAAAGAAGTAGAGGAAGAAGAAAAAGGAGAAGAAGAAGAAGAAAAATAAATTAAGATAGTATAGTTATATGCACCAGATTAATCCAACTATCAAAGAAGGCAGTTCTGCATTTATGTATAATAATAATAATAATAATAATAATAATAATAATACAAGCTTCACACAAAAAAGCTAATCATAAATAGGGCCCTATTATGATTTTCTTGCATAATTTGTGGATTTAATTTCAAACCTAGATACTTCTTTAGACAAAGCATTAATTTAGATTTGTATATATTATTTTGATATCTATATTTTAATAATCATTTGAGAACATCAGATTAAAACAGTCTAAAATAAATTTAGATCATTACCTCATCTCCTTTAACTATGCCTCAGTCATAGAATATGTACCTTGACACATTACCATAGTAAACGGATATTCATGTCAGCTACTGCATTAATTATCTCCCTTCCCTACATATTTTTTCAAAGTGATAATTCCTTAAGCTGTTAAACATCTTTTTAAAATAATAAATTCTTCTTTTAACACTGGTTGTGTACCTAAATCATTTAAGATAGCAGTTAATAAAACTGGGAAGGTGGCAGCTTAGTGGTTAAGACATTGGACTTTGAATCTAAAGGCCATAAGTTCAAATCACAGCCATACCAAACTCCCACTCCTTGGCCCCTGAGCAAGGCCCTCAACCCCATAGTTGCTGAAATGTATGAATGAGGTAAATGTAGGTGGCTCTGAATATGGGTGTCTGCTAAATGCCATAAATGTAAAACTCCTAATGAAATATCCTGAACTCAACCCCTGTCAGCTATCCAACTATAGGTCACTATCAAATCTCCCCTTTATCTACAAAGTACTATAAAATGTTGTAGCACACCAGTTAATCTACTAGGATCTACTAGGATCGGCAGCAGGTTGTCCAGATGAAGGCCAAAGGGATGACCCTATCAGCCATAGCAAGACAAGTTGGTCGTTCTAAATCTGTGATTTCTAAAATATTGAATCTTTACAACATCACAAACTTATCCAAGAAGGCTGGTCGTCTACATGTGTCTGTCTCGTCATACAGTGTCTCGACATTTAAGAGCATTTGGACTGAAAGCCCACTCTGCAGTGACCAAACCTCTCATTAGCAGAAAGAATCAAAAGGCTAGACTAAGCATGTTGTGTGGACAGAGGAGAACTGGTCCAAAGTTCACTTCAGTGATGAAAGCAAGTATAATTTATTTGGGTCAGATGGGAAACATTATGTTTGGCGACAAACTGGAGAAAGACTGAACCCAAAGTGTGTAAAGAAGTCAGTGAAAAGTGGAGGAGGATGTGTCATGGTTTGGGGCATGTTTTCTGCAGCAGGAGTTGGGCCTCTTATACAGCTACACGTCAGAGTGAATGCAAATGTTTATCAGAACCTTCTTCAACAACATATGGTTCCCTCCATGCATTCATCACCCAATCAGCCAGCAGTGTTCATGCAGGACAATGCTCCATGTCACACAGCAAAACGGGTAAAGCAATTCCTTGAAACTAAAAACATTGAAATAATGACATGGCCTGCCCAGAGTCCTGATCTCAACCCAATAGAGAACCTCTGGAAAATCCATGGCGACAAAGTTATGGCCAAGAAACCCACTACAGTCACCGAACTGTGGAAGAGACTGGAAGAAGGGTGGACCAAAATCACACCAGAGCAGTGTGTTGGACTAGTGCTGTCCTGTGGCCGCAGATGTGCTGAAGTTATTCAGAGCAGAGGCCTGTACACTTCCTACTATTTGCTGACCGTTGTAACCTTCAGAAGATTTTGTTGTAATCTTTTTTCATGCTACAGTCATTGTTGTTCTCTAATTTTGATCAGGGTGTTTTCTGCAAAATAATGTTTTTTTTAAATGCCTTAGTTATTTTGTGGAAAAGGTGTTCTGGTAGCATGGTATAGACAGGACAAAAACTCTTTCAACTGTTGAGCAGTGAAGATGACATTATTTCAGAATTGTTCAATTGTTTATTCATTGTTCTCTAATTTTGATCGCCAGTGTATATATATATATATATATATATATATATATATATATATATATATATATATACAGTGAGGAAAATAAGTATTTCAACACCTTGCTATTTTGCAAGTTCTCCCATTTAGAAATCATGAAGGGGTCTGAAATTGTCATCGTAGGTGCATGTACACTGTGAGAGACATAATCTAAAAAAAAAAAAAATCCAGAAATTACAATGTATGATTTTTTTAACTATTTATTTGTATGATACAGCTGCAAATAAGTATTTGAACACCTGAGAAAGTCAATGTTAATATTTTGTACAGTAGCCTTTGTTTGCAATTACAGAGGTCAAACATTTCCTGTAGTTTTTCACCAGGTTTGCACACACTGCAGGAGGGATTTTGGCCCACTCCTCCACACAGATCTTCGCTGAGAAACACAGAGTTTGAGCTCCCTCCAAAGATTCTCTATTGGGTTTAGGTCTGGAGACTGGCTAGGCCACGCCAGAACCTTTATATGCTTCTTACAGAGCCACTCCTCGGTTATCCTGGCTGTGTGCTTCGGGTCATTGTCATGTTGGAAGACCCAGCCTTGACCCATCTTCAATGCTCTAACTGAGGGAAGGAGGTTGTTTCCCAAAATCTCACAATACATGGCCCCAGTCATCCTCTCCTTAATACAGTGCAGTCGCCCTGTCCCATGTGCAGAAAAACACCCCCAAAGCATGATGCTTCCACCACCATGCTTCACAGTAGGGATGGTGTGTTTGGTCTCATCTGACCACATGACTTTCTCCCATGACTCCTCTGGATCATCCAAATGGTCATTGGCAAACTTAAGACGTGCCTGGACATGTGCTGGTTTAAGCAGGGGAACCTTCCGTGCCATGCATGATTTCAAACCATGACGTCTTAGTGTATTACCAACAGTACCCTTGGAAACGGTGGTCCCAGCTCTTTTCAGGTAATTGACCAGCTCCTCCCGTGTAGTTCTGGGCTGATTTCTTACCTTCCTTAGGATCATTGAGACCCCACGAGGTGAGATCTTGCATGGAGCCCCAGTCCGAGGGAGATTGACAGTCATGTTCAGCTTCTTCCATTTTCTAATGATTGCTCCAACAGTGGACCTTTTTTCACCAAGCTGCTTGGTAGCCCTTTCCAGCCTTGTGGAGGTGTACAATTTAGTCTCTATTGTCTTTGGACAGCTCTTTGGTCTTGGCCATGTTAGTAGTTGGATTCTTACTGATTGTATGGGGTGGACAGGTGTCTTTATGCAGCTAACGACCTCAAACAGGTGCATCTAATTTAGGATAATAAATGTAGTGGAGGTGGACATTTTAAAGACAGACTAACAGGTCTTTGAGGGTCAGAATTCTAGCTGATAGACAGGTGTCCAAATACTTATTTGCAGCTGTATCATACAAATAAATAGTTTAAAAGTCATATATTGTGATTTCTGGATTTTTTTTAGATTATGTCTCTCACAGTGGACATGCACCTACGATGACAATTTCAGACCCCTCCATGATTTCTAAGTGGGAGAACTTGCAAAATAGCAGGGTGTTCAAATACTTATATTCCTCACTGTATATATATATATATATGTAACCCTCTTCGCCGGTGTGCTCCCCCAATTGTCTCTGCGTTGTGTTTGAATGAAGGATGAACGAGGAGGACACCACGATTGTTGAGTCAAACAGAGCAGCTTTCTTTAATTAGGCTTCTTTATCCAACTCAGTCACTTTCACAGCAGAACCAACACTGACACCGCCTTTTCACAAAGGAAATAGAACTGGCTCATTACAATGTCCAACATAGATACATATACATACATACACACACACATTTATAACACACTAAATATGGATGTGGCTACAGCTAAATAGTAAGTCATGGTTCACAAATTCACTGAAAACCAAAATTAAACTACTGCATGTAACAGACAAATGTTGGCTGTAGCCAAAATAAAAAGAATAACACATCACGACATTACATAAAATATGCTGCACCACATGGAACACAGAAAACATGCAAGAAATAAAATATATAAAAACAATCCATCCAATATAATTTCACAAACATTTTATTAAACCCTTTGTAAAACAATATATTTATTTGAATAACATGGATGGCTAACCTAATTGGATAAATTTAACATATATTATTGAGAACAGTGAAAATCCTTCTTACCTTTTCACAAAGGAAATAGAACTGGGGGAAACAGCTCCACCCTTGCGAATAAAGGTTTAATCCACTAATAACAAAGAACACACAGCTCCCTCCAATGACAGGAAGAGCAAATTACACTATCCCTACATCCACCCCCACCTTAAATGATGTCGTCCCAGTCATCTGTAAACTCAGGTTAAACCTAAATAATTGAAATCAAGCAAATTTAGAACTTAAGACACTATCAAGTATGCGCATGACTAACAGTGTTGCTAAAGCAGGTCTTCCTGGCCTTGGCAGCTTCCCACAATTTTCTTCCTCTCTCTAACTTCTCCTGGTCACTTTCACCATTTATGGCATGAATGTCTAAAGAGAGTCTACTTGGTGGGCACCTTTTCCGGTCAGGATATCTCCTCTCTGGACAGCCAAGATCCGAGACTTCCAGTGGTGTCTGCTCATTTTGCGCTGTCCTTTCTCCCACAATCTCTTCCAACAGACTCTCATTCTGTTTGCACTCTTCGTCCGCAATATCTTGCAAACCCACACTTGTGCACTGTGTAATTCTGCCACTTTCCACCACTTCCACTTCTCCCTCAGCATCACTTGAGTCTATCCCAGACACTTCTGCAATGTCCGACTCATCTCCAGCTAGGTGCTTTGAGCCCACCGGGAAAAACATACACTGGGCCAGAAGATTTCGGTGGATAACTCTTTCCCTGTCACCATCTTCTGAACGAACCACATACACCGGAATGTCTGGCTGTTTCTTTACTACAATATATGGATGTGGTTCCCACCTGTCAGCCAGCTTCTGTTTTCCCTCAACATAACACAATTTTACCATCACTCTGTCACCAGGTTGAAACACATTACTCCTGGCTTTCCTATCATAGTGCTTCTTCTGAAGTTCCTTAGCATGCCTCGACATTCTGTCTGCCTCACCATAAGCGTATATCAAGCATTCACGCAGCGACTGGACATATTCACTGTACTTACATAGCGGTTTTTCAGTTGTCAGCCCGAAAATAAGATCAACAGGCAGTTGTGGATGTCTTCCATACATCAGAAAGTATGGCGAGAAACCAGTTGAATCATGTTGAGTACAATTGTATGCATGTGTCAGTGCATCAACATATTCATGCCACCTGGGTTTTTGATCAGGATCGAGAGTGCCCAGCATATTCATCAGAGTTCTGTTGAATCTCTCTGTGGTTCCATTGCCCTGTGGGTGGTAAGGGCTGGTATGAGTCCTTGTGATTCCAGTCAACTTGCACAACTCTTTGACCACTGTACTTTCAAAATTTCTGCCCTGATCAGCATGGAGTCTTGTTGGGAACCCAAATCGGCAGAAGAAATTCTTCCAGAGCACCTTTGCCACCGTGACAGCCTTCTGGTCTTTTGTGGGGTAAGCCTGAGCAAATCTCGAGAAATGATCGGTTACCACCAGAATATTCTCTATTCCTCCCTTAGACTTTTCCAAGACAAGAAAATCCATGCAAATCAGTTCCATAGGGGCTTTAGTGTGAATGCTCACCAACGGAGCCCTATTTCCAGCTGTTGGAGTTTTTCTCAGACAACATCTTTCACACTGCTCACACCAGGACTTTACCTCTTGACGCATTCTTGGCCAAAAGAACCGTTCTTGGACCAGATTCACAGTACGTTCAAATCCCAAATGGCCAGAATCATCATGAAGACTTGTTTTAGCTATAAGTCTCATTTTCTCTGGTAACACCAGCTGGGCCACGGACTGTCCCTGGGAATGTTTAACTTGTCTGTAAAGAATTCCATCTTTGACCATCAGTCTCCTCCATTCTTTTAAGAGAACCAGTGTATCTCTTCCTTTCTCCAACCTTTCTCCGCGTCTTGGCTTTCTGTTCAATGTTTTGTAGTAGAGAACAGGCCCAATGACAGGGTCCTCTTTTTGATACCCTCTGATCTCTAACTTTGTCATTACAGGCAGTGCATCAGTTCCTGCCCCATCAAACAGGTTAGCTGGCTTATCAATAACTTGCACAAACTCGCCCCCTGTGCATTCATCAGTTCTCTCTGCTTGCTCACTATCATCTGCCTGCTTTCCACCTGAGTCAGCTCCCCAGGACTGGTTTCTCTGAGTTGAAGAAATTAACTGTGGACATGACTGAAGAGTTTCTGTAACCTCTTGCCTCGACATTCTTGAGAGTGCGTCAGCATTTGAGTTAGACTTCCCTCGCCTATACTCAATGTCAAAGTCAAACATGGCAAGTTGCGACACCCAGCGCTGGCCCGTGGCATCCAACTTTGCAGTGCTCATCACATATTTAAGAGGGTTGTTATCAGTCAGCACAGAAAACTTATGTCCATAGAGGTGGTCATAGAACTTTTCTGTAACTGCCCACTTTAGAGCTAAAAACTCCAATTTGTGTGCGGGGTAGCGGGTTTCTGGCGGCCTCAATCCTCTGCTGGCATAAGCAATCACCTTTTCCTCATCGTCTTGAACTTGTGCCAGCACAGCCCCCAGACCCTCGCCAGAAGCATCCGTTTGCAGCACAAATGGCAAGCTGTAGTCAGGGTAGCCCAGAACTGGTGCAGTAGTCAATCTCCCCTTCAATGCTTCAAAAGCTTTTTCACATTCGTCGGACCATTCAAATGGCTTCTCAGGTCCATAAGCTCTTTTTGAACCTCTTTTCTTTTTCTTTGGGTCACCAGAAGTAAGTCTATACAGGGGTGCTACCAATGTTGCATATCCCTCAATGAACCGTCTATAGTACCCAGCGAAACCAACAAATGCCAGCACCTCCTTCACATTTGACGGCCGTTTCCAGTCCTTGACTCTGCTTATCTTCTCAGGATCTGTATGAATACCCTCCGCTGACACCACATGGCCCAGGTACTGAACTTCCTTTCTCAACAGGCTGCACTTTTGAGGCTTTAGCTTCAAACCATGTTCGCGGAGCCGGCTGAACACTACTTCCAACCGCTCAAAGGTGCTCTTCAAAGGTCCTAGAGAAGATAATTATGTCATCAAGATAGATCAAGAGACTTTCAAAATTCAAGTCACCAAAACAACAGGTCATCAATCTTTGGAATGTTGATGGGCCATTTTGCAGACCAAATGGCATACGGTTGGCCTCATATAACCCCATGGGGGTACTGAAAGCAGTTTTGTGCTTGTCCTGCTCAGCCACCTCAACTTGCCAGTAACCAGATGTGAGATCAAGAGTCGAAAAGAACCTTGCCTGCCCCAATGCCTCCAATGCGTCCTCTATTCGTGGTAGAGGAAAAGCATCTCTGGTGCTACAGGAATTCAATTTCCTGTAGTCCACACAGATCCTTAAAGAGCCATCTTTTTTAGACACAACAACAATGGGAGATGCATATGGGCTTTTGCTTGGACGAATGACTCCAGCTTCTTCCATCTGTGATATGGCCTTCCGTACCTCCTGGTACTGAGATGGAGGTATTTTCCGATAAGCGAGGCGGAAAGGTTTTGGGTCTACTAGTGGAATCTCATGTTGCACAGTGGTGGTATGTCCATAGCCCGTGGAGTGTTTGGAGAAGACATCAGCATTCCTCCGCAACAAATCCTTCAGCAATATCAACTGCTCCTCACCTTCCAGTGCTGCAGGTCTGAGATCAACTCCACATGTCACACTATGGTCAGACTCAGCACTAGTTATCTGCTGTTGACTTTGAAAAGACACTGAGCTCTCACAGTGACTCTGACACATGAATTGATTTTGATATGGCAGTCGGCACTTGTCTCCACTTTCAAAAACATTTTGGACTAGGAAAGCATCTGCCAACAGGGTCCTTGGATTGACTATGACATCCTTCCCAGACAGGTTCAAAACACGGACAGGAACACAACCTTTTTTCACATCAGCAATCAGCCTGGCAACTATAAGGCCTTCTGGTATTTTTTTTCCGAGCTTATCCTCCACCAGAATTGTGTAATTTGTTTTCTTTGGCCCACCCATAACTCTGCCAATAACATCCTGCTCCATACCAGCCGGTATTTTTATTCTGTGGCCAGCATACTGAACTTGACCTACCCTGCCCATAGCCCCACCAGGCTCACTCTTATTTAGATCCATGAATGCAGAGTGCCACTCAGGATAAGACAATTTCACTTCAGCCAGATATTTTTTGCCATATGATGCTTTGAGATCATTTCTGGAAACCCTTATCACATTAGTCCCAATTAGCAATGGAACACTGGACCGGTATTTTGTTACAGGGACAACAAAAACAGGAACATTTGAATACACCCTCCCCAAAAACTTTAGGTTGATACAAAGCACACCAACATAAGATACGGGCTGGCCAGCGGCACCTTCAATGGGGATGTCTGATGGCTTCAACTCCTGAGTACGCAGAACAGGATGCTGTCCCCAAAACTCATCAGTAATTGTCGTGACTTGAGAGCCAGAATCAATGAGAGCCTTACACATCTCTCCATCCACCCCTTCATTACAGGGACCTACTAGCGGGTATCAGCTAGTTTAGACTTGCCCGTCTCATGTTGCTGGGGACTTTGTTGCCTGCCTGTGGTTGCCCCGGTAACCACAGGCTTTACATGTTTAAATCCTGCCTGGTCTCTGCTTCATTTTCAGCCTGGACTGTCACATCAGTCATCACTGTCCGACACAAACATGCAATGTGTCCCGTTTTCCATAGCGATAGCACACTACGCCCTTGCATCAGTGTCATTACCCCCTTGAGATCTCCGGGCCTGAGTAACCACAGTCCATGGCGATGCTCCAACTCTAGCCTCCAGCTGCATCAACCTATTCTTTTGATCCTCTTGGCTGCATACCAGTTTCTTTACCAAGGCAGTTAGTTCAGACAGATCTGAGTTCCGTCGGTTCACTTTCTCAGCAATCTGATTTTCTCCATTCTGGTTACTGCAGCCAGTCGTAAACTGAGCCTGGGCATATGTCTTTTTGGCTTTTGGCTGCGTTTGGAACTTTTTTGTCTCTCAAGCAAGGTTACGAAGCTCTGTTTGAAGTTCACGAAAACTTAGGAGTCTAGGCATCATTGGAGCTAGCCTGTTATAAACTTCCTCATCATTTAATCCTCTCATAAACTGACGAGTCAGTTTGCTATCTCGATCTGGGAAAGGACGGCCTTCATACTGTGCCCCTTCCACTGAACGTAAGGTTGCCTCCAAAGCAATGGCGTATGAACATGCAGATTCACCAGTGCACTGGTATCTCTCATAAAAATCAGCTAATGGGTCAAGAGATGTCTGCATATCACTATACTCGGCTCGTAGTTCTTCAAAAGCTCTGCTGGTATTCTGCTCATTGGAGAGAGATTCAGAACTAGCCTTCTGGCTTCGCCACTCAGATGTCGCACCACTGTGGCAAAACCCAGATTTTCAGGCATCCCTCCTGCATCAATAAGATACTGCATGTCCCGTATCCAGTCTTCAATAAGAATCCTGCAATCTGGACCACCACTGAATATTTGCACATTACGTACCTGGTGTGTCTGAGTAAAACCGGGTTTTATCAAGGGATTTGGTTGTTGGGCATACATTTGTGAACCACGATACACTGGCACAGTCATAGGAACATGCACGGGAGTTAAGGAAGTTGACACAATGCCACAGTTCGAATGTAATGTGTGCTGTTGATCATTGTAATTTTTGTTCACATTAATTTGGTCTATTTTCGAGAAAAGCTGGTATCCGTCAAGACAGTCGTTACTGCTGGGAGAAATGGGTCAGGTGGTGTTGAGTACATGGTATTTGGTACACCATGGCATGAGGACTGAGGAGCCGGAATCCCTATTGGATGGCCAGTCAAATTAGCTTGTGGTGTAACAACCTTTGATTCAGAAAAATTCAGACAATCTGGGAAATGTACATATTGGGATAATAAGGAATGTTGGCTTTAGGTGGCATAGATGATGCTTGGGGTGGGTGTGGGTCATTTGGGAAAGGGGCCTGGTCAGGTGTCGTTCCGCTAGCCATATTTGGTGAAGCATGACTGTTGGTGACCCGGTCATTCATGTTAGCTTGGAATTGGCCATTCGTCAAATTAGGCTGGTGCAGACTAACTGCAGACATATGCATGGTGGTTGGAAGGTTACTAGGGGCATTATCTGGGGCTTGTGGGTGAGCTGAGGCCTGATGTTCATAGGCTTTGGGACAGTTGCCAGACTGTTGCCAGTGAGGCACATTCTTTCGTTGTACTGCTAACTGCGATGACTTAGGCCTGACGGACTGTTCAATGTTAACATCTGGCTGGGACCCAATCCCTATAGTCAAACTGACAGGCATACCTATTTGATTTTCTTGGATTTTGTCTTGCTTTGCTGGTAACCATGGGGTGGCCTGAAAGGGCTGTCTTAATGGTACTTGGAGACAGTGAGGTGGTCGATGAGGGGTGGTTTCAGGGAGCCCTTGCATTTCTCTTTTACTTCTTTGACTATTTAATACCCGTGCAGATCAGTGTGGACGTAGTGTACAATCCTAAATATATATTGTTTGCAAAATTATAATTAAATGAATTGCAATTTAGTAAGTGGATGCGTTTGTGTTTATCATGTGTTTTCTACTCAAAAAGAACTTTATCAACCTTTAAATCACACAATATGAGAAAAGAAAAAATAAATAAATAAAATAAACAATGAAATACAATTACTCATTTCAAGAGATTTAACTATATACTAAATACTATTTAAATACAGGACATTTGTTTTTTTTTGTTTTTTTTACTAATTATCCGAAAGCTTACTTCCATTGACATAGAAAACCAACAATCCGGGTCACGGCACCAAAGATGTAACCCTCTTCGCCGGTGTGCTCCCCCAATTGTCTCTGCGTTGTGTTTGAATGAAGGATGAACGAGGAGGACACCACGATTGTTGAGTCAAACAGAGCAGCTTTCTTTAATTAGGCTTCTTTATCCAACTCAGTCACTTTCACAGCAGAACCAACACTGACACCGCCTTTTCACAAAGGAAATAGAACTGGCTCATTACAATGTCCAACATAGATACATATACATACATACACACACACATTTATAACACACTAAATATGGATGTGGCTACAGCTAAATAGTAAGTCATGGTTCACAAATTCACTGAAAACCAAAATTAAACTACTGCATGTAACAGACAAATGTTGGCTGTAGCCAAAATAAAAAGAATAACACATCACGACATTACATAAAATATGCTGCACCACATGGAACACAGAAAACATGCAAGAAATAAAATATATAAAAACAATCCATCCAATATAATTTCACAAACATTTTATTAAACCCTTTGTAAAACAATATATTTATTTGAATAACATGGATGGCTAACCTAATTGGATAAATTTAACATATATTATTGAGAACAGTGAAAATCCTTCTTACCTTTTCACAAAGGAAATAGAACTGGGGGAAACAGCTCCACCCTTGCGAATAAAGGTTTAATCCACTAATAACAAAGAACACACAGCTCCCTCCAAAGGCAGGAAGAGCAAATTACACTATCCTACATATATATATATATATATATATATATATATATATATATATATATATATATATATATATATATATATGGGTATAACCTGAAAATACCCTAAATGTTTTGTGACTGTGCCACTGAGAAAAGCAGATATGATCCCATCTATGCCAATTTATGATCCAATTTATGAATTTTCATGAATTCCAGATCTCACTTCCAGAAATCTCTGTTTCCTTTGCTACTAATTTCTACTCGTTTCGTGTTTTTATTTGTGGCAGGTGGTGCTGCCGTTGTAGCAAATACTTTTTCTTGACACTTCCCGGTTTGTATTGTTTTCATTTACAGCCGTAATATGTGCACCCCTGCTATGTGTATTTTTCTTACAGCAGCGTGGTTTGCTGTTGGATTTGGTTTTTAGAGAACCCAAAAAAGTGTCAAAGTGAACCTGTGATGATTTTGTATATTTTGAAAGAGAGGGAGTTCAGCCCAGTTAGCCCAGTGTTACCAGATTCTCATGAACCTACAGCATATATCTACGTGGTTTGTATACAAAAAAATATAACAATTAAAAAAATAAAAAATAAACAAAAATAAAAAAAAAACACCCTCGCTTCAGATTTGCTTTGTTGGTTCGGTTGTTTTGAGATCGATCTACGTATAAATAGATTCATTTGGCCCTCAGCTCGTGTTGTATTTGATTCACTCTCACTTAAATGAGTCGTTCTTTGAGAGCCGATTCATTCATTACTAACTCGTCCTTATCCTTCCTTGTCGGTGTAATAGGCATAAAAAGGTTCAGCACTCCTAAAAAATCAAGAGGAAAAGAAGAAAAGGATAACTTCAACAGATTAACTAGCCAAATGTTCTTGTAACTTGTTAAGTGTATTTCTAGGTGTTATTTAGTGCTTAGGTGAGGTGTAAATATATACAGGGAATCGGTTTATTTGGCTAGTTAGCAAAGCATGGCCGACATCGATAAGCTTAACATAGACAGCATCATACAGCGCCTGCTTGAAGGTAAGATTGAGAAATTAGTCACGAATACTAATTAATAAATACGGTATTAGACGATTAGTTTGCTAATGTATGCTTTGTGTTGGTTGAATTGTTGGAAATTTCAGGGACTCTGCTTGATTGACTAGCTAGCTTGGTTGCTATACTGAAACACTTTATTGCCAGCTAGTCACGCTTTAGAGTTTGATATATTCGTTTTAATGTAATTAAAAGAAATAAAATATCTGTCGAATTAATTGTAGCTTGCCAGGTTTGGGTAGCTAATGAACAGCGTTGTACTTGCATTTGGAAACTGCGGTTAAGCCAGCCGCACTTTGTTTAGTGTTGCGCGTCTACGCGTGCACTTACGGTACGGATGGTGGGAGCGGTCAAAATACATGTAAAGACGCTTCAGAGCGGCGTTTCCGTTATAAAAAAAGACTCAGTGCATTTTCAACCATGTTCCACATTCAAACATTCATTAAACATTTTCTTTTTAGTTTTGCTCAATCTTTAAAATTATTATTATTTACAGTGTTAATGTCTATGACTCTGTTAATTTTCAACTAATTTTACTGTGGAGTTTTTAAGAAAAGTTAAGGCAAAATCACTCAAAGCATCACTGCATTTTCAATCACTGTCCATATTCAAACACTAATAAAACATAATTCTTTATAGGTTTGCTCAATCTTTCAAATGATTCTTATTTACAGTGTCCCTGTCTATTATTCCTTTGAATTTCAACTCATTTTACTGTGGAGTTTAAAAAAAAAAAACTAAAGGCAAAATCATTAAAAACCCCAGTGCATTTTTAACCATTCAACATTCCACATTCAAACACTCATAAAACTTCCTAGATAGTGTTTTCAACTAACTATTTGATTCCTGTTTACAGTGACCTGGAATTTCATTATTTTTATTTATTGTCAATTAATTTGACTGTACATTTTCAAGAAATGAAAGGCAATATTACTCAAAACATGTGTATTCTAATGTGCATAATTATATTCTTTTTAGAACAGTTACACTGTTTCAGAAAAAATACATTCTTATTTTGTCCGAACATATAAAAATTGGAATATGGATTTTACTCCATTACTAGGTGTTTTATTTATTTTAAACCACAGATAAAACTTGAGCGAATAATGAAAGGTTGCAATTGTGCAGAGACAAGTTTAATTTACAATCAAATGTTCATTATGTACATAATCAGTGGCAGTTAAAACATTGCCAGAACTGTTCATTACCAATGACACTTCTGGGTATATCTACACATGTAGGATGATACCACTCTTGGCATTTAGAGCACTGGACCATGAGCTCATTGTAATGAGCTGTTCTACAAAGTAAACAGGTATTGCAGTTTTGGTCTTGTTTGCCTCGGCTTCACTCTCTCGACTCTTCATGCCAAATGCGATACTGTTTTTCGTAAATGAAGCATACAGTTGTGCCCATAGCCTGCTTTCTTTAAATATGCATACCTCTGGTGGGTGACCCTTGCAAACAGCATATGCAAATGATATTGCGAACAACCCACAATTGCTGTTATATGATTGCTGCTGCACAGCTGGTTGCAAAACATCAAACTTGCCTGACTTCGGCCTCACCAGCCAGGACAGTGCTTGTAGTGTTCCTGGGTCCAGAGGGGTGCATTTGCTGTCATACACAGAGAGCTGATTTTCATTACAAAACAAATTGCTGACTGTGATCCAGTGGCATTGCCAAATGTTCAATATTTGCACAAACTTATTTTGTGGAGTTCCCACAATTCCACCATTTGGAATCGCACTAAGGCAGAACAGATTGAAACCCATCAATGTGCACATTGTCCTTTGCCATGAGGTAGCTGGCCAGGTTGATGGTATCACAGGTAAACCAGTAATCAGGGTGAAGTATTTGTTGCAGCATTTGTATTTTCGGTGCCCTGCATAGTCTTCGAGGAGCAGTTGTTTCTGATGGACCTGATTTATTCCAGATTGGCCCTTCGATTTTTGATTGTCTTCTCCTGAAATTCTTCACTGGTTCTTTCTGTAGATACAGAGGATACAATTTATTTCTTAGATATTTTTTGTGCCAGTTCAGATTTAAATTTGATGCAATGTGAAGACAAAAAGTCAATCTTGTTTGTGATCTTAGTCTATTAAGTATCTTTATAATGAGGGACAGCAGTGTCAGTTCTACATTTTGGGACCTACTAGAAGACCACATGATAAATGTGAGGGACCATGAGATAAAATGCAGTCATAATTATGCAATTATAAACCATTCTCCAAATTAATCAGCTGATTTTCCTTTGCCTTCAGTCTGCTCAGGTGTTTTGGGCTACACTTACATTTGTTGTACTTCAGCACTATCATCTTTCCTCTCTGCCTGTGTTTTGTTATAGTGAAATGGAACATAGCAAATATGCTCGTCTCCTGCCATATTGACACCGGACACACTTTAAAGTGATTACAGATTACAGCGATTGTTATATATATATATATATATAATATTTGTGTGTGTGTGTGTATTTAAACCTGGATCACTTCTTCTGGCTTTTTCTTTTTCTCAGGCACTTTTGGGGAAGCCCTTGAAGACTTCTCCTAACAAAAAAACACACACACACAAAACCCCATTTTATTTAAAATAAATAAGGATTTGATTTAAAAGCAGAGTACAGTAATACAGTACAGAAAATACAGTAATGGGTACTCACTTTATATAGTATCAGCATACTATATAAAGTGAGTACCCATTACTGTATTTTCTGTACTGTATTGTACTGTATTTTCTGTACTTCTCTACAGCATACTTTACTGTACCTGTACTATATTTTTTTTAATTAAGCATTGTAATTGCTGTTAATTTACATAAAGTATTGTTAAAATAGTCTAATAATTAAGTGTTATGGAGTGAAATAGTGTTATTTACTCATTTAAATCGATTTCATATAGTGTTCTTTGGGTTTTTACTGGGTTGGAAGGGGCGTATCAAAAGGTCGCGAAAATTCGGAACTCGCGGCCGGTCTTGGTCCCTAACCCTCGCGAGCTCCGAGGTTCCACTGTATTTCTCATACAACGATAGTCAACAAATATTGACCATCGTGGCTGTAATTTTAACGTAACGTATAGATTAATCCCCGCATTTCCACGGTTCGAATATCGTTGCCCCGGTTTATCCCCGGAATTGCATTTTCCACATAAATTATTTGTTTGGCTGATTTTCCTGGTTTCTAGCAGATAGCACAATAGACCAAAAAGCTTATAGCGAATTGTTTTTTGGAGTTTTATGTTGAAATAATGAAATATATTATTAAAATATTATTATTAATTATAAAATGAAGTACTGTATACATAAAAAAGCATTTTTGGAGTGGCGTCCATTTATTACGTGCGGTTTTGGAACGTAACCACTGCGGTAAACAAGGGATCACTGTAAAGCGTTAAATCTAATGTGATTTACATACACGCCCAGGCATACCATTATGAATGGTAAAGTGAATAACACTGATTATCTTTTCATCATGGCACCTGTTAGTGGGTGGGAAATATTCGGCAGCAAATGAACATTCTGTTCTCAAAGTTGATGTGTTAAAAGCAGGAAAAATGGACAAGCACAAGGATTTGAGTGAGTTTGACAAGGGCCAAATTGTGATGGCTAGATGCCTGGGTCAGAGCAAAAAAAAAAAACATTCTGTGGGGAGGTTCCCGGTCTGCAGTGGTCAGTATCTACCAATGGTTGTTCAAGTAGGGAACAGTGGTGCATCAGCAACATGGTCAAGATTCATCAATAAATTGGTGTTTAACCCCCTTCCTGATTGTTTTTTTTTTTTTTTTTTTTTTTTTTTTTTGCATGTTTGTCACACTTTAATGTTTCAGATCATCAAATTAATTTATATATTAGTAACAGATAACACAAGTAAAAACAACATGCAGTTTTTAAATAAAGGTTTTTATTATTGAGGGAAAACAAATCCAAAACTACATGGCCCTGTGTGAAAAAGTGATTGCCCCCCTGTTAAAATTGAAGTTTATCACAACTGAGTTCAATTTCTCTAGCCACACCCAGGACTGATTACTGCCACAAAACAAAAACTGCTGTTGAGCAAAAAGAACATGGATTCTGCAGGAGGACAATGATCCAAAACACGCTAGCAAGTCCACCTCTGAATGTCTATAGAAAACCAAAATGAAGACTTTGGAGTGGCCTAGTCAAAGTCCTGACCTGAATCCTATTGAGATGCTGTGGCATGACCTTAAAAAGGCGGTTCATGCTCGAAAACCATCCAATGTGGCCGAATTACAACAATTCTGCATAGATGAGTGGACCAAAATTCCTCAACAGCGCAGTAACAGACTCATTGCAAGTTATCGCAAACGCTTGATTACAGTTGATGCTGCAAAGGGTGGACAACCAGTTATTAGATTTAGGGGCAAACACTTTTTCCACATAGGGCCATGTAGTTTTGGATTTTGTTCTCGCTCAATAATAAAAACATTTATTTAAAAAACTGCATTTTGTGTTAACTTGCATTATCTTTTACTAATATTTAAATTAGTTTGATGATCTGAAACATTACAGTGTGACAAGCATGCAAAAAAATAAGAAATCAACACTTTTTCACACCACCGTATGTTTGCTCTGTGCATTGGATAATATGAGGCTAATTTTGAAGTGACAATGAGAATAATAACATTTGAAGAGAGAATTGGAGTACATTTTTTGAGCTGTATTAGTTAGTGACCCTTTAACCAATGCCAAAACCTGGTAACAAGTACACTGAATGGACAGTCTTGTGTTGTTTAATAAATATTTCATTTATGCAATTTTCTGGATCATGTCTTATTAATTATTTTATTAGTTTTTAGATTTTATGAGATGAAGGAAAAAAGAAAATTGGCATAATTTATCGTTGAATTAGTGTTTCAAACATTGTGACATGATTCATATGGATTCTATATTTCATAAGACAATCTTTTCTGTGGTCTATTATCATGCCTTTTTTTTTTAAATCTTACATTTATTTATGAAATATATGAATGAAATATAAGCTGAAGCATTTTTGAGTAAAGAATGCTGGTAGAGGTGTTACTTATTAAGTCTGTTTTTCTTGTTTCTGTTAGTTTAAAATGTTACATTTCAGTTCAATGGAAATTCACTCTAAAATTTTAATATGAACATGTATAGGTTTCTGTTGCAAACATGTAAATTGTGTTGGCCTGTGGAAAGAAGCTCCTCTTCATTCTCTCTTTGTTCGCTTTCAGGGAGCAGAAGCGTTTCCCTGAACGCAACAGAGAAAAGAGTCCATTGTTTGGATGGCTGAGGTCCTTCATAATCTTCCTGGCTCTGGTCCTGCACCGCGTGCTGTAGATGTCCTGCAGGTTAGGGAGCTCAGTGTGGATGGTACGTTCAGCTGAACGCACCACCCTCTGGAGGGCTTGTCTGTCCTGCATGGTGCTGTTCCCGAACCAGGAAGTGATGCTACCTGTCAGAATGCTCTTAATGGTGCAGGTGTAGAAAGTCTTTAGCACTTGAGAGGGTAGTTTAAAGTCCCTTAAGCCTCTCGGATGGTACAGACGCTGCCGTTCCTTCTTCACCAGGGTGCTAGTGTGACAGATCCAAGACAGGTCTTGTGTTATGTGAACACCTAAGTACCGGAAACTGTCCACCCTCTCCACTGGGGTCCCACTGATGTTTAGCGGTTGGTAGACCACTCCTGCTTCATGCTCCACAATCAACTCCTTAGTCTTGCTGACGTTCAGGATAAGGTTGTTCTCCTGGCACCATCTCTCCAGGTTTTTAACCTCCTGTAGGTAGGCCGTCTCGTCGTCGTTGGAGATCAGGCCCACCACAACGGTGTCGTCAGCAAACTTGATGGTTGGAAGTGGCCATACAGTCATATGTGTACATTGAGTACAGCAGGGAGCTCAGAACACAACCCTGGGGAGCTTCAGTGCTGAGGGTGAGGGTGAATGAAGTGTGTTTGCCCACCCGTATGGCTTGTGGTCTGTCTGCCAGGAAGTTAGAGATCCATTGGCACAGCGGCAGGCTGAGTCCCAGGACCTCCAACTTAGAGGTGAGTGTGGAGGGGAATTATGGTGTTAAATGCTGAACTGTAGTCCACAAACAGCATCTTTGTATAATTCCCATTTCTTTGGTCCAGGTGGCTCATCGATGTGTAGAGGAGATGAGCAATGGCGTCCTCAGTAGAACGGTTCTGACGGTATGCGAACTGTAGTGGGTCCAGTGTGTCTGGTAGTGATGCCGTGATGAAGTGCTTTGAAAGACTTGTCAGAGACTTTATCACTACTAAGGTCAAGGCTACAGGGCGGTAATTGTGTAACTGTTTGTGCCACTAGCACCGCTAGCGTGGTTAGCTGCAGCCTCGAAACGAGCGTAAAAGGTGTTTAGCTCGTCTGCCAGAGAAGCGTCCGCATTCATCATTCTAGAAGATGGTGTCCTATAGTCCGTGATTATTCTTAGTCCCTGCCACAGGCTCTTAGAGCCCCCATGTTGAAACTGTGACTCTAGTTACCTCCCGTAGTGCCGCTTTGCATCCTTCACCGCTCTGAAAACACTGAAAAAAGCAGCCTTGTAATCGTCCATGTCCCCAGTGGCGAGCCCCGTGTTGTAGGCAGCGGAGCGGGATCTCAGAGCATCGCGGATGGCTTTATCCACCCACAGCTTCTAGTTGGGAAACGTTCTGATGATGTTTTTTTGCACCGTATCATCCGCTATTTTCCCAATGAATCCCACAACCGCTTCCGTAAACATGTTGACGTCATCAGAGCTGCGCCTGAACATGGCCCAGTCTGCGTCATCCAAAGCGTCCTGCAGAGCGGGGTTAGTGACCTCCCTCTGAACCGGAGCTTCCTGTTTCAGCCTTTGTTTGTAAACAGGCATGAGGAAGATGGCGGCATGGTCCGATTTTCCAAGCGGTGAACGGGTCCTGTGTCACCTTTGTTCTCCCTCAGGATCTCGCTCGGCCAGCATGGGTCCGGGTTTAAAAACGGCGAAAGGTGAGCGCATTGTACACCAATAGATATGAGTGTCTCTGTCATATCTAATGATCTTCATCTTGTGTAGATGGAACTGTAACTAATTAAATAAAACTATAAAATAGTACGTCTGTAAAACAGAAATTTCTCTAAGGACCCCCTGTAAAACTAGTCAAAACCCGTCCGAATAGGGCTTAAGATCGTTGTTCACACCGGAGCTAATGATATACACCTTCGACAGTCAGAGGTTACTAAAGCCCTATTTGGACGGGACTAGTTTTCCAAACGACGTTTGAGTTGGAATTTTTTTCAGCCGACGTCTGTTATTTCATGTATGGATTCGGACGGGACTAACATCTCAGTGTTTATTGTGGCGGTAGAAGTGTCTGTGTTTTACATGTGGGCGTTGCGGAGGACCTCTACATCCATTATTGGTGCGCAGAAAGCAGAAATTTGAATACCGGCGCGCTAGGGTTAGTACGGTAGTTCACGTTGAGCAAAACACCCAAGTGAACACGTTTTGGAAAAAAACATTTTCGCCAATCACAGACATTCGCATTCGGACGGGATTAGATTTCTCAGAGAAGCGCCAAGTTTGCTGAAAAACAGTAGGTAATTTGCTCTGGAATTTTTACAGAGGTCGTGTGAGAAAAAGACAGACATGGCAGATTCGGACGGGATTAAAATCACAAAGTACCTCTGTGAAACAGAAATTGGGTTTTAGAGAACTTGAGCTTTCCTAAAAACCTAAGCTGACCTGCTATGTCCGGCGCCCTGGTGTACACATGACCTGTGCTGCTGGTGCCCCTAAAGGTCTAGCTAATTTCACGTGTCTCAGAATAGAGTCTCCTCTAACCAGAGCTCTTTCAGGTTTCTTAGCGAGTGCTTCACCGAGGAGAGCAAACCTGTTGGACGCGTGAAGCGGAGAAAAATTGTGCTCCCGCGGGCAAGCCTTAGCATTAGCTTTGGCTTTGCGAGTATGCCGCCGAGTCATCACCCACTCGCCCCGCTTCAAGCGCTCTAATGCCGGAGTCGGGGGAATGCTAACTCCACCTAGGGCATCCAGACCTTCCCCTGCAAAACCTGGACTGCTCTCGCACTCACTACTTCTCTCTAGACTCTGGATGCGCTCTTCTAATGCTAAGATTTTCTCCATCAAAGAGCAAACTAACTTGCACTTCTCACAGATAAAATTATCGCCAACAACGGAGAAAGACTGACTAAACATGTCACACTTCACACACTGAATGAGCTGGATGCTCACCATAGCAGAGAAATTACATAACATGGTTATGGTTAAGTGGTTACTGTTGTGTGTGTTCGTAGTTCTGATGGGAATGGTCTCCGCTCGCTGCTTTCAAACCCTCGAACAGGGAATAAAGTTCACCCATACATACATATAAGTAACTCTTCATAGATTTCTGTGAAGATAAAAATGGTAACCTGATGATCAAGAATATGCTTTTCTTCTGCAGTGAGAGGGTCAAAGCCTGGTAAAAATGTTCAGCTGCAGGAGAATGAGATTCGTGGTCTCTGTCTGAAATCTCGGGAGATCTTTCTAAGCCAGCCTATCCTGCTGGAGTTGGAGGCACCTTTAAAGATCTGTGGTAAGTAAAATTTACACGATAGTGAAAACTAGGGCACAGATCATCTGTATGACAGCTTAAGCCAAAAATTCTGGTTATTTTACGCAGTTTTTTGAGTCTCCTTCTCTTCTCTTTGTAGGTGACATACATGGGCAGTACTATGATTTGCTGAGGCTCTTTGAATATGGTGGCTATCCTCCTGAAAGTAACTACCTGTTTCTTGGGGACTATGTGGATCGTGGCAAACAGTCACTCGAGACCATCTGCCTTTTGCTGGCATACAAAATCAAATACCCAGAAAACTTCTTCCTCCTCAGGGGTAACCATGAATGCGCCTCAATCAATCGCATCTATGGTTTCTACGATGAGTGTGAGTATGTTTGCTTAAATAGTCAGTTGTGTATCAGTGTGCTGATTGGTGGAATGACCTGTGTCATTTACAGTTGGGTTACCAGTTATTTGATTTTATAACCTAGATTTTATAATAAAGGAAAAAAATGAATACACATTAAATACACATTTTGTGCTATTTCAAGTAATTTAACATTCCATACAAAGCGTGGGATGCTGTTTATTTTAAAATATCTTCTTAATAAGCTTAATATGTGAGAGCATAATGGTTGATGTTCTTAATGATGTCAGAAATGCAGTTATTTTTCCTGTTTAGGAAGAATCATTCTCTTATGAACTGAATTATAATTATTTTAATAGAGGAAAACATTCCAAGGTAAAACCTTGAGAAGAATCAGAATCACCAGATAAGGAAATTACTAGCCATTACTCTGACACCTATATACCCCATATATTGACATACGACATATTTGTTATTGTCATGTTTGCAAACAAAATTTTTTTAACAGCTGGTAAATAGTAAATAATATTTAAATAAATATATTACATTTAAAAGTAATATGTATGATGATATAGTCTGTATTACATTGTGATTCTTGAAACAAAAGTGTCTACTTCAACTTAAATGGTGCCTGGGTCATCTTGAAGGTACTGATTTTGGAGCACTTCATGCTTTCCTCTGCTGACCAGCTTTATGGAAATGCTGATTAAATTTTTCAGCAGGATTTGGCACCTGCCCACACTGCCAAAAGCACCAGATGTTGACCAAATGACCATGGTGTCGGTGTGCTTGACTGGCCAGTAAACTCACCAGACCTGAACCCCATAGAGAATCTTATTGTCAAGAGGAAAATGAGAAACGTGACCAAAAAATGCAAATGAACTGAAGGCCACTGTCAAAGAAACTTCCAGTGCCACGCTGAATTGAGGCAGTAATTAAAGCAAAAGGAGCCCCTACCAAGTATTGAGTACATATACAGTGAGGAAAATAAGTATTTGAACACCCTGCTATTTTGCAAGTTCTCCCACTTAGTAATCATGGAGGGGTCTGAAATTGTCATCGTAGGTGCATGTCCACTGTGAGAGACATAATCTAAAAAAAAAATCCAGAAATCACAATATATGATTTTTAAACTATTTATTTGTATGATACAGCTGCAAATAAGTATTTGAACATCTGTCTATCAGCTAGAATTCTGACCCTCAAAGACCTGTTAGTCTGCCTTTAAAATGTCCACCTCCACTACATTTATTATCCTAAATTAGATGCACCTGTTTGAGGTCGTTAGCTGCATAAAGACATCTGTCCAGCCCATACAATCAGTAAGAATCCAACAACTAACATGGCCAAGACCAAAGAGCTGTCCAAAGACAATAGAGACTAAATTGTACACCCCCACAAGGCTGGAAAGGGCTACCAAGCAGCTTGGTGAAAAAAGGTCCACTGTTGGAGCAATCATTAGAAAATGGAAGAAGCTGAACATGACTGTCAATCTCCCTCGGACTGGGGCTCCATGCAAGATCTCACCTCGTGGGGTCTCAATGATCCTAAGGAAGGTAAGAAATCAGCCCAGAACTACACGGGAGGAGCTGGTCAATTACCTGAAAAGAGCTGGGACCACCGTTTCCAAGGTTACTGTTGGTAATACACTAAGACGTCATGGTTTGAAATCATGCATGGCACGGACGGTTCCCCTGCTTAAACCAGCACATGTCCAGGCACGTCTTAAGTTTGCCAATGACCATTTGGATGATCCAGAGGAGTCATGGGAGAAAGTCATGTGGTCAGATGAGACCAAAATAGAACTTTTGGGTCATAATTCCATTAAACGTGTTTGGAGGAAGAAGAATGATGAGTACCATCCCAAGAACACCATCCTTACTGTGAAGCATGGTGTTGGTAGCATCATGCTTTGGGGATGTTTTTCTGCACATGGGACAGGGCGACCAGGGCCATGTATTGCGAGATTTTGGGGAACAACCTCCTTCCCTCAGTTAGAGCATTGAAGATGGGTCGAGGCTGGGTCTTCCAACATGACAATGACCCGAAGCACACAGCCAGGATAACCAAGGAGTGGCTCTGTAAGAAGCATATCAAGGTTCTGGCATGGCCTAGCCAGTCTCCAGACCTAAACCCAATAGAGAATCTTTGGAGGGAGCTTAAACTCCGTGTTTCTCAGCGACAGGCCAGAAACCTGACTGATCTAGAGAAGATCTGTGTGGAGGAGTGGGCCAAAATGCCTCCTGCAGTGTGTGCAAACCTGGTGAAAAACTACAGGAAATGTTTGTGTAATTGCAAACAAAGGCTACTGTAACAAATATTAACATTGACTTTCTCAGGTGTTCAAATACATATTTGCAGCTGTATCATACAAATAAATAGTTAAAAAATCACACATTGTGATTTCTGGATTTTTTTTTATTTTTTATTTTTTATTTTTTATTTATTTATTTATTTTTTTAAAGATTGTCTCTCACAGTGGACATGCACCTACGATGACAATTTCAGAATTTTCATGATTTCTAAGTGGAAGAACGTGCAAAATAGCAGGGTGTTAAAATACTTATTTTCCTTACTGTACATTAAATGAACATACTTTCCAGAAGGCCAACAATTTACAAATAAATAGTTTTTTTGATTGGTCTTATGAAGTATTACATTTTTTGGAGATAGTGAATTGGTGGGTTTTTGTTAATTGTGAGCCAAAATCATTAAAAAAAAAAGTCTGTGTCTGATGAATCTATATAATATACAAGTTTCACATTTTGTATTGAATTTCTATATTTTTATTTATATTCCAATTTATTGAGATGTACCTGTATTTTAGTAAAAAATGTCTGCCACAGCTTTACACCGAATGTTGGAAAAGAGTTTACAAAGACATCAGCAATGCAGCATTTTTCTAGTTGTATATGTTTAAAATACATATTTTGCCTGTAATTTAACTAACGTGTGATTCCAATTTTTTTTTCATATTGCAATATAATATTAATATCTGGACAGTGAAAAATATTGTGATATGAAAAATCGACCTATGTCCAGAAATGTATGTAATGACTGCTCCCTGATACAAGTTCCACTATCGTGTTTTCAGGCCGAAGGCGCTACAACATTAAGCTGTGGAAGACATTTACAGACTGCTTTAACTGCTTACCCATTGCTGCCATTGTGGATGAGAAGATCTTCTGTTGCCATGGGGGTGAGTGTGGATGCGTGACGATGACATGATATGTAAAGACAGGTTCAGGGGTGAGCACTATATGAAAAAAGGTCAACAAAACCAAACAGACAACCAGCATTTAGAATTTACTGACAATAATTTCTCAGGTATTTGAACAGCAGTACCATTTTTATTTGCTATACACTGAATAGGATTGGGATTAGAAGGTGGAAAAGATGAGAAAACTGATCAGTATCTCAGCTTCAGAGTTTTTTATTTTTATTTTAATTAACTGTGTCTTCTAGATTTGTTTTATATTAATTTCAGGAAACGGATGTACTTTATTCCTCCTCCAAATTATTTAGGTATGATGCCAATGTCTCTGCTGTATGAATGAGGCACTTTGGGTTCATCGGAGTCAGAAAGAACCCAGAGCAAACTCTGCCCAGATATTTTATATTGTTCTTCCCTTTGAAGTTTAGACCGGAGTTATCATTTAAATGTAAATCGAATGTGTGACATGCATGAAATAACAAAAGGCTGGGTGATATCAGCAGGTGGTAATATCACCGGTATTCACACCTTTGCTGGTGCCGGCCCCCCCCAGCAGGTCAGGATAGGGTGTTGTTTAAATGATAATCATGGTCTCAGACACCTTCTGGTTAAAGGTAGTGTAAGGTGGGGAACCACCCACTGGTCCAACGGCGGTTTCCAGAGGCGTAGTCTTTCCTTTCACATTAGATAATAAGATTTGGATTAATGTATTTCTTCATTTTGGTTATTGACCTCTTATCTGACTCCAATTAGATAAAACATAATAAATATTTGCATAGGTTGTTATTTTACTAATAGTATAATTTTGATGGATGTTTTAGTTTTTCTGATTAAGCTCTGGCATTACACTCGTTCATTCGGTTCTCAAAGTCGAACATGATCCTAGTATGGGCCCATACTAGGATCATGTTCGACTATAATTAATATACTGGTCAACGGTCATAAGCGAATCAGTATTGGTCGCTGCCAGAGGTCGGACTATACGCTTCAGCGGCCGCTCTCTGCATGCTCAACTTTAAACATACTTTATTTAGTCCCCTTAGAGGTGACACTTAATTATTACAATAATTATTTCTAACCACAGGTAATGAATAGAATAATATTGAAATAATCAGAGGTTGAGGCTGACCCTATTTAGAGTGATTAGAAATGTTACTCTAAACGGAAATACATATTGTTAGCCTCCACGCTTCTAAGTACACTTAAACTAACGCCAAGTGCTAGTCGTATCTCTCAAATCCTCAGCTGATGTATTATTCACTATCTAACTGGGATTTAGGCCGAACCTAGCCTGATTTCAGCCTTACGGTAACTATGGATGCAACGTTATTACTTGCAGTGTCAACATTTACAGAGCAACACAGAATTAACCAGGTAAGAAAATCACAATTCAAAGCCAATTCATAGTTCAATTAAAATATAACATAAATACAAACCAATAGTATTTACATTTAAACAGGAAATATAAAACCTTTCATACCTGGTAAAGACGACACACAGTAATCGTGCGGGATATCTGTTTACAGATTCCCTGAATTGTTGGTCAGTTCTCCTTAAATACCCAGATAGAGTAAGCATTATGTAAACATTATTTAGCAATGGAAGTTTGCATTGATTGGTTCTTACAGACTTGTGGGAGGCACCTCGCCTGTATACATTTGTAGTGGGGCACACGCCCCTTGACTCAATTAAACCTTTTTTTTATTATTTGTTTTATTGCTGTGGGAATGGGACCTGTGCACCAGTCGCGATAAAACCTTTGTGATGAAATGAATCGAACATTTTCCGTCATTATTTACATGTGATATGACCTTTCTTACACATAATCATCTGATGTGTTGTAGAATGTCCTGTCTTTGAGAATGTAACAAGAAAAGGAGGGGTAGAGGGGTCAGACATTTGTCTGTAGATCTACCATTTGTATGGAGATGTGGTGTTTTAAGACCAAGGGTAGCTCTCCAGGGAGCCTACTGTATTCCAGATAAAGTTCTGGTTCTCGAGAGGGGTGTTGCAGGGTCTTGGTCCCCTGCCGTGAGTCCTGGAGGAAACGTGTTGTGTCGTAAAGAGTTCTTTTGATGTCCTTGTTGCCTCGGGCACCTACAGGGCACACACCCTGCACTCTCGGGCATCCATGCTGTGTTCTCGGGGAGGGCCGACCTTTTGGTCAGGATCAAGCAAAAGTCTTACAGTAGTCCTTGATGGCTTGGTGCCTCTCCCAGACTGATTAAATTAAGACTATGATTAAGAATGATACAACTGAAATTCTTCATCAAACTACATAACTACATTTTATAAAATTTAAGCCGTTTTGAGGATTAGCTGAATTTGATGTAGCGTGGGGTGGAATCTGGATTGAGGCAGTCTTTAATTCTTACAAATGGATAATGCAACCACCTTAACCTGATAAATGCCTCTTATGCCATGCATACCTTCAAACTTTGCACACTTCGACTAGGGGGGTTAAGATTAACAGTCAGTACTTTGCCATGGTTTAGCTCTAATATCACTTTAGTTGTATGAATAGGTACAGATTTATTACAGTCTAGATGAGTAAATGTATGTAATGCTGCATTGCATTCAAATATACTGGTCTGAATTAGATTTGCACACTCAACAGGTGAAGTGCAAATTTGACACCTGCATGATTGTATTCCATTAACAACGTAGACCACAATTTCAGTGTAATACCTACTTGTTTATTTTTGATGCTGTATGGAACCATGCTGATTTGAAGCAGTTTGGATGTGATGAAAACTTATTAGTTTCCAAATTAAATTTAATAAGGGTAGCATTTCATGTCACAAATGAGGGTCTATTGTGTCAAGACAGAAGTAAAGAAGTTCACAAAATTGCAAAAAAAACCCACATAATCTCATTAATAGCAAACCAAATGCAATATTTTGTAATATATAAACTAACAGGCTTGATAAAAAAATGCATTGAAATTTACAGGTTGGTGTGCACATTGTTTTGCGAGCGAGGTGTTTACAATGAATTTTATTATTGATAATTATCGAGTTTATCAATTAGTTGTTGCAGCACTAGTTTAAACCCTAAGTTAGACTTGTCAAAAGCAATGTGGAAGTAAACCAATAAATAAGGTAAATTATTTTTTTATAAGAGATGGGAGTTATAGACAGTGTTGGGCAACGTTACTTTTTTAATGCATTACAATATTGAGTTACTCCGCAAAAAACTAACTAATTACGTTACTTAGTTACTTTTTATGGAAAGTAATGCGTTATATTACTTTTGCGTTGCTTGTATCTCTTTCACGCCTTACAAGTGTAACAGGTGTAATATAGATAATTGCCATTAAAAAATAAGTTATATTAGGTCAAAAGACATGTCTTAAACATTTAAAATGCTTAATAACTTCTTAGAGAACAATAAGATGATCTACAAAATTTTGACCACAAGGCTGAACACTTTCCAGTCGCACTTCTGTACACTGCTTTGCAATCTGCCTTCGCCGTCAGAAATGTAACTATCGTTCGTGTATATAAGGTTAAGGGTGTGGGCTGCACACCGGTGATGTGGAGGGAGAACATACCTTTCACTGTCATCACGTAAAACATCGTGCAATTCTGTAAATATGACCTCGTCCTCGTCTACATCATTCTCTGCTTCATCATCAGCTTGAAACATTCTGAAAGCTTTTACAAAGTTTGCACTATTATCAGTGACCGTGGCAGTTTATCTTCCCACAAAGAGCAAATGAGCTGTGAATTTGCTCTCTCTCTCCGCTGTGATGGCATCGTACATGTGTCTCCCACAGAAAACTTTTATTCTGAGCAGTCAATAGATCTGCAGTGGAGGAAAGTCGAAAGTTTTCTATATTTCTGTCTCCATTTCCATATATGCAACATTGCATAATGTTGCATATATTCAACATTACACACACACACGCACACACACACACGCACATCTGTAGTACTGTGCTTTGCATGCAGATGTTTTTTTTTTTTTTTTTTTTTTTGAAGAGCTATTTTTTGCAGTTGTCAGCTTTTCACCAACACATAATCACTTAACCATTATTCCTTTCTCCTTTTCCTCGACCATTTTAAAATAATAAGAATACTTCCATCACAATAATGTAATGCTCTGGTTTGCCATCTCCGCTTCTGACCAGCTTCTGTTCCCGTTGCTCGCACGTATGAGTGCGCGATTCTACGTGACTACGTTCATTTTCATTCAGTATTTATTTTTTATGCAAAATAATTTAACTGAAAAGTAACTCGCATTTCTCTTTAAAAAAGTAACTCAGATATTAATGTGTAAATTTATAAAGTAACGCGCTACTTTACTCGTTACTCCAGAAAAGTAACATTATTACGTAATGCACGTTACTTGTAACACGTTACCCCCAACACTGGTTATAGATGTATTGAGATATCCCTAAATGTTGTGACTATACCTACTTCTCTCACCCCTCTATAGTACATAGCATAAAGACGGTGGACATGTTTTTCAAAGGACTTGTTCATGTCTATTAAACGCATGGAAAAAAGAGCATAGAAAAAACACAGGTTCCCATTACCGTAATTTTCGGATTATAAGCTTCTACTTTTTTCCCCACGTTTTGAACCCTGCGGCTTAAACTTTTCCTGGGTTTTTCCCGGTTTCACAAACTTCAAGCCAAAAACTGAACCCCATAACATTAGACCCATGAAATTTCCGAATGGAAACAAAAAACGCACCTCACCTGTGTTCTGAGCCGCACGGCATCGGGAGAAAACATTTTTTTTTTTTTTTACGCACGACGATGCCAAAAGATAAACTCCAGAGAGAAATAGTTTTGAAAGGAAGGAGGAAGACAGTGAACAATGACTTTCTTGGTCGTCTACTGTTTAGATACAAGCCGTTGTAACACGTTGAGTCTGGGTGAAGGGAGAGCTCACTAACTCCAGTTGCAACAGAAATCATATAAGCACAGACAGGTTTCCAAAACTCGTGCTTTTTTATTTTTCTTGGCAACAGCGTTACGGTTTAGTCAAAGAAACAAATAATTAGGACATAATCCTTGTCTTGCACACATGCAGTAATAGCGGAAAAATGCAGTGCAAGGCTATTCCCAAAATACCGCTATGCTCCTAAAGGAAGCACAACATATTTCACTTGTTACACCGTGTGTAATGTGTCTGTTAGAAGCCTGTGTAAAGTTCATTCGTTTCAGTGTAGACATCTGCGGCTTAGACAGGTGCGGCTTATTTATGTTCAAAATAAAAATATTTGTAAAATTCAGTGGGTGCGGCTTATATGGGTGCACTTTATAGTCCTGAAATTACGGTAGTTCTCTTTTTTTTGCACTCAGAATGTTGCTTAAACAGACAAGCCTGTTTATGTTTTCAGATGATAGGGCAGCTCGTAAAAATATTCTTGTAAATATTTGAAAGTAATTGGTGTTTTAAATTACATAATTCATCAGGAACCCAAACGTAACTTTTGCTGTGTTTCCACAATGACTGTTTTAATTGCTGGATGATTGCGATGTGGCAGATTTTGGGGCTGATTTGAGACTTGGCGCATCAGTCAAACAAATGTTTAGTGATTATTCAGCTGTGTGTGTGTGTGTGTGTGTGTGTGTGTGTGTGTGTGTGTGTGTGTATATAAAATTATATTGTACATTCTTCCGGTATTACTGCGTGTGTGTAAGACTGAGGATTATGTCCTTATTATTTTCTGATGCTCATTTCTAAGTTTATTTGACTAACCCATAATGCTGTTGCCAAGAAAAATAAGAAAGCACGAGTTTTGGAAACCTGTCTGTGCTTATATGATTTCTGTTGCAACTGGAGTTTTAGTGAGCTATTCCTTGACCCAGACTCAACGTGTTACAACAGCTTGTATTTAACAGTAGCCTACCAAGTAAGTCATTGTTCACTGTCTTCTTCCTTCCTTTCACAACTAAAGTGGTACCTTGACCTACGAGTGCATCAATGTACGAGCGGTCACTCGGGCGATTTTTTTTCTTTTTGTTACGCGAGCAAAAAATTGAGGCACGAGCTCGAGACGCTGCTGCTAGATGGCGGAGCGAAGCCATAAAGCGAAGATTGTGACGGAAATTAAGATAAGCAAAGAAGAAAAAGTAAAAAAAAAAATTAGGGATTTGTAGTGTACAGGAGTGATAGTAAAAAAAAGAGTTTTCCCTCCGCCTCCGCTTATCGCCTCTACCCCCCCTCCACACACACACACACACACACACACACACACCCCACCGGCATTTTCGTTAGCTCAAGTCGTCTCATCTCCAAGGAAAATACACTGAATAAAACCTTATTATATCTTTACATACTCTTTCTTTTATAACAAGATTTGTTATTTAGAAATGTATTTTCCAATTTAATAACATGAAACACAAAAATGGGCTGTCATTTTGAGGGTTGGAACGGGTTAATACCATTTTAAGTATTTTCAATATATAAAACTAATTTGATTTGCGAGCAAATTGAGATACGAGCTAGTCCACGGAATGAATTAAACTCATAGGTCAAGGTACCACTGTATTTCTCTGGGGAGTTTATCTTTTGTCATTGTCGTGCGCCACCGGTGGAAGTTTTTTCCCAATGCCGTGCCGCTCAGAACACAGGTGAGCTGCGTTTTATTTTATTTATTTATTTATTTATTTCCGTTTCCGCTCAGAAATTTCATTGGTCTAATGTTATGTCGCTCAGTTTTTTGGCTTGAAGTTTGTGAAACCGGGAAAATCCCAGGAAAAATCCATATATTAGCCGCTTCGTTGTTTAAGCCATGGGGTTCAAAAAACATGGGGAAAAGTAGCCGCTTATGGTTTGAAAAATTCGGTAGTATGTTTAAAAATGAACAAATAATGTTGTGAGTGATGTACCATTTATGTGTATCACCTTTTTATGTGCTAAAGGTTTGTCTCCAGACCTGCAGTCCATGGAGCAAATTCGACGAATCATGAGGCCCACAGATGTGCCTGACCAGGGCCTGCTGTGTGATCTTCTGTGGTCTGATCCCGATAAAGATGTGCTAGGCTGGGGTGAGAACGATCGCGGCGTCTCCTTTACCTTTGGTGCTGAAGTGGTGGCCAAATTTCTCCATAAACATGACTTGGACCTGATCTGCAGGGCCCACCAGGTCAGTTATTTGTTTTAGTATGTAGTATTATTTAGCTCCATATTTCTTAACCTCGGTTATGCAGTGGTGAGCAGAATTCGATATTGAATGTATAATGCTTGATGGAAATAACTCAATTTATTTGCTTGTTATAATGCTTAAAGTAAAATTTTCAGTTTGAGCATTTAGAGACAACACCTCATATATCCTAAAAGAGCAAAAAAGCTCTTCATACAGCTCTTCTTGTCCTATAATTGTAAAGCATTGTTATTGTAGCGCTTTAGGTGAGACTGATCACAAAATGCTGTCTGAGGTTGGACCTTCACAATTATGTTTGTTTCTAATGAAATACTTTCAGGGTTTTTTTTTTTTTCAGTGAAGAAATTCATAAAGTCCTCACTAAAAACTGTGATGGAATACCTTTTTCAGATATCTGATTTGTAGTTAATTTAGCCACTGTATTCAAAAGGAACTTGGGGTTGTTTTGTATAAGATTTTTTAGGTGCGCAGCAGTGTTTAGCAAAATTAGACCAGCTTCGTGTCTGTCATTAGTGGTCTCTACTTTTACAAGCTTATGAATAGCTGTATTAGCCATTGAACATCATAAATCCAAATCAATCAAGTAATTTTAATTTGATGCCTGTTATACATCTCAAAATAGCAGGACAGTGCCAACAAAAGGCAAGTACAGTGTTACAAAAAGAAACATCTACTTTGTTAAAAAAAAATTCCATTAAAAAACAAACAGTAAAGTACTGGCAGCAAGGTTGCCAGCATTTTACTGTAAAATTAAGTGTCTTACTGTTGGTTAAAATGAGTTTGCTACTGTTTATTTAAAAAAACTGAAAAAAAACAAACAAACAAAAAACAAATACAATGGCAGCATATTTGCCAGAAAGTTGCTGTACAAAAGTTGGCTACTGTTTTAGCAAATACAGCATTATGCTGTTTCTACATTTAAAGTACATTTCTGAGATTAGCATTGGCCATTAACCTTTTTAAAACCTTGTGATTTTACTACAGTGTATAAATGTGGAAGTAAAGCAACTTTAAAGTGTTGTTTCAAAACATCATTAAACTGTTAAAAAGAGTTCTTAACCTAAATAACATTAAATAAAACAACTCAAAATATCCCCCAAACCAGATTCTGACAGTTGTATAAAATGAAAATAAATGATTAACCAAAACCCAAAGCTTATAATGACAATAAGGATGTAAATGTAAAATTCCAAAAATTTGCTGTGGACACATGTTTTTGAATGAATATGCACGTGTGTGATTTATGCCATGTGAGTGTGTGTGTTGTAAGTTTGCACATGAGATATTGCCTGTGTGTGCTCAGGTGTGTGGATTATTCATATAAAGTCCCATTTTAAATTAATAATTTTTTGAAGACTGGACACACGAGGGTTCATGGTTGTCTTTTTCTGGGTGACCTTCCCTGACCGCTTTGATATGACTCCA
Source organism: Silurus meridionalis (assembly GCF_014805685.1). Taxonomy (NCBI): domain Eukaryota; kingdom Metazoa; phylum Chordata; class Actinopteri; order Siluriformes; family Siluridae; genus Silurus; species Silurus meridionalis. The sequence goes on along the minus strand of NC_060908.1, from coordinate 10,266,080 downwards.
GCAGCTTTGGTGCCCTTTTCCAGATTTATCACGATAAACCGTCTGAAAAACAAATGTGTGTTTAGAATTAGTGTGAAGTAAATAAAGATTACTCATTGATGATAACAAGAATATACTTTGTTTTATTTATGTCAAGAACACACATCAGGAAAGGAAAGCTTTTTTTTTATCTTTATCTTTTTTATAAATTTTTTTTATCTTTTGGAGCTGGTAGCCTTTTAACGAAAAAAAAAAGCACTGGCCATTTCTGCATGCTACAAAGACATTGATGTGATTTTATGCATGTTTGGAAATTTTACTTTGCAGAAGAATTATCACATGTTGAATGAAATTCACCCTGTAACTGGGTATAATATAATCTGTGTCAGAAATCCAGCTGTACCCAATGATGCTGCAGTTGGTGTGTTAATCACTGAAAAAGAGAAAATAAAAGCTAGTTTCACTTAAAATATCCACAATACAGGTTAGTTGCAGTAGCAAATATAATGCATTTTGTTTGCCCGATATCATAGACAAAAGGGGAAATCACCTATTAATAGTATGAACACTAATAAAAGTCATTGTGTGCTCACTGCAGTTTACAAAAATACTGGATAGTAATGTTTTATTTACTTGAGTAATAAATACAGTAAAATGTCGTTATATTGTCATTTCACAACAACAAAAAACAGTAATGTACTGCTTACTAACATCATAGGATTATACTGTTGAAATTCTGCCATAAACCAACAGCAATTTCTAATCATGTAGAGGAACATTTCTAAATAGTTAGGTTAACTGGCTTCAGATGAGAAACATACATAATACTTCTGAGATTCTAAAAATCTGAGATTCTAGAGATATTTCTGTATACAAGGAACAATCGTGAATGATTATTTAATGCCTGTGACTTTTAGCCCCTCAAGTGGCACAGTATCACAAAAACAGGTATCTCATAGAAATTACTGCATGGGCCCAGAAACACCTCTAAAATTTTATGTCTGTGAACACACTTCACCATGCTAGGTGCAAATGAAGGTTAAAGCTCAAAAAAGCAGCTGGACTTGCTGGTGTGTTTTGGATCATTTGTCCTGCTACAGAACTCAAGTTTGCTTCAGCTTGAGGTCACGAACAGATGGCCATACATTCTCCTTCAGGATTTTTTTAATAAACAGCAGAATTCATGGTTCTATTTATCACAGCAAGTCTTCCAGGTCCTGAAGCCGCAAAACAGCCCCAGACTATCACACTTCCACCATTATATTTTACTGTTGGTATGATGTTATTTTTCTGAAAGCCGGTGTTACTTTTATGCCAGACGTAATGGGGGACACACCTTCCAACTTTTCCAAGTTCAACTTTTGTATCGTAGGTCCACATAGTATTTTCCCAAAAATCTTGGTGATCATTAAGATGTTTTCTGGCAAAACCGAGACGAGACTTTGTTCTTTTTGCTCAGCAGCGGTTTTCGTCTTGGAACGCTGCCATGCAGACCAGTCTCTTTCTTATGGTGGAGTCATGAACACTGACCTAAACTGAGGCTGAGGAACAGACTCAACGCGTTACAACGGCTTGTATCTAAACAGTAGCCTACCAAGAAAGTCTTTGTTCACTGTCTTCCTACTTCCTTTCACAACTATTTCTCTCGAGAGTTTTTTTTTTGGCATCGTCGTGTGGTTAAAAATCAGGGTTAGGGTTAGGCACATTCTCCCAATGCCGTGCAGCTCAGAACACAGGTGAAGTGGTTTTTTTTTTTTTTTTTTAATGCCCGTTCGGCAATTTCTTTCGTTGTTTAAGCCGCAAGGTTCAAAGCGTGGGGAAAAAGTAGCGGCTTATAGTCCAGAATTCGATCTGAATTCGATCTGAACAAATCTCAACTGTTATTAGCATGGAGAGGCATTGAAATTTGTTACGGCGCCATGGACACGCCCTTTAACGAACGTTAAAGATCTTCACAATTCACTAGCACAAAGGCCTTAAGATAAGACTGACCAAATAGAAAAGGGGATGGCATTACATTTCTAGGAGTAGTTAATTGCACAGTAAAACATGACACTTCCTGTTGCCAGCAGGTGGCGCTATGACTATTACTAAATATGGAAATGTAGATCTGGTCAGATCAGGAGTCTTAGCAATCCTGTTAAGTTTGGGGCAAATTGGACATTGTATGTCCGAGTTATAGCAACTTCCGTTTTCATGGTCTTCGTAATTTAACATTGCAAAGGCCTTCAGATTATGTGACCAAATTTGGTGTTGATCTGAACAAATATCTAGGGGGAGTTTGTTAAAATGCAATATGCGAATGTACAAATGGCAAAATTGACCAAAAATCTGCTCATACAATTACAAATACCCGACTTCCTGTTGGGTGTGGGATTTCGTTTCAAGAGACTTTTTTGTAGGTCTTAGTGTGTTGCATGTGTCTACCGTTTTTTAGACATGTACGTGAAACATAGCTTGAGCCACACACCGTTGAATGTGTATAGGTGGTGCTACTGAGCCAGTTTTGCCACATCCACCTTCGAAGAACATGGCGTACCTAATCTTTCGACTTTTTTCACTCTGTGCGCAAGGTTTCGTATCTTTCCGAGCATTTTTTTTTTTTAAATAAGAAGAAGAAGAAAGAAACGACACAAAAACAATAGGGTCCTACGCACCATCGGTGCTCGGGCCCTAATAAAAAAACGACAATTACAATAGGGTCCTACACACCTTTGGTGCTCTGGCTCTAATTAATTAAATTCAATCATTTGAACGCAGTAAAGCTGCAGTAAATCGCCTTTGACAACAGATAAGTTAATGTTGTAGCAGACAAATGCTATAAAAGAGAATGGAACAGAGAAACCCTGCAAACTGACTTAAAAAAATGGAAAATATATGCATTGGTGTACAAATACATAAACATTCGTGGAAAACCACAACAGTGACTGAAATGTAATAGTTTACTGCTGCTGTTATTTGCTGCTTTTAGATTTAGTGTTTGTTCGCACTGTTTTAATTGAATCCATCACGGTCTCACGAGCGAGCTGATTGTACAATCTGATGCTTGTGAGTCCCGACAGAACAGATCCTGACTTCCGTAGTGATGAAGTGCTTTGGAAGACTGGTCAAATGCTTTATCACTGCTTCACTAACGGACACACTGGATCCACTACAGTTTGCTTAGTGACAGACAAACTACAGTATGTACGAGTGGGCAAACACACCTTATCATCCCTCACCCTCAGCAATGGAGTTTCTGAGGGCTGTGTTCTGAGCTCCCTGCTGTACTTTCTGTACACATATGATTGTGTGGCCTCTTTCAACTCGACCACCATCAAGTTTGCTGATGACACTCTTGTGGTGGGCCTGATCTCCAACAATGACGAGACCGACAGAAGATTTAAAACCTGGAGAAAGGATGCCAGGAGAACAATCTTCTCCTGAACGTCAGTAATAAGTTTATTGCAGTAAAGCCACACTCAACCCGAGAGCAACTCTCCAATTTTTTGGCCCTTTACAATTATCTAAAAAAAAAAAAATCCTTCAATACGTCATTTAGTTGTTTGTTTGTTTAATTTAATTCCCATTAACTTCAGCCTATTTAGGGTTGGACTAAAAATAATTAAGAACACTTTTTCTTGATACTCTGCTGTCTTCTACACCTAAACCTAACCCAGAAATGTGGCCATCCTATCGACTGGTTCATGTCCCTCATGTTTTTGACTCTTCTACCCAAATGGACACATGCCTCCCTGATACCAACCCATTTTAAGATATTGATAATGACAGTGTTGTCATGTTCTAGTGTCCGTGTTGATTCATGGATTAGTGTAGGTTGTCATGATTACAGGGCCCCTCACCTGTATGTGAGGATCTTAATGGTTAGGCCAGTTCTCCTGAAAGTTTTACTGAGCTGTCCTATGGTTTTTCTTTTGCACATTCCCTTGAACATTAGCTTGGTTCTCAAGCCCACTCTGGCCCAGAACATTACACACAGTTACCATGACCTGGCCAAAATGAAAATGCAAAACAATCTGTCCCTAGCTGCTGTGTGCTGTGTCCTTGTTATTCTTAAATTTAGAGTGTGCAGTCTGTTCATTATATGAACATGAAGTTAAAGTATTAACTTAGCAAATTTTAAAAGCTTTTAAAGCTCTTAAGCCTTATCAAACAAACTCAAATACTGAATCGTAAATTATTATTATTTATACCTAGTCATACATCATTTAAAGACCCTTATTTAAAGAATAGGAGTGTATGAAAACAGCACAACAGACTAAATCCCCACAGGGGGAATACTGATGGAATGCAACCTCATCAGGTTGCATCCAAGGAGATATAGGGAGAAAGCTGTTGACATGACCAACAAGGCGGAAGACTTGATGATTGAGGATGCAAAGAAAGTACTCATTAAACAGGAGGGGAAAACGTTGAGGGCAAAGCTGCGCAGTGTGAAATGCGCTGGCAAGTGTAAGATACGGTGCAGTGGCTGTGTGTGTGATTGTTGTGAAGTAACATATATGTATGATGGCATGTGTGCTACTGTGCTAATAATGTACTATGTCATTAGTATTCTAGTATCTAGGTGAGTAAAACACTAAAGTAATAAAGAATAGAAAGCAAAAATATGAGGTACCGTTCTGGGATAGACTAACAAAATACTTTAGTCACAATTATGTTAACAGCTACCTTGTAATAGGGAATTAAAAGGACTATTGCTTATTCCAAACTTGGTTCTGCCACAGGGGTGGGTGAAAAAACCTCAGAGAGCCAATGCGAGGAAAAATGGCCACACAGCCTGAGTAGTAATGCGTGACTATGCATTGCACCTGGGCAGGAACTAAACTCTTCTTAATTGTCTGTAACATTCAATAGAGCATAAGAAAATCAGGTGTAGAACGTGAAGGTTTCAACAAGTCCCACATGCTAAAATCAGGTCAACGCAAATAAAATAAGGTCAACAACAGACACAAAACATTAACAGAAACAACCAAACAGTATTATACTATATACAATCACATTTAAGCATACTTGTAGGCAGCATATATGAAGGTTAATATGTGTATATATATATATATATATATATATATATATATATATATATATATATATATATATATATATATATATATATATATATATATGCATGTTCAAAGGAGTGCATAGAAAGGTTTTAGGGGCACTAAGGTGATTGTGAACACATACTTGTCAGGTGTAATGTCAAGGTCATCTGTAGGTGATTTAGCAGGTCCTGAAGGAAGGGGAAAGTCGGTGTGATGTCTTTGTAGGTGAACAGAAGGAAATAGTGTCATAGATAACCTTACTCTGTCGTAAAAAAAAAGTCATTTAACGCATATTGTCTCTCTTCTAATACCAGGGAGCATATCGAGTGACGAAGCAAAGGAATGCAAAAACCAATACACAACCAACCTATATTAGTGATACCAATGCGTGTCAGGGACGACCCCCAATTAGTAGAAAATAACCATGTCCACCAACCAGTTTTAGGTCCTCTCAACTGTTTCATCTTGTCCAGCACCTGTGTAAATGCTCCACAATCCACCTGTGTGGAGGGGAACTAGAGCACAACATTCCTCACCAGTTAAAGCTCACACACACAATGTCATCCTGGAGTAAAGGACAAATCTATTCTGCACCGCCATTAATGTTGTCACATGTAATTGTCCTTTAATGAGTCTGATTTGCCGCCGGCGCCCAAACGTTTTTTTTTTTTTTCTTTCAGATGCCGGTAAAAGAGCAAAAAAAAAACATACATTAGATGATCTGTTCTCAAAAAGTCTTGTGAAAACATGTTTACTGTAGGTTTTGAGTCCTTAATTCAGTGAGTTTTTTCTTTTTTTCTTTTTCAAAAACCACTCATAAACCTTATTTTGTCAAAAATACAAACACACACATATAAGTTGTTTACATATAATGGTAGCCCAGTTTGTGCTGAATACAGTGTAATAAGTCTTTTGTCAATAATATACACTCACCGGCCACTTTATTAGGTACACCTTACTAGTACCAGGTTGAACCCCCCTTTTGCCTTCAGAACTGCCTTAATCCTTCGTGGCATAGATACAACAAGGTACTGGAAACATTCCTCAAGGATTTTGACCCATATTGACATGATAGCATCACACGGTTGCTGCAGATTTGTCGGCTGCACATCCATGATGTGAATCACCTGTTCCACCACATCCCAAAGGTGCTCTATTGGATTGAGATCTGGTGACTGTGGAGGCCATTTGAGTACAGTGAACTTATCATGTTTAAGAAACCAGTCTGAGATGATTCACGCTTTATGACATGGCGCATTATCCTGCTGGAAGTAGCCATCAGAGGATGGGTACACTGTGGTTATAAAGGAATGGACATGGTCAACAACAATACTCAGGTAGGCTGTGGCGTTAACACATTGTTCAATTGGTACTAATGGGCCCAAAGTGTGCCAAGAAAATATCCCCCACACCATTACACCCACCACCACCAGCCTGAACCGTTGATACAAGGCAGGATGGATCCATGCTTTCATGTTGTTGACGCCAATTTCTGACCCTACCATCCGAATGTCGCAGCAGAAATCGAGACTCCTTAGACCAGGCAACGTTTTTCCAATCTTCTATTGTCCAATTTTGGTGAGCCTGTGCGAATTGTAGCCTCAGTTTCCTGTTCGTAGCTGTCAGGAGTGGCACCCGGTGTGGTCTTCTGCTGCTGTAGCCCATCTGCCTCAAGGTTCAACGTGTTGTGTTTTCAGAGATGCTCTTCTGCATACCTCGGTTGTAACAAGTGGTTATTTGAGTTACTGTTGCCTTTCTATCAGCTGCAACCAGTTGGGCCATTTTCCTCTGACCTCTGGCATCAACAAGGCATTTGCACCCACAAAACTGCCGCTCACTGGATATTTTCTCTTTTTCGGACCATTCTCTGTAAACCCTAGAGATGGTTGTGCGTGAAAATCCCAGTAGATCAGCGAACCTTTCTTCCCCATTCTGATGTTCAGTTTGAACTGCAGCAGGGCGTCTTGACCATGTCTACATGTCTAAATGCATTGAGTTGCTGCCATGTGATTGGCTGATTAGAAATTTGCGTTTGGACAGGTGTACCTAATAAAGTGGCCGGTGAGTGTATTTAAAAGCAACTAAAAAGAACCAAATGTAAGAGCATGCCAAAATCTCTCAAGGGGCCCAAAACACCCTCAGACTCCAGACGGTTAACCAGATCTAAGGCAACTATTGTGTAATTGATAAAACGTTGCTGATTATACCATTATATAATTTATCCAATGATTGTTGTGCACAATCTATGCCCAAGGAAGGAGATCAGATAAGGCACATATCCCTGCTGGTCCCTGAGCTAAATGTTCTTCGGGTATACCCACAGGGGGCACTGCACCAATCTATATAAACAATAGGGTCCTTCTCCTATTTCTGTAACAGATTGAAGTTCATAGTACCTTCTGCTGTGTATTTCGCCATTGGGTGATATCTCTACGTGTAGGTTGGACATCATCCTTCGATTGTATTACAAGTATCTTACTTTCTAACGGAAGAGGAGCACAGCATCCTGCCCAACTGTGAGGTAGAACCTGTGGAGTGCTGTCTTCACTACCGTATCAAAAGAACTATACAATTAGCCCGGCAAAGTCATTTTAATCGCACCTGAGCCGGAACAGGAATAATCACTGTTCACATTATAAGTGTCTATGAGCAGAACAGTTAGTTCAGTGTGTTATGGACAGTTTTATCCTGATCCAACACATCCCTAATGGTGTTATGACCTTCGGAACGTACCCAAAGAGATTTCTACTCTTTGACGTTTTTTGCAATGGGATAACTGAAGGAGAAATAGACTGGTGCGTGAATTGATACACAGCTATGACTGAGAATAGCCTTCCAATTAGCGCAATGGGTTTTAGCCATTGCTCCAAACAAACAAATTGTAGGACAGTCAAAATCATTTGTGGGCAAGGAGCACACCTCCAAACCCTGTGCAGGCTGTACATGTGGAAGACGGCTTGTTCTGTCATGACGCACTATACTTGGGTGTTGGGTCACACTTTCAACACTGTATGTAGCCATGTACAGTTACCTACATGGTGGGTTCCGTCTAGTTCTTGGGCATGCACCTTATGAGTAGTGTTCTTTAAATGAACATTGGAGGCAATACTATAGAAGTCCAAAATTGCATGGACACCTGATGCATTTATTGTTATATTACAAGGGCCAAAGCATGCCTCACACACTATAAACAGAGTAGAACCAGGTGTCCTTCTGCACCAGGATGTTAGCATGATGGAGCAATAATTTACAACCCACGGGGTCTCCAGGATGCTGACTAATTAAAGGAGCACCATCCATGCTTTTAAACTTTTCCAGCACAGCAGGCATAGAAAACTGTTGAATTCCAGCACATCACTGTGATGTTTGACGTGTGCACAGACAGGCACGGAACACCCTTTGGGACAGCGTTGGAAAGGTCCAGCTACCATGCCTCCAGTCAAAAAAACGACACCACAAAACACTAACAGAAACAGCCATACAGTATTATACTATATACAGTGTGGGATCTGGTCACCTGAACTATCCAAAGGGGTTGCTTTTTGGTCAGATGATTGTGCCAGTCTTACTCTAGCCACCTGTTGCTCCCGTCACCTTTGTGCCTGAGCATGAGTATGCTTCGCTGGGCCTATTGATGACACCAAGTCTGGGTCAGAGTTACTATCTAACTCGTAAGGCTGTTTTTGTTACTTTTTCTCTACTGGAGACTTCTGGGCTCCCCCCTCTGACCCTTTTAACCTCTACACAGCTTAAGGATGTTTCTGCACAATTTGCTGTTTCTGCACAATTTGCTGTTTTTGCCTTGATCGCCCCATTAGCCCTTTCCACAATGCCTTGTGATTGGGTTGATGCACACACTTCAATTTCTGACTAATACACAGTGCCTGGGTGATGCACTCAATGACTTCATTTACACACAAAAAAAACACTGCTAATGCTTCTGGCTTTCATACGAGCGGAGCATTGAGTTTAGTCTGGTCTGCTGCTTTTATCATATCTCATCATCTTATCATATTTTTGCACCTGTACATCAAAATCGCATACCCATGGTCTACTAAAACCCATCATACCCAAAAATGTACACATTTGGTACATTGTATAAAGTTTTTTTTCCTCTTGTTCACTTTAAGCACTCTTCCTAAGTACTCCACACTTTGTTTACAAAACTGTAATTCGGTACACTGTAGAACCATACTTAATATATCTAATTAGCTATCACCAATTGGTTAATTGGCCTTAAATCATGTACTAACCTCCATTTTTTGAATTGGGCTGCTTAACAGGAAAATTAAGGTATAGCAAATAGCTTTTCAGTATCATTAGTCCTGCTTCCACTAAGCTCTTAATGGCCAGTCACTGCTAACTGCTTTACCCCCTTACACTTTCTTTTTCTGTATGTGTAGCTACAGTTTGAGCTATGGCTACCTGTGATATTCTCAGAAAACGTTTGCATGTAGGGGTTATGTGTTAGTTTTCATTCCCTGAATTCTAATGTGTCTTATCTTTGGCCCTAGATCTTTCCATTTAAAACTTTCCACGACCATCAGGGAGACTAACATTCCACCTGGTACCAGTTGTGAAGTCTATCTGGCAACTGAGCAAAAGCCGCCACTCCTTGTGCAACAATCGGTATCTCTGTAGTATTCATGTCATATTTGTGGCCTTCCATCTGTTCTTTCCAGAGGAGGGCATACTCCTCATCTGACCCTTCTAGTTCATACTTAATGGTGCAGTGTAGAGGTCCTTCTGTTTCTTAATACTCAGGACACATGTACGTCAACCATGGTTTCCATTCACTGTATATGTGCCATAACTCTGATTTATGAGTGTGGGCATATTCCAGCCAATACACTCTGTCTGGTTTTCTGTATTTCACATCCATTGTTTTGATATTGAGTCTGGAAGGGTGACCCACAGCCTGGTGGGGCACAATGTATTCTTACTCGCAGTTTACACAAAGTGTCTCTTCCTGAAATGTTCATTGGAGCATCTGGAGAATATAATAGAGGCACTTCGTTAGTGTTTCCATCCAGCATGATTTCTTGAGGCTCTGTAAATTGTAAAGTCTGTGTTTTTTCTGAGAAGACAACAAACCTAATTGAACGTGTGAATGTGAGGGGACGACAGCATACAAATATCCCAGTTCACCTCTATATCCATGTTCCCCTCCAGATTTGCGCCTTTACCTAAGAAAAAATCTACTGATCAAAGGCTTGACTAAATAAATGTTTTCAACCTCGACTTGAACACTGAGACTGTGTCTGAGTCCCGAACACTGATTGGAAGGCTGTTCCATAACTGTGGGGCTTTATAAGAGAAAGATCTGCCCCTGCTGTAGTCTTCATTATTTAAAGAACCAACAGATAGCCTGCACCTTTTGATCTAAGTAGGCGTGGAGGCTAATACTGGTAAAGAAGTTCACTCAGATACCATGCGGTGCTAGCTTGCTCACACTGTGCATAGGCCCTAGTGTTGGACTGAGCACATGGTGAATTAGCATGGATGTTCTCATTTTCAATTCAATTCAATTAATTTTTATTTGTAAAGCGCTTTTAACAATGAACATTGTCTCAAAGCAGCTTTACACAGATAATGTGGTGATTAAAAGTAAAAATGTTCTTTATAAGTAAGTTTGTCCCTGATGATCAACTGTGGCAAGGAAAAACTCCCCGAGATGGCATAAGGAAGAAACCTTGAGAGGAACCAGACTCAAGAGGGAACCCATCCTTATTTGGGTTGCACCGAATGTCCATTTGAAGCAGATATACAATGTTGCGGGGTACAGTGATGATGATCAGAAGCGAACTGTATCCTGAGTCAGTGTAGCAGACTGTTGACATTAACTACAGTCCAATCCATCCTCAAAGCTCCCGTTCTTACTCCGGAATTTCATGGAACCACCCAAGGCGTTGATGAGAAACTGTCCCAAGCTGCACAGAGTGGTCTCCAGTTGAAGAGAACACTATCCAGAGGCAGGCCTGGATTAAGTGGGAAGATCCACAGAGGGGAGAGGGGCAGGAACAGTGGTCACTGGAGCTCAGGAGCATGTTTAACTCAAAAGAGAGAGATGAGGGTGACAGAAAGAGAAGGATATGGATTATTAAGTGTCCTTATTGTTGTATGAAAGTTAATGTCACTGTGCAGTTTGGACTCTGGCAAGACTCGCTATGGCAGCATAACTACAAGGGAGAACCAGAAGGTAACATAGACATGAGGGATCTCTGGGATAAGAGACGACCCACCACACCACCGTCAACAAACCTGAGTGAACGTGTGAATGTGAGGGGACAACAGCATACAAATATCCCAGTTCACCACTCACTCTATATCCATGTTCCCTCCAGATCTGAGGCTTTACCTAAGAAAAAAATCTACTGATCAAAGGCTTGACTAAATAAATGTGTTTTCAACCTCGACTTGAACACTGAGACTTTGTCTGATTCCCGAACACTGGTTGGAAGGCTCTTCCATAACTGTGGGGCTTTATAAGAAAATGATCTGCCCCTGCTGTAGTTTTCATTATTTGAGGAACCAACAGATAGCCAGCACCTTTTGATCTAAGTAGGCGTGGAGGATCATACTGGTACAGAAGTTGACTCAGATACTGCGGTGCGAGAACATTAAGTGCTTTATACGTCAGTAGTAGTATTTTATAATCAATGCAAGATTTGATTGGGAGCCAGTGTAGACTGATTAAAACAGGAGTGATGTGGTCATATTTCCTAGATCTAGTGAGGACTCTTGCTGCTGCATTCCGAACTAACTGAAGCTTATTTATGCAATTACTTGAACAAACAGACAGTAAAGCATTACAGTAGTCTAATCTAGAAGTAACAAAAGCATGAACTAGTTTTTCTGCATCCTGTAACATCATATTTATATTTTTAGCAATATTTCTAAGGTGAAAGAAGGCGATCCTAGTAATATTATTCACGTGAGCCTCAAAGTAAAAACTCGGGTCAATAATAACACCAAGGTCTTTGACTGCTGTACACAAGACAGACAGAACCATCCAGAGATGCTATGTAATCAGAAAGTTTGCTTCATGCTGCATGTGGTCATAGTAAAAGTACTTCCATCTTATCTGAGTTGAGCAGGTTCATCATACTCCTCCTATTTCTTCTTCAATTTTGTTCCTCTTCTCGAAGTTCTTCTTTGTTTGTTTCTTTACATTTTCTCCTTGCTTCTGCTCTTTACTAATAGCTTAGCTCTCTCCCTCCTTTATTCTCTTTTTGGCCACTACATATATAGCTAGATGGCATAGCACAGCTGTAAATAGCTGGGGTTCATAGCATGGATCTGTTTCTTAACACTCTTCTCCTGTTGTTACTTCTCCTCTACACTGAAAGTGTTCCTCCTTCCTGGGGGCTCCATTATCAGCATACTCCTACCAATATACCCCATGTCCTGGGGGCTACCAATATACCCCCTTCCTGGGGGCTCCATTATCAGCATACTCCTACCAATATATACCCCATGTCTCTCCTCTGCACATGTCCAAACCAAGCACACATCCAAACCATCTCAATTCATCTCAATTCACATGTCCAAACCATCTCACACATTTTTTCCTTGCTTCTGCTCTTTACTAATAGCTTATCTCTCTCCCTCCTTTATTCTCTTTTTGGCCACTACATATATAGCTTGATGGCATAGCACAGCTGTAAATAGCTGGGGTTCATAGCATGGATCTGTTTCTTAACACTCTTCTCCTGTTGTTACTTCTCCTCTACACTGAAAGTGTTCCTCCTTCCTGGGGGCTCCATTATCAGCATACTCCTACCAATATACCCCATGTCTCTCCTCTGCACATGTCCAAACCATCTCAATCGTGCCTTTCTTCACTTTGTTCCCAAAACATTCTACATGCGCTGTCCCTCTAATTAACTTGTTTCTAATCCTGTCCATCCTTGTCACTCCCAATTAAAATCTCAACATCTTCAGCTATGCTACCTCCAGCTCCACCGCCTGTCTTTTAGTCAATGCCACTGTCTCTAACAATACAACATAGCAGGTCTCACCAGAGTCCTATAAACTTTCCCTATCACTCTCGCAGATACCCTTCTATTACAAATCACTCCTGTCACTCTTCTCAATTCAACTCTATTCATTTTTATTTATATAGCGCTTTTAACCATAAACATTGTCTCAAAACAGCTTTACACAGATAATGTGGTGATATAAAGAACATCTTATTCATTTTTAAGTGTAAGTTTGTCCCTGATGAGCAAGCTGGTGGTGACTGTGGCAAGGAAAAACTTCCTGAGATGGCATAAGAAAGAAACCTTGAGAGAAACCAGACTCAACAGGGGAACCCATCCTCATCTGGGTTGCACCGAATGTCCATTTATTACAGATAGACGATGTTGCGGGGTACAATGATGGTGATCAGAAGCAAACTGTAGTCCTGAGTCAGTGTAGCAGACTAAATTGACATTTCCTACAGTCCAAAACCATCCTCAAAGCTCCTGTTCTTCTCCACCCACTCCACACTGCCTGCACATTTTCTTCACGTCTTTAACACACTCTTCATTACTTTGCACTGTTGACCCCAGGTACCTGATCTCCTCCACCTTCTCCACCTCTTCTCCCTGAAACCGCACCACTCCACTGCCCTCATTCACACACATGTACTGTCTTACTCCTACTGACTTTCATTCCTCTTCTCTCCAGCACATACAGTATTGTTCAAAATAATAGCAGTACAATGTGACTAACCAGAATAATCCAGGTTTTTAGTATATTTTTTATTGCTACGTGGCAAACAAGTTACTTACTACTATCAAAGTACGCTGTTCTTCTGAACAATGTCTTAAACGGCCCATTTTCCTCAGGCTTTCAAATGCATGTTCAACAAGTGCTGGCTTCATCCTTAAATAGGGGCCACCTGATTCACACCTGTTTTTTCACAAAATTGATGACCTCAGTGATTGAATGCCACACTGCTATTTTTTTTAACACACCCCTTTCAACTAATTGCACAGCCTTAAGAGCGTGCATATAATGAATGCTGGGTCTTGTTTGTTTTCTGAGAATCTACTGCACCAACTGGTAACTTGTTTGCCACGTAGCATTAAAAAATATACTAAAAACCTGGATTATTCTGGTTAGTCACATTGTACTGCTATTATTTTGAACAATACTGTATCTCCACCTCTCCAGGCTCTTCTCAACCTGCACCCTACTCTCACTACAAAACACAATATCATCCACAAACATCATAGTCAATCTGTCTATCACCACTGCAAACAGGAAAGGGCCGATCCTTGATGCAGTCCAACTTCCACCTTGAACCAGTCTGTCGTTCCTACTGCACACTTCACTGCTGTCTCACTGTCCTTACATGTCTTGCACCACTTTACATACTTCTCTAACACAAACAAAGTTTGCTTCATGCTGCATGTGGTCATAGTAAAAGTACTTCCGTCTTATCTGAGTTGAGCAGGTTCATCATACTCCTCCTATTTCTTCTTCAATTTTGTTCCTCTTCTCGAAGTTCTTCTTTGTTTGTTACTTTACATTTTCTCCTTGCTTCTGCTCTTTACTAATAGCTTATCTCTCTTCCTCCTTTATTCTCTTTTTGGCCACTACCTATATAGCTAGATGGCATAGCACAGCTGTAAATAGCTGGGGTTCATAGCATGGATCTGTTTCTTAATACTCTTCTCCTGTTGTTACTTCTCCTCTACACTGAAAGAGTTCCTCCTTCCTGGGGGCTCCATTATCAGCATACTCCTACCAATATACCCCATGTCTCTCCTCTGCACATGTCCAAACCATCTCAATCAGGCCTTTCTTCACTTTGTTCCCAAAACATTCTACATGCGCTGTCCCTCTAATTAACTTGTTTCTAATCCTGTCCATCCTTGTCACTCCCAATTAAAATCTCAACATCTTCAGCTATGCTACCTCCAGCTCCACCGCCTGTCTTTTAGTCAATGCCACTGTCTCTAACCATACAACATAGCAGGTCTCACCAGAGTCCTATAAACTTTCCCTATCACTCTCGCAGATACCCTTCTATTACAAATCACTCCTGTCATCACTCCTACACTGAAAGAGTTCCTCCTTTCTGGGGGCTCCATTATCAGCATACTCCTACCAATATACCCCATGTCTCTCCTCTGCACATGTCCAAACCATCTCAATCGGGCCTTTCTTCACTTTGTTCCCAAAACATTCTACATGCGCTATCCCTCTAACACACCTGACTTCCTCGTACAATACCACAGCTCCTCTCTTTGCACCCTGTCATACACTTTCTCTAAATCCACAAACACACAATGTAACTCCTTCTGACCTTCTCTATACTTCATCAACATTCTTAAAGCAAATAATGCATCTGTGGTGCTCTTTCTCGGAATGAAACCATACTGTTGCTCACAAATGGTCACCTCTTCTCTCAGCCTGGCTTCCACTACTCTTTCTCATAACTACATGGTGTGACTGATGAACTTTATTACCCTGTAATTACTGCAGGTCTGCACAACTGCACAACTTGCCATTCCTTAGGCATCCTCTCACCTTCCAAAATCTTGTTAAATACTGCCCTGTCATCTCTCCTAAACATCTCCATGCTTCTACTGATGTCATCCTACTTCCTCCTTACTAATCCTATCCGCTTCCTGCTTCCCCATCTCCACATCATCCAACAGTCTCTCACTTTTATTTTCCTCATTCATCAGCAGCTCAAAATGCTCCCTCCATTTTCCAGTAGGGAACACATTTCCATCTCCATCCATTATTGCTTTATTGGCTGATTTGCCAACCTCTTGCTCCTTATGTTTTCCTGCATATCCCCATTTCACCACTACGTTTCTGTCTTCCTTTCTATTTCCAGATGTCACACCAAGTACCTTCCTGGCTGTCTCACTTATCACTTCTGCAGTAGTTGCTCAATCATCCAGCACCTCTTCATCACCACTAAACAGTTTTCCATCTGTCCGGGTGTTATATGAATTTTTAGCTGAGCCAAACTCCAGTTAAACAAATTTATTTTAAAGTTATAGGCCATCACCTACTTGGTCAAATTTTTTCAACGTGTGGTTGATTTCAAACCAGTTCTTCTATCCTTTTATAATATCCTAGATTGATATTTACAAAAATGCTTTGTACTTTATTTACTTCTTTCAAAACAACTTGACATTGTGTTTCAGGCTGTGATAATGAGGGCCAAATCTGGATACACTAAACCTAGGAAAGTGAGACTTCCCAATCTTCTTTCAAATTGATCGTTTTGGCGAATTTAGTAGTATATTTAGAGATCTTATTATTTGGGTAAATGTCCGTTGAGTCATTGCTTGGAAGGGTCACAAAGAATCCACACTCTTCCATAGTTCAACGATTATAGTTTTTCAGTTACTTTCGTGACAATCTTTTTTTTTTTATATGGCCACCACACCCATTTTTTCAGGCAGAATTTTTTCCTGTTTCTGGTCTTTTCTGCCAAGATTTTCTGTTTTTTACACGCCTTATCCTTTCTTATAATAATCTTTTTAACTTGGGCTCATAAAACATTCCCCTCAATATTTTCACCATCATAGTCTTGTCATTTACATACCGGGGGATTTCTCTGTATTCTTTCTAAAATAGTAAAATTTTAGCGACCCTTTTTTCAGGAAATTCTAACTACGTCATTTTGGTTTTTTTGGTTTTGGTGAAATTAGTCCGTAAAAAGTTTTAAACATGAAGTAATTCTCTTTGTTTACCTCGATGTGTTTCATTTTGATACTGCTATGATTATTTCTGTTGAACGCTCGAACCAAATCATATATGATGTCTGTGTATTTTCTCATTTTAAAAGATGTAAAATATCTCCACATCTTGGTCTCTGGAGTTCTGTTGAACCTTTCACACACTGCCGCTTTTAGGCCCGCACCAGTAGCAATGTGAACAATCTTGTGTTTTTTTAAACTTTTGTTAAACTTCTTCCCTTAGTCAGTTTGTTTTTTTGGGAGCTCTGCCTTCCTTTAAAATGGAATCAAAAACTTCAATTACCTCAGTTCCTGTCTTGTTTCATAACACTGGCACCCAAGCAAATTTGGATTAAATATCAATACTCTTTATAAAAAATTTTGCGTTGTCATTACTCAGACAAGTTGCTCATATCGACCAAATCTGCTTTCCATCATTCATCGAGTTTTTTTTTATTTGTATTAATTTTTTATTATTATATTATGACTATGATCTATACAGGGGCATAAAATGTATCTGTATCTTTTGTTCTGAATCACATGATCACTTCCAGTGCTTTTTCTTCTTTGTTTATCATTCAATAAACATAAGAAAATGCAAATAATAGTAACAGTAAAAGTTATAGTAAATTATTTCCTTCCCTCCATTTTTGATTTAAAACCTTGCTACTTATTTCGACAAAGTTTAATTGTTTGTATTTTTGTTTAATAGGTAGCAGCAATGATTTCATAATTTTTTGTAGTAAAAAAAATGTAAACTATTAGGCAAGAAATCCATTCAATTAATTTTTATTTGTATAGCGCTTTTAACAATGAACATTGTCTCAAAGCAGTTGTACACAGATAATGTGGTAAATAAAAGTGAATGTTCTTTATAAGTAAGTTTGTCCCTGAAGAGCAAGCCGGTGGCGACTGTGGCAAGGAAAAAATCCTCGAAATGGCATAAGGAAGAAACCTTGAGAGGAACCAGACTCGAGAGGGAACCCATCCTCATCTGGGTTGCACCGAATGTCCATTTGTGGCGGATATACGATGTTGCGGGATACAGTGATGATGATGATTAGAAGCGAAACGTAGTCCTGAGTCATTGTAGCAGACTGTTGACAATTAATTTGCAGTCAGACATTACAGGAAATAGCAATGTAGATAACAATTGAACAGATCAGCAATGTAGATAACAATTTAACAGGTCAGCAATTACAAGGTTAACTTCTGAGCAAATGAATTGCACTTGCATTAAAATCAATTTTTTACATTAGATACTTTACCTACATGTTTCTTAAAACAGATTCCAGAAGCATGAAGTTACATGATGGTGAAAAACTAATTAATGCTTTTGTTATAGCTAGTATTAATATATACTATTCTAATGCTTTACTGTATTTTCTGGTAAGTGCATAAACGGTTGATTTGAAATTGTGTGAATGTGTGTGAGTCTCTTTTATTTTTTTTATTTTATTTTATTTATTTTTAAATTAATTTGCAAGGTCAGTTTTTATTGAAACCCACACCGATTAATCAGTGCTTTAATAACTGTGGCCAGGTGAACCATTTTCTCTCCATGATCTATATGTATTGTTTAAAATTTTCATAGTTACATAGCAACTAAAGGTATATCTTAACTCATTATCGTGATCTTCTGGACCTAGGTGTCAATTGCAGCAACAAATGCAAAAAGACATTGCAGTTTTGGCTTTTGTTCCATACTGAGACAATTGACCAGAACTCGGCAAAATATAGTAATTAGTTCAAAAGGGTTTGATTATACAAAGATTTTGTCTAGAAAAATTTAATTACATTTAAATTGTCATTTTTGCCCCTGGAAACAATTGTATTACAATGATTTGCATCTCTTGTCACTTTTTCCTGTAGGTGGTGGAGGACGGCTATGAATTCTTTGCTAAGAGGCAGTTGGTGACACTTTTTTCTGCACCAAACTATTGTGGCGAGTTTGACAATGCTGGGGCCATGATGAGCGTGGATGAGACCTTAATGTGTTCTTTTCAGGTATAGTGGATCCTGAGAAAATGGGCTAATTTAGGGCCCGAGCACCGAGGAGCAGGCCAGAATGGCCTGCACCGAAAGGTGCAAAGCCCTATTGTCTTTGCTCGGGTTTATTATTTTTTTTTTTTCCCCTTTTATTTTTTTCAACACATTGGCCATTTGAGGTCCCTTAACATGCTTGAAAACTCTTGAAATTTGGCACACACATCAGAGTCTTGCGCCACTAGGATCGGGCAAAGGCTGGAATACAGGCGTGGCAGGGGGGCTCTGTAGATCTCATTGACCCGAACAACATTCACCCTCAAAACTATGAGCTGCGCCCAACAGGAAGTCGGCCATTTTGGTTTGTTTTATAAGTGCATGCGGTGAACTTTTAAATACTCCTCCTAGGAAATTTATGCGATTGACATCAAACGTTGTGAACATTATGCCAAGACATTGGACTTGCTAAGTTGTGAAGGGATTTTTGATATCTCAAACAATGCTGCCATGGCGAGGCGACAAATTTATGGCTAATTCAGAGAACAGGAAGTGTCTAATATCTAAAGCAAAAAAATTCTTTTTAGGATGACACGCCTTGGCCGACATTAGTATGTTCGGCCAAGGATTTCGATCACATCGATGTGCTTATTGTGATTCTCGGACATGGCGCCACCAACAGGCGCCAGGAAGTGTGTCAGTCACAAAAGGTCGATTTTTTGACAGTTGCATGTGGTGAACTTTTAAATACTCCTCCTAGGATATTAAGGCGATTGACACCAAAAGTGGTCAACATGATGCCGAGACATTGTAGATGATAAATTGCGAAGGGATTTTTGATATCTCGATCCCTGTTCCCATGGCAATGCGTCAAACTTTAATTTCATTTTCAGGCGTATTTAAGCACTTGCCATGCACTTTGGGTGCCTTAACATGCTCGAAAACAACGGAAATTCGGCACAGAGGTCGAAGTCATCTGCCATTAGGACCGGTAAAAGGCTGGAACATAGGCATGGCAGTAGGGTTTTGTAGTGCCCCCTGTAATGCAAAAAAAAATATCTGTGCACAGATCTGGCAAACATGTACGCACATGTACAAGACTTGGTATTTATATAGATCTCATTGACCCGAACAACTTTTACAATCAAACCTATTAGCTCCGCCCAACAGGAAGTCGGCCATTTTGGATTGTTTCAAAAATGCATGCGATGAACTTTTAAATACTCTTCCTAGGGAATTCATGCGATTGACATCAAACGTGGTGAACATGATGCCGAGACCTTGCACTTGCTAAATTGCAAACGGTGCTGCCATGGCGAGGCGACTAAGTTATGGCGAACTCAGAGAAAAAGGAAGTGTCTAACATCTAAGGCAAAAACTGTCTTATTGTGATGACACGTGGGGTGCATGTTCGGCCTAAGATTCTGATCGCATCGATGTGCCTATTGTGAGTCCCGGGTATAGCGCCACCAACAGGCCCCATGAAGTGTGTCAGTCACAAAGGTGGATTTTTTGACAGCTGCATGCGGTAAACTTTAAAATACTCCCCCTAGGGGATTCTTGCAATTTAAACCAGACTTGGTCAACATCACACAGAGATATTGGAGATGCTAAATTGCAAACGGATTTTTGACATCTCAAATAATGTTGCCATGGCATCGTGTCAAATTTTACTTTTACTTCAGACATATTTAAGGCTTTTGGCGTGCTTAGATTAACTTGAAATTTGACACATACATCACATTTGTCAGCTGTTAAGTGTGGACAAAAAGGTCAGACAAAGGTGTGTCTCAAGTGGCTCACTAGCGACCCCGTTTGTCTAAAATGTGGGTTTTTTTTACCTACAGTCCTCAACTGGGTCAGTAACAACATAAAATAGTCCACTGATTTTTACCCACTTAATGCAATTGCCCACCGTGCATTGTTTTCTGGGAGGCACCGTATAGCGATACAAACGTGCGCGGGCCCGCCATCGCTGCTTGCAGCTATATTTTTTGTTTGTATTACAAAGATGTACTGTAGGATGCGGGAGGCAGAAGTGGTAAAAGTACACACATCCTTCACTTAAGTAGAAGTAATGATACTCAGGTTTTAAAACACACTGGTAAAAGTTGAAGTACTGACTATACTTTTTTGCTCAAGTTAAAGTAAAGAAGTTTGGGCTTTGACATGTTCTTATGTAAAAAGTTACTTAAACACATTACTAATACCTGTTTTAGTGTCACTCTGGTAACTGGACCTCATGTGATTAATATTAGGGCTGTCGATTGATTAAAATATTTAATCGCATGATTGTCATAAGTTAAATCACAATTATTCGCACGTCTGTTCTAGCCCTAACCCTCAAAATAACCCTTATTAACCGTCTGTGTGGAAACAGAGCAAATGTTCCGTTTGGTGTCCTGATGATTTAAGTAAATTTTAAACACTATATTTTTAAGTAATTATGGTGTTTTTAATTTCTTAAATCATCCGGACATGATGTTTCTACACAGATGGTTAATACGGCAATAAAAGAGAAACATCTAACTTTCATACAGATTACATAATCATAGAATTTGTTTTCGATGTGAATTGGTTTATTTAAAAGTAGACAATTTCAAGCTTTTTATTTATCTATTCATATATGTATTATGTCTGTGAGTCAAGTATATATATATACACACACACACATTATATATATATGTACATACATACACACACACACACACACACACACACACACACACACACACACACACACACACAGTGGAACCCGGTTATGTCGATGTCCTAGGGGGTCGCCAAAAAGCATCGAGGTAACCGGTGTTCGAGATAAACGAAAATCAAAATGGCGGCAATATATTAACGTGCTTGAAATTTCTTTGTGTACATGATGTGCATTAATAAATAAGAATGTGCATGCAAGTGTTTTTGGAGGGTTTTTTTACACAACAGCATTGCCGTGATTTGTTTGATGAAGGCATGCTATAAAAATACATACAGTACATGTTTATCTGTCAGGAATCCACCTCCCACGCCCCCTTCGGCCCCCTTCAGCGTGTCAGGTGCTTTCTCGGCCACTTTCTCTGAAGCTCCCGGCTTCAATCGCGCACATTTGGTGCTCGTTTAGCATCATCACCAGCTCCTATTTAAACTTCCACACTCTCACTGTCCGTTATTGTTGGTATATGTTGGTTCACGGCGATCTTTATCGCTCACGTGCCTTCCCACCGGCACTCTCTCAACGGCTGCTCTTTTCTTCCTAAAGCGCACCGCGGATTCCCCCCCGATCCTGCCGGTGTTCATTCTATGATTTTGCTGTTCATTCCCACGCTTTCGCCTCCCGTTCATCGCAGAACATTTAACAACAAAAGGCATATGTGCACTAACAGCAGAGATTTACCAGTATACAATACAACACCTGTATCAGCTGTAAGGCTTGATTTTTCCGACACTTTCGCGAGTTCTTCTGCGGCTGCACCGAGATAACTGACATTAAATGGCAAATTTTGCCCCCCCTTGTGCTCGAGATATCAGGGTTCGGCGACATAAATGATAAAAAAATGCTTAGAAAAAGCGAGAATTTGTCGGTTCTACTGCAAAAACATCGACTTCATAGGGTTGTCGAGGTAACCGAGGGCGAGATAACCGGGTTCCACTGCATATACACACACACAATCAGAATTAGAGAACAATTTATAAACAATTCTGAAATAATGTCATCTTCACTGCTCAACAGTTGAAGGAGTTTTTGTCCTGTCTGTACCATGGTACCAGAACACCTTTTCCACAAAATAACTAAGGCATTTAAAAAAAAAAAACATTTTCCACAACTGTTGAGCAGTGAAGATGACAATTTTAGAATTGTTCAATTGTATATAAATTGTTCTCTAATTTTGATCGCCTGTGTGTGTATATATTTAAATATATATATTTAAAAATATTATATATTATATACATATACACATATATATATATATATATATATACACACACACACATATATATATATATTTATATACACACATATATATATATATATCATATACACATATATACACACATATACATATACACATTATATATATATATATATATATATATATATATATATATATATATATATATATAAAACCTAGCACAGTACAAAAGCAGGTTCTATATAATCAGAATGAGCTTTGGTGCCAAGTATTTTTGCACTTACAAGGAATTTATTTTGGTGACAGAAGCTTGCAGTTGCACATTCTTTTAATGATTAAAAAAAATATATAAATAAACAGTGTTGAAAGACTAAGTAACCAGTTGAATGTCTTGTAGCAAGTAACCAGTGGACATCAAATGACTGCATGTTTTGGCTTGTTTTTCTGTTTTTGAAGTGTGTATCTGTAAAGGGGAAAAAAATTGTAATTGGTTATAATAGCAATAATCAGTTTTATATGCCAAAGGGTAATGTTTTCTGTATCTTTTCAAAAGAAAAGATCTTGGGGTATATACACCTTGCATTTTGTGCCCTCCAAATTGGAATATTAATATAAATACAAACCTAATATTCTCCTAATATGTACTTTGGGTATATATAAATAAATGCATGGTTACAAAATGATTTTGTGCAAAATGCAAATAGTGTGTAGACTAACAGTAAATCAGCCTGGTGTTACAGTTGGATTACTTAAAACATAATGCAAAATGTAATTGAACAAACGTGTAATATAAACCATTATCATATTCTATTATGATTTTCTCACAGATTTTAAAACCAGCAGAGAAGAAGAAGCCAAGCTCGAGCCGACCAGTGACTCCACCAAGGAATATGGTCACCAAGCAGGCAAAGAAATAAGGCCTGCCTTAGTGATCTAGCCATTTCTTGGACCTGTGCTATTATATTTCTTAAATTTTTTTAAATTACGTTTTTCTTTGGTATAATGGTTGTGTGAAATTGTTTGGAATTATGGAACCCCCCCCCCCCCCTTTTTTTTTTCTTCCATATTCTGTTGTATTTTTTATTTATTTAGATCTATAGTGGCAAAGCATTCATACTATTTTGGCACAAGTAATTGCAGGGAACTTTTTCTATCTATGGAAACACTCCACCAGTTTTTCTTTATATTTTTATGTTTGGCTATCAGTGTACACATCTAAGCCACTGTGAACAAAAAAAGCTAAATGTATTCTCTTTATGAAATAGAGCAAATGGCATCTAAATAAAGATTTCACCTTAGCCCTTGTGTGAACGGTCCAGATTTGCTGTTCTATTTAGTTGTTATTTTAAGAAATGTCAATTATTCTGTGATTTTATATATATATATATATATATATATATATATATATATATATATATATATATATATATATATATATATACACACACACACACACACACACACACACACACACACACACACACACACAGTGGAACCTCGGGTTACGAATTTAATTCGTTCCGGTACTTTATTCAGTAACCTGAAAAGTTCGTATCCCGATACAAATTTCCCCATAATAATGAACAGAAACTTGTAATTCGTTCTGGACAACCAAAAATATTACTTAAATAAAAATAAAGCCAATATTCACTAATATTATTTACTTTTAACATGTTATATTAAAATCATACCACATAAAACATACAAAAGAGGAAAACATCTTTACGGGTACTTTCCCTTTGAGAAGACTCGCTGCAGGAGACGACGTTCGTAGAAGGGGGAGGAGGGAGAGTTATTGTTTGGAAGGAGAATCTTATTATATTATATTATTATATATTATTATATATTATTATATATTATATTATAGAATATTAAAGACAGTGTTATTAACACGAACGCTGAGACAATTGTTGCATTAGAGGAAAATGAGAGCTGTTTCTTTAAGGCTACTATCAGTTGGTATTGAAGTCCAGAGTGAAATTCATTATGGGTATTGTACTTCGGAAAAGACTGTAACCCTGCTTATCTATCTTCATAAAAACAAGTAAAGTGGTTATGCATCGGCTAATGTTGTCCATCTCATCATTCCACGAGCATCAACTAACGAGTTGTTACGCTGCTGCGGGAAAAGTTCAAGCGGATAAGTAACACGATGCTCTCGCTAGGGACACAGGGCGCTAACTGATGTGACGAGCTGCATGGATAGAGCAAAAACAACCAACTTGCCTGCGATTTTTGGTGAGCGACGTTCGTATCCCGATATATTGTTCGTAACCAGGGCAAAATTTTGATGAACTGCGATTCGTAACCTAAATTATCGTATGCGGGCGTTCGTAACGAGGTTCCACTGTGTGTGTGTGTGTGTATATATATATATATATATATATATATATATATATATATATATATATATATATATATATCATATATATCATATATACACACATATGATCATACACATATATATACACACATTATATATATATATATATATATACACACACACACACACACACACATCCATCAGTGGCGGGCGGTCAGGGCAGCAAAGCCTTCTCTGCTGGCCTAAACACTATCAGAAGCACTGACAACCTAAATTCTAATATTTGTTCCATTAACTTTTATTAATTTATTCCCAACAGTTTATTTTTTTCATTTTGTAGCATTTCTCTTGGCTTCACTGCTTCTAGTATGTGTATGTCGAAGTTAGATTTTTTTTGTCCAATCAGATTTCAGCCTCTATGTGCTGCCATGTCAATCCAATCTGCCCAGGGCCTTTAAAATCTGTCCTGCTGGCCTTTTTTAGCATTAAGATTATGATGAATGGATCTGTTTCTTTAACCAATCAGATTTCATATAATCGCCTCACAGGGCCAGCTAGCTGGCCCAGAATAGCGTCAGCATTTTTCTGTCCTCTGATTGGTTGGTCAGAGGGAAACTGTTTCAACCAAGTTCGACTGGCAAAACACGTGTGTAGCACGGGACATAGCATCTGAGACCTTTGGTCTCTGAATGCCTCTGGAGGAGGAGAAATTGATTTGGTCTCGGACATACTTAAAAATCCATTTTCCAGAAAAGCTAGACATTGTGAGTAGGTCGGCCAACCCCAAAGCTAGCTTGTCTCAACCCGGGAAATGGTTTGTTGCCACTTCCAGGCCAGTGAATACCAGCGGTACCACTGGATTACAGCCTCTGAGGAGCGGTGCAAATTATGAGTCTGCATCTCTGATGAGTAGGTTGTACTTTATTTCAATTTTAATGTTTGTCATGTTATTAGACAAATATTCTGAACTGCTCCAGATGATGTAGGTGGCACAGTTGCGGTTGTAGAGGTTTGAAGTTGTTTTAACTGGGATTCTTTAGTAAAATGGTATTCACCCTCCATATGTGAAATGCCTCGCTCTCTGTAATGCCACGCATTGTTATATTGTCTTTTTGTATAGTATTGATGTTTTCTATAATTGACGTGATAAAGGTGGTATTAAGAGGTGTATTAAATCGGGTGAATCCCCACTGAAGACCCAGGTACCAAATGTGTTTGGAGTCGTTTTCATGTTGATAAGTCGTCCAGTTTCTAAAAAAAAAAAAAAAAATTGTATTGTATTCTGCTTCAGAAGTACATGTTGGAATATGTTTCCCTCAATGATCTGCAGCTCCCCAGTACTATGATGCTACCACCACAATGCTTAGACAATGCATAGGCAGGGCCCAGTTTTCTTGGTAATCCTCACTAGAGCGTCGCCACACCTGCTGGACACCATCTGAGCCAAACAAGTTTAGCTTAGTCTCATCAGACCACAAGACATGTTCCAGTAAGTCATGCTTCTGGACAGGTTGTCTTGTGTGAAGCGCTTCAGAGAAGGCTTCCTTCAGGGACGACATTCATGAAAACTGACTTGTTGCAGTGTGTGGCGTATGGTCTGATTTAATGGTTTAATTTCTATAGTACTGTCCCTTGAAGAGAAATACTAATATGGTTGCTGAAATATAAGGGGTGTATTCACATACAAACACACACACAGAGTGCATCTGGAAAATTATTCAGAACCCCACCACTTTTTTAAATGTTGCAGCCTGATTAACTACAGTCGTTCAAAGAGATTTTTTTTTTTTTTTTTTTTTTTTTAAAGAGGAAGAAATCACTTTCATAAGTACGTGTGTAATAAGAATGATGGAAATATAAAAATGTAAAAAGTGAAGGGGCTGAACATTTTTCAAATGCAGTGTGTGTGTGTGTGTGTATATATATATATATATATATATATATATATATATATATATATATATATATATATATATATATATACATATACACATACATACATACATACATACATATACACACACACACACACACACAGTGGAACTTATTAATATGTAATGAATTTGTTGATCTGTAGCATTGTATTAAAAGCTGAACAGATCTAACTGGGATGTGTTATAAAACAGATTATATTAAAATTGAAAAAAAAAAAATTATTATTTGCTTGAGTTACCTAAATGACTTTTTTAAAACTTTTTTCTTAAGTAGGCATTCTGCTTAGTGATGTGTATATGATTTGATATTTACATCTCTATTACACATTCAGGAGATTGAGCATCAGGCATTTGCAAATCAAAGCAGAAATATGTTTCTCATGAAGTTTTGTTATTTGCAATTTAGCTCAGGGCATGCAGGCTTTTGGCATGTCTTTAAATAATGTATCCTGATTTCTGTATATTCATTGTAATGTTCCATTTTTAATAATATTTTTTTAATAAAACAATTTATTCAGTCGTGGCAATAATTTTCCATCTAAATATTTAATACTTGAATAAATAAAATGTAAAGTTAATTCCAAATTGTTCTTGTATTTTAAATTGTAGGTGAGATTACAGATATTTCTGTAATTATGATTGAAAGTTTTATTGGTTTCTATTTACAATATGCCTGCACTGTATTGTTTATAATACTGTATTTACTTCTCATATATATTATAACATATACACTCCTGAACGAAATCTTAAGACCGTGGGAAACATTCCAAGATATTTGCATTTTGTGCTGGTGGATCATAACCAGGTTGTAAGAACTGCTTCAAAATGTCAAAAGAAGAAAAACATAAAACAGAGATTGGCATTTTATTGAAAACTGCATTTAAACTCAAACAGGCTGTTCATCAGCTGAACAAAAGTTTAAGACCACTGCCCAAAAATTTCCCACAATAGAACTAAAAGTGTCAAAAAAAGTCATTTGAGGCCCCTGCAAAACCTGAAGCTCCATTTTTCCATTGAAGGAAAACTGTGCCATGTAGAACATCTCCAGTGGGATCTCCTTGTCATGCCAATATCGTTCAAAGCCATCAGGACCATCCAGATAAAAAAAGTTTTATTCTCGGACGAAAATTTTCTTCCATCTTATGTCCCTGTTTGGTGCTTCCTTGCAAATTCCAAATGGCCAAGTTTGTGGTGTGAGAAGAGACGTGGCTTTCGAATATGTTTTTTGTTCTTTGAGCCCTTCTCTTGTAGATGCTGTCTCATAGTTATTGGGCTCCAATCAGCATCAGAAAGGGTTCTTATTTGGGTCAAGGTTCAGCCTGTGTCTTCACGGTCTGATCCTCCAGCTCAGTGAAGGTAAAACATTTTTGGGCCTACCACTTTATTTTTTTTCTCTCAGGATCTTTTAAGAAACTTAAAATGACTGTCTTACTGCGTCCAACCTTGGCAGCAATAGCGCATTACAGGAACCCTCTCTTGTTTGTGCAGCTCAACAGTCCTGACATTTTTAAAAACAAAGCTTTTTTTGCTTTTTGCCATCAGGAGATCATGACTTTGTGATAGTCTGAAGGACGATGACAATAAAGCCATATTTTTGCACAGATTTTTTATTTTAAAGGTTGTGGTTTTAAACTTTTGATCAGCTGATGAACAGCCTGTTTGAGTTAAAATGGAGTTTTCAATAAATTGCCTACTCTATTTTTTGTCACTTTTTCTTTTGTTATTATATGAAGAAATACTTACAACCTTACAACAAACAATCCACAAGCGCAAAATGCGTGTGTGTGTGTGTATATATATATATATATATATATATATATATATATATATATATATATATATATATATATACATACATACATACACATACACACACACACACACACACAGTGGAACCCGGTTATGTCGATGTCCTAGGGGGTCGCCAAAAAGCATCGAGGTAACCGATGATTGAGATAAACGAAAATCAAAATGGCAGCAATATATTAACGTGCTTGAAATTTCTCTATGTACATGATGTGCGTTAATAAATAAGAATGTGCATGCACGTGTTTTTGAAGGGTTTTTTTTTTACACAACAGCGTTGCCGCGATTTGTTTGATGAAGGCATGCTATAAAAATACATACAGTACATGTTTATCTGTCAGGAATCCACCTCCCACACCCCCTTCGGCGTGTCAGGTGCTTTCTCGGCCGCTTTCTCTGAAGCTCTCGGCTTCAATCGCGCACATTTGGTGCTCGTTTAGCATCATCACCAGCTCCTATTTAAACTTCCACACTCTCACCGTCCGTTATTGTTGGTATATGAGTGCCTTCCCACCGGCACTCTCTCAACGGCTGCGCTTTTCTTCCCAAAGCCGCGCCGCGCCCCTACTAACACTACTAACACTAGCACTAACTAACAGCAGAGATTCACCAGTATACAATACAACATCTGTAAGCCTTGATTTTTCTGCCACTTTCGCGAGTTCTTCTGTGGCTGCACCGAGATAACCAACGTTAAATGGCAAATTTTTCCCCCCTTGTGCTCGAGATATTAGGGTTCGGCGACATAAAAAAGTCGACATAACCGATAAAAAATGCTTAGAAAAAGCCAGAATTTGGCGGTTCCACTTCAAAAACGTCAACTTAATAGTGTTGTTGAGGTAACTGAGGGCGAGATAAGCGGATTCCAGTGTGTGTGTGTGTGTGTGTGTGTGTGTGTGTGTGTGTATATATATATATATATATATATATATATATATATATATATATATATATATATATATATATATATATATATATATAATTTTTGTTAATATGTGCAGTTACTCTGTACTCTATTGCAATGCTTCAGCAGCAATACCAACACCTGAAAGGCATTCCTTTACAGCCAATTGAGAAAGTACAACACCTCCTTTTAAAGAGAGCAGACCATTCCCACCTGGTTACACCCATTGACGGTAACCCTGCCCAATGCCAGTAACATTTAAATAGTAAGTGTTTATATTAGTACTGATGTAGTTCTTTTGTGTTCTTAAAATCATATATTGATCTCATGTTGGCAGACCAGACATGTGTCTTAAACCCATCTATGTAATCACTTCTACAGACACTTCACTTTATTGTTTCAATCTTAAATGACCGTGGTAGGTGGGTTCTGGAATTGTCAGTCTGCTGTAAGGAAAGCTGACTTTGACTTTCTGGCACTTACTAAGACCTGTATATACCCACAGAACACTGCTTCACCAGCTGCTCTATATTCTGCCTATGCTTTCTCTCATTTACCAAGAGGAACATGTAGAGATGGCAGGGGGGGAGAGGTGATAAGCAGCATGGGAGGGAAAAATTCGATTTCTTGCTACTCTATCACTACTGTACACTTCGTATCCCTAAACTTAATTTTTTACTTTTTCTTCTTTGCTTATCTTAATTTGTCACAATCTTCGCTTTCTGGCTTCGTTTCGCCATCTAGCAGCGGCGTCTCGAGCTCGTACCTCAATTTTTTTGCTTGCATAACAAAGCAAAAAATCGACCAGTGACCGTCAGACTCAGAAAACTCGTACATTAATGCACTCGTAGGTCAAGGTACCATTGTATTTCTATACACACAGGCTGCTCAGGTGCTTGTTCTCCCACACCACCCCACTGCTGCACCCCCTCTGCTGGCTTCTCGTTGCACCCATCAGATTCAAAACATTGATGCTTGCCTACAAAGCCAAAAATAGACCACCATCTTACCTCAAAGATCTTATCACTCCTTGCACTGCACCACACTGCCTGAGATCATCTAGCACTGCTCGACTGGGCCCACCATTTCTCAAGGTAAGTGGTAGTTATACCTCAAGGCTCTTCTCTGTTCTGGCACCGAGGTTGTGGAATGAACAACTTCTAGATGGCCGAACAGCAGTCACTGGCTATCTCAAGTGACAGGTGAAGACCGACCTCTTCCTGAAACACTTAAACTAACACTTTTCCTGGTTTGGTTTGTCTTTGTTTATTTTAATAAAATCAGAGTTTTAGGCTGATGGTATCTTAAGTTTATAATCTAGCGAACCAGTGTTGATTTATTTACTGCTAGAGCTTTCAAGCACTATTGTACATCGCTCTGGATAAGAGAGTCTGCTAAAACCTCCCCTAGATGTCCGTACAACAGAGTCCCTGACTATTGTAACGCGGTCCTACTAGAGTGTAGCACTGTTCTAACCAACTCTAGGTCACTGCATAAAGCACTTGTGGAACCACGCCAACCACTGGGAATTCTTGTGGACCAGAATCAGAAGATAAGGGTCGTCACACAGGAGCAAAAGTAAGTAATAAGTATAATAGTGTAATCTAATAATAGTCTCTAATCAAATACAGTGGAACCTCGGGTTACGAGTTTAATTGGTTCCATCACTTTACTCTTAACCTGAAAAGCTCGTATCCCGATACAAATTTTCCCAGGCTTCTTTGTTGGCGGCATGGTGATAGGAATACGTACAGTATTTAAAGTTCAGTAATTCCACACTGTTAGAGTGACGAGCGGATGTGTATGTGCTGCACGAGAGCGCAGCGAGAGCACGTGGCGATACGTAAAAAAACTAACCTGCCTGCAATTTTTCCGCGCAACGCCGTATCCTAAAAATTTCGTAACTAGAGGCAACATTTTTTATGAATTGCGACTCTTAACCTGAATTTTACGTATCCAGGGGCGCTCGTAACCCGAGGTTCCACTGTAATCACACAGAATAAAGTAAAATAAAGAATAGAGTCATTCAATAGGGCAAAGACTAATATATTGTTTTGATTAATTATTTTTACTCCTCAAAACTTCTCTTTTAAGTTGGTAATGAAAAAAAAATAAAATGACAAAAGGGTAACAAAAGGGTATCAATAACAAAAGGGTATCAAAATTCAAAAACCCAAATCAAAGTTCAGATTCAAAATAAAAAAATAAAAAAAACAGTAAAATAATAAATTTCACACAATGAATTTCAAAATTAGTGTTTCAGTTTTTGCATTCAACTCAGTCTTAATGTCCAGTTGAGTTTAAGTTCGATGTCTCAATTTCAAGTTCTAAGATGTAAAGCAATGTTCATCAAAAAGTGGAAAGAAAAATTTAATCCAGGAGAAAAAAAAAAAAAAAAGTTTGATCCACAGAAAGTCCAGGTAGAAAAAAACTTGAGAAAAATCAAAAATAGTTTGATCCTACCAGTTCGGCAGACTTCACGCTCTTTTCTCTGTTTCCAGGTACGAAATAATGGAATGGCTCGCCAGTCCCGACCGGAATACGAATATTCAGCAAGGACAGGATTCAGGAACAATTCTCACAAAGAAAAAAAAGGAGAAAAAAAACCCAGCCTTGTAACAACAAAGCCAAATTGAAACAGTCTCATTGTCCAAATAAATCATTTCAATTTAAATTAAACTCTGTCTCAATCATTTGCACATACATGAGAGAGCAGTGTAATTATAGCATACAATCAACTAAAATGCTTCACTGCTATTCATGAGAATGACCCAATTTCATTAATTTCCTCATCAAAATCATCAACCTGCATTCTCGATCCCTTGCCTACAAGTTTCTTTAAACAGATAACTCCAGAGATAATTGAACCTGTTTTAAAAACAATAAACTCTTCCATTAGCACTGGTTATGTACCAAAATCCTTTAAACTGGCAGTTATCCACCGCCTTATTAAGAAACCTGACCTTGACCCATGTCAGTTGTCCAAATACAGACCAATATCAAATCTCCCCTTTATATCCAAAATTTTCTCATCTCATCAGAGCACAGAGACGGCGCTAGTTAAGGTGGTAAATTACCTGTTTTTGGCCTCTGATCAGGGTTTTGTCTCCTTACTTGTTTTGCTCGACCTTAGTGCAGCTTTTCACACCACTGATCACACTACACTACTTGCTAGACTTGAGAACGTTGTTGGAATAAAGGGAACAGCTCTCTCTTGGCTCAGGTCTTATTTGATTGATAGCTATCAGTTTTTTGATGTAAATGGTGAGTTCTCCACACTCTATGAGGTAAAGTTTGGTGTTCCTCAAGAAACTGTCTTAGGCCCTCTGCTTTTCTCTTTATATATGCTGCCTCTTGGTGAAAATATTCATAAACATGGGATTCGCTTCCATTGCTATGCTGATGACACACAGCTGTATATTTCAGCAAAGCCAGATGAGAGAGATCAGCTTAACAATGTTGAGAAGTGTGTAAAGGACATTAGAGAGTGGATGCTTGATAACTTTCTTGTGCTCAACTCAGATAAGATGGAAGTACTTTTACTGGGACCACATGCAGCTAGAAGTAAACTAGTTCTTTTACCTTAGAAATATTGCTAAAATT
Organism: Silurus meridionalis; assembly: GCF_014805685.1. Taxonomy (NCBI): domain Eukaryota; kingdom Metazoa; phylum Chordata; class Actinopteri; order Siluriformes; family Siluridae; genus Silurus; species Silurus meridionalis. Next base: position 10,232,908 of record NC_060908.1, on the reverse strand, counting down.
AGAAATATGATGTTGTAAATAAGCTTCAGTTAGTTCAGAATGCAGCAGCAAGAGTCCTCACTAGATCTAGGAAATATGACCACATCAGCCCTGTTTTAATCAGTCTACACTGGCTCCCAATCAAATCTTGCATTGATTATAAAATACTACTGACGTATAAAGCACTTAATGGTCTTGCACCGCAGTATCTGAGTCAACTTCTGTACCAGTATGATCCTCCACGCCTACTTAGATCAAAAGGTGCTGGCTATCTGTTGGTTCCTCAAATAATGAAGACTACAGCAGGGGGCAGATCTTTCTCTTATAAAGCCCCACAGTTATAGAAGAGCCTTCCAACCAGTGTTCGGGAATCAGACACAGTCTCAGAGTTCAAGTCGATGTTGAAAACACATTTATTTAGTCAAGCCTTTTATCAGTAGATTTTTTTCTTAGGTAAAGCCTCAGATCTGGAGGGAACATGGATATAAAGTGTTTGGTGAACTAGTATATTTGTATCCTGTCGTCCCCTCACATTCACACGTTCACACAGGTTTGTTGGCGGTGGTGTGGTGGGTCGTCTCTTATCCCAGAGATCCCTCATGTCTGTGTTACCTTCTGGTTCTCCCTTGTAGTTATGCTGCCATAGCGAGTCTTGCCGGAGTCCAAACTGCACAGTGACATTAACTTTCATACAACAATAAGGACACTTAATAATCCATATCCTTCTCTTCCTGTCACCCTCTTCTCTCTCTCTCTCTGTCGAGTTAAACATGTTCCTGAGCTCCAGTGACCACTGTTCCTGCCCCTCTCCCCTCTGTGGATCTTCCCACTTCATCCAGGCCTGCCTCTGGATAGTGTTCTCTTCAACTGGAGGCCACTCTGTGCAGCTTGGGACAGTTTCTCATCAACGCCTTGGGTGGTTCCATGTAATTCCGGAGTAAGAACAGGAGCTTTGAGGATGGATTGGACTGTAGTTAATGTCAACAGTCTGCTACACTGACTCAGGATACAGTTCGCTTCTGATCGCCATCACTGTACCCCGCAACATTGTATATCTGCTTCAAATGGACATTCGGTGCAACCCAGATGAGGATGGGTTCCCTCTTGAGTCTGGTTCCTCTCAAGGTTTCTTCCTTATGCCATCTCGGGGAGTTGATCATCAGGGACAAACTTACTTATAAAGAACATTTTTCATTTTAATCACCACATTATCTGTGTAAAGCTGCTTTGAGACAATGTTCATTGTTAAAAGCGCTATACAAATAAAAAATTATTGAATTGAATTGAAAATGAGAACATCCATGCTAATTCACCATGTGCTCAGTCCAACACTAGGGCCTATGCACAGTGGGAGCAATCTAGCACCGCATGGCGCATATTTCACGTTAAGCAATTATCTCTGTCTAACACGTAAAACATCTTATAAACCTTTAAACATGACTATATATAGTCATACATCATATACATACACTTTTAAAGCATTTTTAAAAACTTTTACATCACTTATTACTTTTTTAAATTTCTTTTTTACGTTACAATTCACGGTATTTGCAATCGAAATATCAAACTAAATACACTTCCTATAACAAAGTTTGTACTCACCAAGGAGAAGAATAAATCAGAAAAAAAATAGAGTTGAGTTTCTAAAACTTATCTATCACAGATGTAAATTCAACTTGTTAATTATCTAATCGCCGGATTACTAAACAGAGGATTCTAATCACAATTTGTGCAATTGCGTTTTCTCTCGGTCAAGTTCACTCTCGTTCTGCCTGCTTGTTCGCGGATTTTCAGCAAGGGGCGGGACTAACCTTTCACCTCACCAATGAGCAATCGGCTCAAAAGCATTTCTAATTTTAATTTATAAAGCAATTTTCCTGCATTTTTCTTCTCTTTCTTTTTCTATATATTTATACATTTTATAAAAATAATAGTTATATAAAATTGCTAATTAATGCTAGTGACCTAGGTTAATGACCTGGGTTACACTATCTTCAGGCGACGATTGAAAACCTACCTCTTCCTGGTAAAAATTAGCACTTCCAAGTTTGCTTTGTAGAATTCAAGAGTTATATTTATAGTAAGTTTGTAATCTTGTGTACCAGTGTAGATTTATTAATTGCTGGAGACTCAAAGCACTTTTGTATGTTGCTCTGGATAAGGACGTCTGCTAAATGCTGTAAATGTAAATGTACATATTGTACATGGTCATGCAAAAAACAAAAAGGACAACCCTTCTTCAATTCTGTTTTATTTATCAAGCCGCAATTAACAGCTGTCCTCGCTATTTATAAAATACACTATAAAGTTATTTTAACTGAAACAGTAAACCAACATTCATCAACAATAAACTTCACTTTATATCAAAATATTCTTAATGACAAATGTGAAGTCATCTGTTAAGCAGATGTGTCAAATTTGGGTCATGTAATAGGACAATAATTCTAAACACTTCACCTGATTGACAAAATAATGAAAACAAATTCAAGGTGTTAGAATGCCCAAATCAAAGTCTAGATCCCTACCACACAGAGATGCTGTGGTAGGATTTTAAGATCTCTTTAACCAAAATATCTTCAAAATGATGCAAGTGACTGGCTTTAAATAAATGTTTAAATCCCCAGATATATTGGCAGACCTACATTATACAGTATATGCATGTTTGATTGGTTAAAACACTGGTTTAGGTCCCTGAACAATACCTATTAAATATTGTACCCAACAAAGCTGCATCTGACTACATGTCCACATGTTTGAATCCCCCAGAGATGCAGAGAATTTTGTTTAGGGCATACAGCACACAGGTGATTAGAGCTGAAGTGTAACTTTCTACTCTACAATAATAGTAGTTTTGACCCTTTTAATGTTTAATTATATGTTTTCTTGTAGGTGGTCAAGTAAAGGAGGTTCAAATTTAAGGCTAGATTACAAGTCAAAAGACTTACAAGGAGAACATCTCACTGGATGAAGAGGCGGTAATATGTTCAAAGGCACAACTATCAACCCCGGACTGAGACTGATATAATACAGTTGGATAATGTAAATGTAATGCCTCTGGATGGTGTTCTTTTTGATTGGAGGCCCTCGTGCAGCTGGGGATGGTTTCACATCAAATGCCTGGGGATCCATTGAAATACAAAGTAAGAACAAGAGCTTTGAGGATTTGGATTTGGACTGTAGTTAATGTCAACAGTCTGCTACAATGACACAGGACTACAGTTTGCATGCAATCACCATCAGTGCACACCCTAAAATCATTTATCTGTAATAAATGGACATTTGTTGCAACCCAGATGAGGATGGGTTCTCAAGGTTTCTTCCTTATGTTATCTCTGAGAGTTTTTCGTTGCCTAGTCGTCACCAGCTTGATCATCAGGGACAAACTTACACATATAGAATGAATAAGAATGCTGCATTAAGACAATGTTCATTGTTAAATGCACTATACAAATAAAAAATAATTTAAATGAAATTGAACAGTGCAGAATGTGCAGAGATTAAATTTTTTTAAACATTTTTCCCAATCTCCTCATATATATCTTTTTAACTTCTTCTTCCCTAGTACCAATAAGACCGAACTCTATATATTAAACATTTTACTGACAACTGTTCTCCCACAAAAAGAGGAAGAAAATTGGTAGACTTGTGTATTATAATCTAGACAATCGATTGTCATACACTGGATGAATGTAGGGCATACACTTTACTGTATCAAGCTTAGCTTGGCAGTTATTCCTCACTGTAGACTCCACATTTTCCTCATTATCTTCTTCTTCTTTCGGCTGCTTCCATCAGGGGTCGCCACAGCGGATCATCCTCTCACCTTCCAGAATCCTGTAAAACAATCTGTTTAAAAACTCTGCCATGTCTCCTAAACATCTCCATGCTTCTACCGGTATGTCATCTGGTCCAAACGATTTTCCACCCTTCATCCTCTTAATTGCTGCTCTCACTTTCTCTTTACTAATCCTATACACATCTTGCTTCACTAACTCCCAGAGGTGGCAAAAGTACACACATCCTTTACTTAAGTAGAAGTACAGAAACTCATGTTTTAAAATACTCGGGTAAAGGTAGAAGTACTGATTAAACTTTTTTACTCAAGTGAAAGTAAAGAAGTCTTGGCTCAGACATGTTCTTAAGTAAAAAAGTAGTTTGTGTCGCCATTATGAGGGAAAAACCCACAAAACGCCACCTAGAGGGTTAATTGTGTAAAACATGGCTTATTTTGTGTTTGATTTGAGACTTGGCGCATAAATAAAACAAAAGTTTACTGATTAAAAATCTTTTTATCTGGAGTTTATTTATTTATTTTATATCTAAGTAAAGAAAGGACGTCGTGGATAAATGTATTTTTTTCTGAAGATTTTAATCTCCCCTCTTTTATATTTAGATATTTTTTTATGTATTTACTTATTTATTAATTTTGACAGCCAAATATATATATATATATATATATATATATATATATATATATATATATATATATATATATATATATTAATACAAAACAAATAAAACATTTTGTTACCGAATGAATGTGTCCAGGCTGAAGATCCACATAAAGAACACAATCAGAGAAAAGATGATGATGATTATGAATGTGTCTGTTCTCAGTCATGTTCTCATCACTGACTCCCTCTGTCTCATCCACGTTAACCCCAAACTTCTTACTGCCTTCTGCCTGCTGATTCTTATCTTCGTAAAGAGTGAGAGTCAGGACTTTATACACCAGCGGATTGAAAAAGACACGCAGTAACAGGAAATCGGTTGTTCGGCTGAAATCGACGCGCAGTGAAAAAAGAAAAAAAATATATTTCACCAAATCAATGGATTAAAACTAAAGTAACGAGCCGGTTTTTAAAATTTAAGAAGTAAAAAGTACAGATATTTGTGTAAAAATGTAATGAGTAAAAGTAAAAAGTTGTCTGAAAAATAAATAGTGGAGTAAAGTACTGATACCAAAAAAAATCTACTTAAGTACAGTAACAAAGTATTTGTACTCTGTTACTTCCCACCTCTGCTAACTCCACATCATCCAACCTTCTCTCTCTCTGATTTTCCTCATTCATCAGCTGCTCAAAATACTCCCTCCACCTTCTCAACACACTCTCCTCACTAGTCAACACATTTCCATCTCCATCCTTTATTGCTCTAACATGCAGTACATCCTTCCCAGCTCGGTCCCTCTGTCTGGCCAATCGGTACAAATCCTTTTCTCCTCCCTTAGTGTCCAACCTCTCATACAACTCCTCATATGCCTTTTCCTTGGCTCTCCTTAAGTCCATACCTACCCATCACCTCCTCATCACCTCTGTTCCCTTCACCTACATGCCCATTAAAGTCTGCCCCAATCACCAATCATTCTTTCCTAGGTACACCATCTACCACTTCATCTAATTCACTCCAGAATCTTTCCATCCATCTCACAGCTGACTTGTGGAGCATAGGCACTGATGACATTTATCATCATCCCTTCAACTTCCAGCTTCACGTTCCTCACCCTATCAGAAACTCTCTTCATCTCCACTACACTCTTACTGTACTCTTCTTTCAGAATCACCCTACACCATTTCTCTTTCCATCCACACCATGATAGAACAGTTTAAACCCACCTCCAATGTCCCTGGCCTTATTCCCTTTCCACTTGGTCTCCTGAACACACAGCATATCTACCTTTCTCCTCTCCATCATATCAGCTATCTCTCTCCCTTTACCAGTCATAGTACCAACATTTAAAGTACCAACCCGAACCTCCAATCTCCTTCACTTCTCCTTTTCCTGCTGTCTCTGTAGATGTCTTCCTCCTATCCTTCTCCTCCTTCAGCCAACAGTAGCCCAATTTCCACCGGTACCCTGTCGGCTAACCTGAGGCGGTCGTTAACCCGGGCCTCAACCGATCCGGAAGGAAATTTTTATTTTGTGATCCGCACATTCGATTTGGCACGTTTTTACACTGGATGCCCTTTCTAATGCAACCCTCCCCATTTATCCGGGCTTGTGAGCAGCAATGAGAGTGCACTGGCTTGTGCCTCCCTAATGGCTGGGTTACACATTTTCCTCATTATAGATTAGTTAAATGCCACAGTGTTGTGATCTAATGTACACCTTAAGTTAAGAGGTTTATCAAAATATTACAATATTTCATCACTTACTGATAAGCTATTTAATGGCCATACCTGGCCATTAAATAGCTTATCAGTAAGTGATGTAATATTGTAATATTTTGATAATACATAATTCCATAATTCATGAGAAATTAAGACCTAATTCCAAGTACTCAATTTGTATTTGGTAGTTTTTTATAGGAACTCTTACTATGTGGTTCAAAGATGTGTTGATACTATTATCTGCCTGGAAACAAAACAAAAAGATTATTTAAACTAGAAAACCTTTTCTGCAACAAGAAAAAGCCTGGAAGATCAGAAAGTGGAGAAAAGCAGAATTATTTATTGATGAAGAGAAACCCCTTACATCTAGCTTAGTCAAGAGTACTCTCAGGGTGGTGCAGGTAGGTGCATCATTGTCAAAGACTTTCATGAATATAAATACAGATGCCTACCTCAAGATGCAAATCATTAGTAACACTCAAAAAAAGAAAGGCCAGAATGGACTGTAGAAAACATCCAATAAAATCTTAAAAAAAAAAAAAAGGATTTGTTGGACAGTTGTAGCCAGGATAAACTTGCCAGAATTATAATAGAATTATAGAAAGAGGAATAGAGATAAATAGATGGAATGATCCAAAGCATACAACTGTTGAAACTGTTGAAGGCAGTACAATGGCATGTATGTATATATGTATGTAGGGCAAATTTATCCCAATGGTTTTCAGCAGGGTTGAGATCAGAGCTCTCAAGCAGTCCACTCAAGATCTTACACTCCACCACTAATGTAAAGTGTTATTGTCAATATGAAGAGACAAAAAGTATTAAAAGAGCCATTTTTAGCTAATTAGGCAAAAGACTAAGAATGAATGTGTGCAGACTGAAACAATTTAAGAATGTGGTTACCTGCCTTTCCTGTTTTTCACCATATTGAGTTGTCAAAGAAAATCATTCAGAAAACACAATGTAGGAGAGTAAACAAGGAGATTCAGACTTAAAGGAGGAGTGTTTTTCGGCTTGTGTTGTAAATTATTTTTAAGATAAAATCTTTACTTGTTTCAGTTAACAACAGATTATTTAACCCTAAATCATGCAATGAGTAGCTTCTCATTTCTTAAACAACCATGTCGAAATATATACTGTAGTTGTGGCAAAAATGTTTCAGAAGGGTCAAATTATGGGCCTTTATAAAGCAAAGAAAACAACTAAGGAGATTGCTGAAAATAAGAACTGTCTGATGCATTATTAAATCCTGAGAGGATGGGGACCATCCTCCTTAGGAAAGAAATGTGGTTGTAAAAAATCTTGAATAATTGTGATTTAAGTTAAATGTTTGGTGAAATCCAAATTATAAAAAACCACAGCATAACTCATTGCTTTGTTTAATAGTAAAAGTATAAGCACTTCCACACACATAATGTGAAGAGAACCTAAGGGATAGGGACTAAACAGCTGTAGCAGAGCATGTATTCCAAGATTGGTTTAGGGTGCATGAGACACCATTTCACAAATGGATTGGCCAACATAGACTCCAGACAATTACCGAGAATCTTTTGGATGCACTTACCTGACTGACTATTACAAACCTGATTCCAAAAAAATGTGAATAAAAACAGAATGCAATGATGTGGAAGTTTCAAATTTCAATATTTTATTCAGAATACAACATAGAATACCCCTTCCTAAATATGATTCCATATTTAGGTTTCCCTTATTTACAGCCTTTTCTCTGTTTTAATTAGGAAAAGAATATGCATAAAACCTTCATTCCCTCTGGTACAGCCAGGTACCGCTTTCTCCTGCTCTCAGTTTTTTATGTGTGGGCAACTACTTTATCTTCTTTATCTTTATCTGCAATGTGTAAGTGTTCTGCTTTTGCCACAACTAGAACTTCTGTACCAGTATGATCCTCCACGCCTACTTAGATCAAAAGGTGCTGGCTATCTGTTGGTTCCTCAAATAATGAAGACTACAGCAGGGGGCAGATCTTTCTCTTATAAAACCCCACAGTTATGGAACAGCCTTCCAATCAGTGTTCGGGACTTGGACACAGTCTCAGTGTTCAAGTCGAGGTTGAAAACTTATTTATTTAGTCAAGCCTTTTATCAGTAGATTTTTCTTAGGTAAAGGCACAGATCTGGAGGGCGCATGGATATAGAGTGTTTGGTGAACTGGTATATTTGTATGCTGTCGTCCCCTCACATTCACACGTTCACTCAGGTTTGTTGAACGGTGGTGTGGTGGGTCGTCTCTTATCCCAGAGATCCCTCATGTCTGTGTTACCTTCTGGTTCTCTCTTTTAGTTATGCTGCCATAGCGAGTCTTGCCGGAGTCCAAACTGCACAGTGACATTAACTTTCATACACCAATAGTTACACTTAATAATCCATATCCTTCTCTTCCCGTCACCCTCTCTCTCTCTCTCTCTCTCTCTCTCTCTCTCTTTCGGTCGAGTTAAACATGCTCCTGAGGCTCCAGTGACCACTGTTCCTGCCCCTCTCCCCTCCATGGATCTTCACACTTCTGTGCAGCTCGGGACGGTCTCTCATCAACACCTTGGGTGGTTCCATATAATTCCGGAGTAGAACGGGTGCTTTTGAGGACGGATTGGACTGTAGTTGGTGTCAGCGGTCTGCTGCACTGACTCGGGAGTGCAGTTTGCTTCTGATCATCATCACTGTACCCCGCAACTTTGCATATATGCTTCAAATGGACATTTGGTGCAACCCAGATGAGGATGGGTTCCCTCTTGAGTCTGGTTCCTCTCAAGGTTTCTTCCTTTGCCATCTCGGGGAGTTTTTCCTTGCCACAGTTGCTCATCGGGGACAAACATACTTACAAAGAACATATTTACATTTAATCACCACATTATCTGTGTAAAGCTGCTTTGAGACAATGTTCATTGTTAAAAGCGCTATACAAAAATAATATATAAAAATGAATTGAATTGAATTGAATTGAAATTGAATTGAATTGCTTCTCTTCTCTCTCAAAACCTATAATGAAGACTTTGATGATGACACCTGCATTCCTGCAACAAACCAACCACCTTTACCTTATCCTTCATGTTGGTTTCCTACTAATTATTCTCCTACTACTCCAGTTCCGTCACTGGATTATTAGTTTCTTCCCATAACTTCTCCTAATTCTGACCCTGATTACTCGCCTATGTCTTCTGCAGCGGCTGAGGCCCACCAGCTCTTTTTCTTCCCCAATAAACATGCTTAAGTCTGCCTTGCACGTTGTTTTTCTGTCTCTCCAACACACTCATAACACCAGTCAGACCCTACTCTACTCTATTTATTAGTATCTGATTATGATTATTTTAATTATACTTCAAGTAAATAGATTACATGAGTTTGATTAACATATAGGCTAAATAGGTATAATCAAGCTACATCTATTGTATCTAATAGGTTCTATACTAATTATTCGGTCAGTTTGTTGGATTAATATTAGTTTGATTAAAACACACACTAGATAAGGTTGATTAGAATATTTTTCTCAACACTACTCACTAATAATCCACTCTATTGATCTTAGCTATGAGTCTTTTGTGCATATATATATATATATATATATATATATATATATATATATGTAATTTTCATCATAGGTACACTTGGGAGACCAAATGAGAAAAAAAAATCCTAAAACAATCACATTGTCTGATTTTTAAAGAATTTATTTGCAAATTATGCTGAAAAATAAGTATTTGGTCACCTAAAAAAAGCAAGATTTCTGGCTCTTACAGACCTGTAACGGCTTCTTTAAGAGGCTCCTCTGTCCTCCACTTTACCTGTAATAATGGCACCTGTTTGAACTCGTTATCAGTATAAAAGACATCTGTCAACAACCTCAAACAGTCAGACTCCAAACTCCACTATGGCTAAGAACAAAGAGCTGTCAAAGGACACCAGAAACAAAATTGTAGACCTGCACCAGGTTGGCAAGACTTAATCTGCAATAGGTAAGCAGCTTGGTGTGAAGAAATCAACTGTGGGAGCAATTATTACTGATAATCTCCCTCGATCTGTGGCTTCACACAAGATCTCACCCTGTGGGGTCAAAATGATCACAAGAACGGTGAGCAAACATTCCAGAACCAGGGGACCTGGTGAATGACCTGCAGAGAGCTGGGACCAAAGTAACAAAGGCTACCATCAGTAACACACTACGCCGCCAGGGACTCAAATCCTGCAGTGCCAGACGTGTCCTCCTGCTTAAGACAGTACATGTCCGGGCCCGTCTGAAGTTTGCTAGAGAGCATTTGGATGATCCAGAAGAGGACTGGAAGAATGTCATATGGTCAGATGAAACCAAAATAGAACTCAACTTGTCGTGTTTGGATGAGAAAGATGTTGAAGATGAAACGTGGCTAGGTCTTTCAGCATGACAATGATCCCAAACACACCGCCCGGGCAACAAAGGAGTGGCTTCGTAAGAAGCACTTCGAAGTCCTGGAGTGGCCTAGCCAGTCTCCAGATATCAACCCCATAGAAAATCTTTGGAGGGAGTTGAAAATCCATGTTGCCCAGCAACAGCCCCATATATCACTGCTCTAGAGGAGATCTGCATGGAGGAATGGGCCAAATCCCTATCAGCAACAGTGTGTAGAAACCTTGTGGAGACTTACAGAAAACATTTGATCTTTGTCATTGTAAACAAACGGTATATAACAAAGTATTGAGATGAACTTTTGTTATTGACCAAATACTTATTTTCCACCATAATTTGCAAATAAATTCATAAAAAATCAGACAATGTGATTTTCAGGATTTATTTTCTCATTTTGTCTTTCATAGTTCAAGTGTACTTAGCGACTCAAAAGTTTAAAAAAAAAAAAAAAAAGTTTACCTACTTCAATAGGTTTCCCCAGCTTCCCAAACTCAACATATTCCCCTATATTCTCCCTTATTTTCTTCTTTTTGTAAGTTGGTATATCTGACTGCAAAGCATGTCTCATTCTCAAAAAATAGGTGTACCAGGAGTAGGTAAAAAATTTCTTCAGCCAATTTTGAGGAAAATTCCCACCCTGCCCGCATTGTGCATGACAGTAATAGTGAACACCAGGTCACCTTAATAATTTGCAAGAGGGTATGAAAAAACAAAAACAAAATCATCACATTAAGGTTAACATAAAAACAAAAAAAGTTCCACCACCAATGTTTGTTTTTGGAGAAGCGTTGCTTCCAGCTAGGCAATTGCAGGTGTTTAGCAGTTTTCAGCATATTAAGCATTTCCAAGCAAGAGGTACACTTGTAGCATTTAGTGCAGACGTCTAGGATATAACCTTAATCATAGGGATGCAGGGCTGCACAGGTGTAGCTAGGTGTAGCTTGCAAGATTGGGATGTTTCAGCAATCACATGCACACAACATTAAGAAACATTGCCTGGCTGTCTAGCTGTTTGGTTGCTTCACTGCCTGGCTATCCTGTGGTCTGCGGGTCGCTAAAGCGTAGACGGAGTGACATATTGCATCGGCGTGCATGCTATCTATGTGCCGAGCACCAGCGTGAGACGCATGTCCTGGCCATACTGTGCTATAGCTAACTGCTTACTGGTTTCGCCAAAGAGTTAAATGCTAGCGCATTTGTGGCCTGTGTGCTTTCTTTATATACGTTTGTGTTAGTGTGTCTGTTTCAGTGAACCACACTGTGACGGTCCGCTGAGAGGTGGCCTGAGAAACAGCTGCTATACATATATCTGTTTATCTGAGGAGTTTGAAGACCTGGATGCTAATTAACAGCTAGCGGAATGCTAAGAGGTCATGTGCTTATTTTATGAGATGTATTGAATGGAATTGACTGTTTTTATTATTCCTGTTGTACTTCCCTTTGTTTTTTTGTCGCTGTTGTCCTTTCGTGAGTGTGTGTGTGTGTGTGTGTGTGTGTGTGTGTAGGTAATGTGATTTGACCATACTGTGGTTTGCTTGTTCTCCAGGTGTCTGGAAGTCCAGTTCTTGTGTGAGGGACAAGTTCTTCTTTGCTTGGTGGTGGTTTCCTTTGGTGTGCAATGGTCGACAGGTGGGGTTGTGGTGTCCTAAGGGTGCACGTGTGTTTGCTGTGGATAGGAGATCATTAGAGTAAAAGGTCTCCAGCCCTGGAGTCCACGCATTCTTGTGTGGTATATGATGTATGGTTTGATGTAATTTTAAGAGTTCTTAATAAACTGTGTGTATTATACCTCTGTCTCATGGGTTTCCCCTGTTAACTGAGCCCCCAAGTGGCATAGTCGGTTTCTACTAATAATATTCTTAAATCCAGTTAAAGTCTTTTACGCGCCACATGTACACGTATCAAAGTAATCAAGAAATAGCAAAATTTAAATGTATATAATTTGTTGACTGTCTATGGCTTCTTTCTAGTCTTTACCATTGAACACTCTTATGTACTCACGCAAGTCTCAGACACTACCTGTCGGATGATTCTAGGTCTCGCTCATCTGCAGTATTACCTAACAAACCTGTGAATACAACGTTCTATACATTTGTTTTAGATGTGCTACATAACTTCAGCTTCAAAGTACTCTAGTGCAACTTATCTGCACCCACATTCTCTTTTGTAACAATGCAACCTTCTGTTTGTGTGACAAAATGGCTAATATATTTCTATATCAATACCAAATCTTATATTGTTGGGCCGAAATCTTTGGGTTCATCTTTGGGCCCTGAATATGTGTATGCTGTGCCCTTTTTCCCTACTAATAGTGCTGAGCATGGATGGCATACTGTGGAACTTATAACTGTGTTAAATAAACCACTTCATACTTAACCCTCTGGAGTCTGAGGGTGTTTTTGACCTCTTGAGAGATTTTGACATGCTTTTACATTTGGTTCTTTTTAGTTGCTTTTAAAATATAATATTGACAAAAGACTTATTACACTGTATTCAGAACAATCTGGGCTACCGTAATATGTAAACAACTTATAAGTGTGTGTTTGTATTTTTGACAAAATAAGGTTTATGCGTGGGCCTGGAACGGGGGAGGATAGAATGCCTGTAATCTTATGGGTCGTGGGACGACCGAGGGCACCTTGAGGATGTAACCCCCTGTACAGGGGTACAGGAAAGCACCAGCCATACCTGGGGTAAACTCCAGGAAGGAGGGGGCCACAGATAGGGCCTGCAGGTCCCCTAATCTTTTGATAAAGCAGATGACCAACAAGAACGTGGTCTTGATTGAAAGGTGCCTCCAAGATGCCTCGGCTAAAGGCTCGAAGGAGGGTTCAGAAAGAGCACCCAAAACGCAACCCTCCGTCCTTCTCAGGAACTATGAAGTTCCAGGTGCACAACCTGGACTCTCGTTCTGATGGTGGGACCACCTTGATGGTCCCCTTCCTCAAGAGAGTGTCTACTTCCTGTTCCATGACCAGAGCCTGCTGGCTTCCCACCAGGGTGAGAAATAACTCACCCATCTTGGGCATCTTGGTGTCTTCCCTTACCACATGCATAAACCGCCTCCCTGGCCTTCCTCTTTAAAATTGCTACAGGCACAAGAATGTCAATCTTAGTTGTATAACAGGAAATGTTAGCTCAGCCGATAAGATGTTGAATTTCTTACAGGAGGGTCATGAGTTCAAATCCCACTACTGCCAACCTGGCCACTGCTAGGCCCTTGAGAAAGGCCCTTAACCCTCAACTGCTCAGCTGTATAACTGAGATAACTGTAAGTCACTTTGCCAAATGTCAAATGTAATAGGAGTGCTTGGCTGGAGGAGTTTAAAGAGGAGGAGCATTAGAGAGTGCTAATTTCACCGCTCATGTCAAATTATAAAGTCTTTATAAAATATCAAGAAACCTTTGAGGCCACATACAAATCCAAATGCTGTGGCCCAAATCACCCTGGTTACCTGTGGAGACCACCTCTTGCTGTCACAAAAAGCGGAGTTTGCAAGGTTGAAAGAGGAATTTCATGATGTATTTTGCCTTATTCCATGGGCAAACCTCATTGTGCACAACATTGAGACACCTCCATACACACAGCTGTGTGGGGAAATCCAAGATGGTGCCGCTGTGTTTGGCCTGCCACTTGCTCCTCTGTTTTTTCATGTTTGTTTTTGCTATCGTCTCATCGCTTATTGTGTATGATCGCAGCATGCTGCTGGAATTGCGTTTTACAACCAATCACCTCCTAAATACCCAGTCCTTTAAACCACCACCGCCACTGTTGACATTAATTCCTCCTTTCCTGAGACGCCCTGTCTGTCTGCTACCAGGCAGAAAGCGCGGTCGGAGAGGCGGGTTACACGCCAGGCTGAGGACTCACCTGGATTCTCCGTCTACGAGGTGTAAAGATCAACCAGGATTTGGCAATGCTAGAAGATCGCAGGAATGCTACCGATGGCTTCGGCAGGTTGGCTCCAACACAGATGTTCTCATTTCGTGTCCCCTCTGTGCTGAAACATCCACCCGGGGTTGTGTTCAAGAAAACCTCTGTCCAATTCCTCGTGTGACATCGTCGCCTGCCAACCTTTCTACGTTCCGCATGGCACGTTGTAACACCAGATCGGTCAATAACAAAACATTTGTCCTGAATGATGTCATCTCATTTCACAATCTGGATCTGTTTATCCTCACCAAAACCTGGCTTTCCCCAGATGACGTCAGTGCCTTTGCGGAAATCCTCCCCTCTGCTTACCTTTACCTAAACACGCCTCGGCAAACGGGTAGGGGCGGGGGGATAGCCACTATACACAGACAGTCCCTGAAGTGCTGCCAGCTGTCCACTAGAGGGTATTCCAGCTTTGAGGTACAAGTATTTGTGCTCACACTACCCTGTCCGATCCTATGTGCAGTAATCTACCGGCCGCCCAAATCAAACAAGGATTTTTTAATTGAGTTCTCAGAGTTTCTAGCAAAGTTTGACAATGTTCTAATCTGTGGTGACTTTAACATTCATGTTTGCTGCCCCGCTGATAAACCTGCTAATGATTTTAAGGCACTTTTAGACTCTTTAGATCTAGCTCAGTCAATTTCCTGTCCCACCCATAGGTTAGGTCACACTCTTGACATTATCTCTCGTGGGGTGATTGTGTCAACTTGCAAGGTCATGGATTTTCCCATCTCTGACCATTCTCTTATACGATTTGTCATTTGTGCTGTTTCACCTGTACCAACGTCTACTGCCCCTCATCGCCGTCGCATTATTACCTCATCTACAGTCGAGGATTTTATTGCTGCCTTCTCTGTTTCTGATCTCGCCTTTTTTGATGAATTGGCATCGCCTCCCTGTCCGGACCGTTTCCTCGCCTCCTTCCATACATACCATCTGCTCCCAGATTATAGACTCTGTTGCACCCTATAAGGTAAAGTCCACCAATGTTCCTGCGGATCCCTGGCTCAATGATACAACTCGGGCCCTCAGGCGCCGGTGTAGGCAGGCCGAGCGAAAATGGAAGAAGGATAGGCTGCAGGTGTCACTCGAGATGTTTAGAGACAGTCTTGCCACCTATCAGAGTGCACTGAAGGAAGCTAAAGGACAGTACCTCTCTGCTCTCATCAACAGCAATAGCCACCGCCCTGGAATTGTATTCACCACTATCAATTCTGTCATTAATCCGGTGTCTGTCGCCTTGAATGACGTTTCTGTGTCATTTTTTGGACAAGGTTTCGTCTGTTAGGCAAACCATTACACAAATCCCCGCTGTTGCCATCTCTACTCGTGCAGCGCAATGTGTGCTAGAGAACTTTGATGCAGTCACTTTGGTGGACCTCAAAAAAGCTGTCCACGAGTTAAAGCCCACCACCTGCCCTCTAGACGCTGTTCCTGCCAGGATTTTGAAGGAGGCTGTTGACACCATAGGTCCCATCCTTGTCTCTTTCATAAACAACTGTTTTAGCATGGATACATGTTCCTGCTGCTTTCAAACATGCTATTGTTAGACCACTGTTTAAGAAACCCAATCTTGATCCCTCCACACTATCCAACTTTCGCCCTATATCTAACCTGTCATTTCTGTCGAAGTTGATGGAGAAACTTGTTTTCACTCAGCTTCAGTCTCAACATTCGACTGCACGACATTGGTGATATATTTCAGTCTGGCTTCAGGTCGGGACATAGCAATGAATCAGCGTTACTGAGGGTCCACAATGACATCCTTGGAGCCCTGGATGGAAAAAGCTCTGTGGTTCTGGTGTTACTGGACCTGACCGCTGCATTTGACACCGTGGATCATGCCATCCTCATCTCTCGTCTTTAGCATGTTGTCGGTCTGCAGGGTGCGGTGCTAAATTGGTTTTCTTCATACCTCACTAACAGAACTTTCTCAGTTGTACTTAATGATCACTTTTCATTGGTTGCTCCTCTGTCATCTGGTGTGCCTCAGGGATCTATTCTTGGTCCCATTCTGTTTTCTCTCTATATGCTGCCACTTAGTCAACTCATTTCCAATCACAATGTTCAATTTCATTTCTATGCTGACGACCTCCAGATCTATCTTCCTGTGATTCTGAGTGATAGCTCTGCATTGGACCCTCTCCATAACTGCCTTCAGGATGTTAAACAGTGGCTTTCCCAGAACTTCCTTCATCTGAATGAAGAAAAGACTGAGTACATCCTTTTTAGCCCGGACTCACCCAGCAGTTCTCTGAGTTTTGGTCCTCTTACTCCTTAGTTTGCACCTACCGTGCGTAACCTGGGTGTTATTTTTGACCAAAGTATGCAATTCGAGAAACAGATCAGTGCAGTAGTGAAGGCGAGCTTTTACCAGCTAAGACTCCTAAGCAAGGTCAAGCCATTTTTGTCCCAAGCTGACCTTGAAAAAGCTATACATGCCTTCATCAGCTCAAGGATTGACTACTGCAACGCTCTGTACATTGGACTTAATCATTCTCTTCTTAGTCGGCTCCAAATGGTGAAAAACGCAGCAGAACGTCTTCTCACCAACACCACAAAACGCTCACACATCACCCCGGTCCTCCGCACGCTTCACTTGCTTCCGGTGCGGTATAGGGTGGAGTATAAGCTCCTGCTATTCGTATTCAAGGCCATCAATGGTCTTGCCCCAGCCTACCTCACCGAATTAATAACAGTTTACCATCCAGCCAGAACTCTCCGTTCCTCTGGACATACCTCTCTGGTCACTCCTAAGTACAGATGTAAAAAGTTTAGTGGCCAGTCATTTGTCGTCCAGGGACCAACGCTGTGGAATGCTCTTCCAGCTCACATTCAATCCATCACTGTGCTGAGTGTTTTTAAATCGCAGTTGAAAACTTTTAACACGTAGCCCTGTTTCAACTGCTTTTTTTTTACATATATATTGTGCTCTTATATTTTTTATATTTTTTATATTTCTTATATTTTATTGTCTACTGTGTAGTTATATTTTTATATATATATTTTTTAATATATTTCTTATATTTTATTGTCTACTGTCTATTTTTTATTTTTGTTAATTTTTTACTGGAAAGTGCCTTGTGCTCCTTTTGGTTGCTGTAAGGCGCTATATAAAAATTAAATTTGACTTGACTTGACCTCCAGGTATGGTTCAGCACAACCAGCACAACAATACCAGCTACGTGAACACATAAAATTGTTTTGGAAATAGCCCAGCATTTTATCGGATGTCTTGTATCATGTACTGCTTGATTGGTTAGGGGCAGCTATATTTGACACTGGATTTAAGGGACATATTTGGCTGTAATCAGTTTTGATATTGTTGCTTAAAGGATTTTGATTAAATAGTTTGTTATTATTAAAGAAAGAGTAAATTTATTTAAAAAAAGATTACAAATATACAGCAAACAAATATTCTAAAGGTCTTAATAGTAAATAAGAGTTAGGGGGTTTAATGGGTGAATGGACAGATGAAAAATGAAATAATGTGAAATTGCATTTAAATAATACAGACGTTTATTTTCTGGAAATTACTAGGGCTAGTCATTCCCTGAGCCCTGAATTATTTTTTTGCAACCCTGGATTAAAAACATTAGGGCCTGAGCCTGAAACCTCAAAAATGCTATACACTGTAAACCCTAATTCTTTCATTACTTAAATAATCAAGTAATCTTGAGTTAACACTACTTGAAATTTTTTATTTTTTAACCATAACTCAAAAATATAAGTTAGATTAACTTACTTAGCCGCAAAACACTTCAACTTAAAATTTTGACTGTTATGAACTCAAAATTCTGATTTATAAAAATAGTCACTTAGGTCTACCTTAATGGTGATTGGTTATTTGAGGAGTTCTGCCTGGCAAAAAGAGAACTAATGCAGTGATTGGTAGAATAATCCTATAGGCGGTCCTAAATGCCTGTTGCTGATGCCGGAAAGTTCTGGAATTAATCTTCTTGTCGTTCGCCATTTTAAACTTGGTAAGTAAAGTTATTATGCAGAAATGTACTTGAAAATATTATTTTAATTGTCAAATATGTTTGTTTAAAATCTAATTTTACATTTATATAACAAAAAAACGCCCAGTCATCATTACAAATCTTTCAGACACGTTGTGTTTGCTAACATCGCTATCAATTTTGTGAACATTATTTTAGAAATCATATTGAGAAACTGAATTTGACTTGTAAGATGTAAATTCTTTATACATTAGTTAATCGTGTGTTTTTAGGAAGAAAAAAGTTTTATTCAGCAGTCCATCTTCACATTTTATCATCAATAATTAATTGTCTAGCTAACCTATCCGTATTTGCTGGTTTAGGCTGGTTTTATTATTAACGTTAATTTTGAATATTATTAATTATAATAAAATACAATTTTCTTTATGATGTTATGTCAATGACTGTCAATTTTTTTTACATTTTCAATTGTTTTTATATTGCAGGTGAAACAAGAACATGTGGAAATTAGACCTGAATTACCCCAAATCACTCGCAAACACATTTGACCTCATACAGCGTGTACTGATGTCAATGGGACAGAATGCCCTCAAGCCCAAAGTACAGTCTTTGGCAAACCAGCTTTTTTGTTAATAAAAAATGTTTAGTTGTTTAAGTGCACAAAGTTCTAGCAGTGATGTTGTGGAGCAGTTATTGTGGAATATTGTTACCACCTATACAGTGTTGTAGACTGTGGCTGTGACCTAGGTGTTTTCTGATACAATATGTTTTTGAAATTTAAACTGAAATGTAATTTATATCATTTCTCTACATTTTTGTACAGTGTGGCTATTAGTAATAACACTATTCTGCATAATATTAATGCACATGCACAAAGAGCACGCACTCATACATACACGTACTCTATGATTATTAATGGCAAATTTGTGGAAATATATATTGGTTTAATACAATGGATTAACTACTAACAGGATTAACCATGCATTAATTTGGCTGTTGTTCATGTGTCTTTTATGAATGTACATCACTTGAATGCATAGCCATTAGACTCTTACCTATTGCATTGTGTAATCTGTGTCCAAAGCACTGGAGGTTGGGCCACTCGTTGTCATTCAGAGCTTTGATCATGTTGGTGCCGCTGTCTGTAGTCATACAGATTAGTCGGTCTTCAACGAGGTTTCAAGAGCTCAGAGCATCTTTTAGCCCCTGGCCAATTATTTCCCCTTTGTGGTCATCGGGAAAGTACGCCGTTTGGAGGCAGACACTTCGCAGAGTCCAGTCGTCGTTAACGAAGTGCACTGTTAAACTCATATAGGGCTGCATCGTTCGACTGGACCATAAATCTGCTGTGGCGGAGTAAAACGTCACCGCTTCCAACTCCTTAGCAATTCTTTGGCGTGTATTATTATATAGCTGAGGCAAGGCAACTTCAGAAAAATATTTGCGGCTTGGTAGCACATACCTGGGGTCCAAAATTTTCAGCATATGAAAACCCCAGCTTTTCCACACTATATATGGGCACTATATCTTTTGCGATATACATTGCCACTGCATCCGTGATCGCTTTCCACCGAGCCCTATTTTTATCATATGGAACACAGTTTGTAAATGTTTGGAAAACTGTAGGTTGTTTTTTGGCGGGTGTGCTTGTGCTGCCGCTGTCTTGTTCACTTCTCAAGGCCCTACATCTCTCCCACTCTACAGCATGCCTCTGTTTCAGGTGCTTCAGTAAATTTGTGGTACTGCTACCTTTTGCATGCAACAGCCTTTAAACACACTTTGCAGCGGGGTGTTGTTTGTGCTGCGTCTGACGCAGCAAAACCAAACCAATTCCAAATAACAGAGGATACTGTGCCTTTCTTAGGAATGAGTTCTTCTCTGTTTGCTGCCATGTTTTTTGTGTATCTCTATGGTAAACGCGCGGGGAAGGGCTGAGTTCATTCGAAACTAAGGGAGCCCAAAGGGGAGCGCTGGCGGACATTAAAGAGAAAAACGATTTTTATTAAAACAGATCGATGTAAACTACACATTCGAGTTAATCGATAAAATCGATTTATCGCCCAGCCCTAGCACCAAGTTAAGTGAACATAAATAAACAAGTTTTGGAAAATCCATTACTCAGTTCAACTGAGTAAACGAGTTTACTCAATAGGTTGAGTTCATTGAACTTATTAGGGTTTTCAGTGTAGGGTGTATTCTCAAGGATAATGTGATTTGCAAGAATAACCTTTATCCTATATAGTTTATTAGTAAATTAAAATATTCTTACTTTAATTTATATACAGTACTTTCATCAAATTCTCCTTAACTCATTCACACACACACACACACACACACACACACACACACACGTTATTACTCCATGTAACATTATCTTTTATAGCTCTTAAAATGCATGTAAAGCAGAGCATTGTATATGCTTTTTGTATTACTTTACTATTATTTTTATTATGCCTACCTTATTACCTTACTATTTTACTCTCTTTATGTTGGGACTACTGTATGTCCCACTCCTTCTTTCTTTACTACAATCTCTCTTGTTGTCTGTCTTACTGCTTGTGACTTCCTGCTCTTAAAGATTTTCTATATTTCTTTATGATTCTTCTAGTCATCTTTCAGCCTTTTTTAACAGAGAGTATCTTGATTGACTTAAGAACAACAGTCAATTTGATTACTTATGTATATAGTGCCAAAAATCTCTTTTTCAATTGACAGAATAGCCAAAAGTTTAAGTCTCTTCTGGCTCATTGTTTGCCAAAGTCATGTACTGAATTTTGACTAAATGCACTAAATGTCCGCCCACAACTAGAACTGTTGACATGTATTGTGAGTGCCTCTTGAAGAACCAAGCTCAGAGTGGGAAACATTTCCGGATCAAGGTGTTTGTAAACATCATATGAATAAATGTATAGTTTTTTTTTTTTTTTACTAATTATTATCTCGCAATTACAATAATTCTGGCATGCCATGAGCACACATAATACAGTATATTCTAGAATAAGATTAAATGAATCATGTTTTGTGTGTATATGGGGAGACAGATTTCAGCAGTTAGCATCCCATACTTTAGTGACAGCATCAAACTAAGTTTAAACAACCAACATTTCACCTTAAACTTGATGCTCTATGCTCCCCCCTTAAACATTTCCCCTTTACCTTGATGTTTTGGACTCAGCCCCTGATGTTTTAAAAACCTATAAACACTTATAAATGTATGAGAGAGAGAATAAAGAAGGTGTGATTGTATTTTTAAATGTGACCAAATAAACCAGACAAGCTTAGCAATTATCTTTAAAAGTATGAAGTGAAGTATGTCTATGTATACATCTGCATTGTGCGAGCGAGAGAGAAAAAGACAGAGTGACAGAGAGTGGGGGAGAGAGAGATTGTCCCTCCATGACATTCCATGCATTTTCTGCACAATTATATGTGCACAACTATTGCACATTACATATGCCATTATTATTTTGTCATGATATACAACTGCTAAGAACTCATGAAATAGTCGCCAAATTGTTTACCTTATGACATTGTTTGTATAACGAAATCTTGATGATAGATATAATTTTTTTTTTGCAAGTCTAGGATGCATTATTTGTTGTTTCAAAACTCCTTTAAATATGTGATATTGAATGACGTTACCTTATGTTTACTTACAGTGTTTACACAGTTTAAGTAGTTTTGCTTGAATATTGAGAAATATACACATTTTGGAAACACTCCTATTATGACCTTCAGTATTGCCGTCTCATTGCATTTTTTGTTAACTACAAAATTTTAGTTTTTAATTAATGTATTTTTAAAGTCATTAGCATTGTTTCCAACGTAATGCAATAAAATGTGAACGTAGACAACACTTGTCGGAACGTCCTTATGCAACAATCGGTAACAGTAAAAAGAAGAATCACTAATAAGTGCCTATATTAATCTCGCACAAAATGCAGTGCAAATCGCGCTTGATCATATGTAATATGACGATTCAGTTACGCATCAACTGCAATACCTATAGCAGTGTTCATTTTCTGAGCTGCAGGGGTTGAATGGGGCAGAGCAGGGGCTCGGGTTAGCGTTGTAAACGTCATGCTCCTAATCCAGAGCGGAAACTCCTCCCGAATCCCAACTCCGGCAACGAAAGAAAGAGGAATACCAAAGAATCAGGAAACGCGGAGAAACAATGCAATAAACGACCTAAGTAAGTCAAGAAAAAAATTGTAGTTAACGTATTTACTTTTTCGTTGTATGAAAAATACAAATTCCGCTTAATCTTCTATGGTGATTTTGCTGGATTTTTTTTGGTAAAGAGAAAGGCCACATGTTAGCAGGATTGCTAGTTATTTAGCTATTTACTGTTAACGTCTTAGAACTGGGTAATCTCTACGTTCTATTAAATCAAATATTACTCTTTAGTACGACATACACGAATGGTTAGCAACACATATACTCAAATATTTAACGTAATATGTCTATGTATTATCGCCATTACCCTTTATATTAAATTTAATCGGTAGAAGGTGGTATATTATTTTCGAGATAAACCTAACTATGACGAAATTCGCTGTAATAATCCCTAGGCAGGATACTTCTGACGACTTTTTGTCATGTTGGATTGTTCGTTGTGACCTGGTACTTTCACTGGAAATATGTCAAAAGTCACAAGCAATATAATAGAGTATCGGGCCGGTTAGTGAAACTGTGCCTGGGTCATTGTCTTTATTTTTGCACATCGAACTTGGCAAGCCTACTTACAATGCCCCCTCCGTTCCACTGTTGTACTGTTGTATATGATGTATATATAATGTAATGCACATGTAGTTTTTAATAATCAATAAAAAGCAACCAGAAGAATTATATATATATATATATATATATATATATATATATATATATATATATATATATATATATATATATTTGACGACAAAAATAACTATGTTGGTGATAATTTTCACCTGTCTTACTACACTAGCTTTTGACCTTTCAATGCAAACTAAAAATAGGCTACAGTCCATACAGATATGATTTTGTAATTTTTCATCTTCAGTGTGGACATAAGTCTAAAAATAAGACTGAAGAACAAACGTTGATTTACAACAGTGAGCCTGGCCACAAGAGAGGTGGCTTCTATCCCAGCCAACATTTTCATGTGGGCCCCATGTGGGTTTTTGATGTGCTATCACTTGGGCCCTGCATAAGCAACCCAAATAAGGCCCAGATAAATTTGTCCATCGGCTCCACATTGGCCCCATATGTGTTAGCCCAGAGGGGCGACTGAGGTGTTCTTTATATGGGCCCATTTGGGTCCCAAATAGGTGTTAAAAAATGGGGCCAATGTGGGCTACAAAAAGCACCCTTATGGGGCCCACATGACTTAATCATGGGTCAACCCACAAATGGCCCCTTTATGGGGTTGTTATGGGACCACAGTGGGTGAGAAATGGGTCCCATTTATTAATTTCATGATTGATTTCTGTGGGTGAACTTAATGTGTACTTAATCTTACTATGGAAAATCCACTGTCAAACCATTTCAGACCTCAGTTACAATGAAAAACTGTGCCTGCCCAAACAAAGAACTAATGTAAGTTGATTAGTTTTTATGTGCTGCTATATGTATAAAATTACATGGTTGAGTATTTAAACTTTAAAAAATAAATGAATTAATCTCAGAATGTGTAAATCACATTTAATTCAAATTAATTCAAGTAAAAAAAAAACAAGAAACAGGAATAACAGAATTACTAAAGTAGAATAGTTCACTGGTGGGTCTATGCAGATTCCTCGGCTGCACACCTACAAAACAGTAAAGAAAGAGAAGACAGAAAAGGCAATTTAGTTTACATTTTATAATACTACCATTCACAGCAACATCTAAAAAAAAAACATTAATATAATTAAGACATATCCTAGAATATTATCAGTGAATTGTTCCCACCTCTGCCTCGCACAGTAATAACTTATGTCTGAACTTGACTTTTAAACGAATATTTGGCCATTGTCAAAAGCCTGTGATTGAACAATGATTCTAATCAGCTGAAAGATGTAAGTCACACCTAGGATCACAGTGGACCAGAAAGTTCAACGCACTGCAACTGAAGAAAACATATGCAAATAGAAAAAACACCAGCAAATCAAGAAAACATCATCAGTTAAACAACACGTGCTGCAAAGCCACACAACCCAACTAAATACAGAAACGTCCTGCAAATCCTCACAACACAAACAATTAATTTGCACTGCAAATAGCACAGA
This sequence comes from Silurus meridionalis, assembly GCF_014805685.1. Taxonomy (NCBI): domain Eukaryota; kingdom Metazoa; phylum Chordata; class Actinopteri; order Siluriformes; family Siluridae; genus Silurus; species Silurus meridionalis. The sequence goes on along the minus strand of NC_060908.1, from coordinate 10,208,277 downwards.
CCACAAAATAAATGTTTCATGGGGACCCCAACAAGTGACGACCCCGGGACTGCTTGTTCAGTGTCTATTCATCAGTGGTGGTGTTGATGATCTGAAAGGTGAGTTTTTTTGTTTATTTTAACATCCTGATCATGATTCCTTGGCTTTGCCAGTTAACATAACGTTTTACAGTTAATTGTGTATTTCATCAGATTATTTAGGATAATAATATCCAAAGGCCAAGGAATCATAAACAAACAATGATAAACAAACAACTCACTTTTCAGGTCATCGACACACATCAACACCACTGACGAATAGACATTGAAAAATAAGCAGTTCCAGGCGGGTTTGTCACTTGTTGTGGTCCCCTTGAAACATTTTGTGATCTGAGCTATTTGGTTGTGTTGTGAGGATTTGCAGCGTGTTTCTGTAGTTGGTTGCATTGTGAGGATTTGCAGCACGTGTTGTCAAACTGATAACGTTGGTTTTGTTTTTTTATTTTTTTTTTTGCTGGTGTGTTTTCTATTTGCATGTGTTTTCTTAAGTTGCAGCAGGTTGAGCTCTCTCAGCCACTGTATAGGATGCCTTGAGGATAAGTAATTTATACTATATTTTTATTTCAGGGTGGAGTATTCCCTTAATTAAACAGAGGCAAAAACACTGATTGGGATAAAATATTATTAATTGTGCAGCCCTAGCTATAGGTTATAGGACTTACACTTCCGGCTGTACTGCCCTCCGATCATGATCCCGCTGGGCTCTCAAAGCACGGTTGCCTTCTCTGTCTCTTGCATTTGTGAACCATTTACCAAGCGCCTTCTCCAGTACTTTCTTACTGACAGGTTTTAGCAAAGGGTTTTGCTTCAGGCTACCTGTAAAGCGAAAAGATTTATATAAAGTAGAGCATGCTACTGTATCAACCATGGCACAACCCATTATTTGTATACATGCAAGTTACATGAGCATAAGACTATCAGTCCAAAAAAAAAAAAGACAAAAAAATCACAAGGTTGTAAGAACCTTCTAATCCACCATTTGCCCAAACTGTTAACTGATCTGAGTAAATGATGTTAAAATGACACGATACCATGCAAAAAGTTAAATGCATCAATATGGTGAATTTCAGGCTTTGTTGTGATTGTTTAGAATAATTAGTGGGGCCTTGAACACAGCTCGATTATTAAATTCGTATTGGTGCACTTTGGACTGTAAATATGAACTGACCACTGTAAAATTAGTTAAAGTTACTTATAACGATGTTATAAAGCCATAGTGGAGCTAACACAGCAAGTGTTCCACTTGACTGCACAAACTGACATAAAAATAGCGTGAAAGCGATTGGGAAGAATTCTGAGTTGTCTGCTGTCGAATTTGCACTGCGTAGCAGTGGGTTGTGTATGACTGACTTTCTGAACGGTGCAAAATGACTTATACGTGATCATAACGCATCATATTTTTTTTATGTTTAGAAATTATATAAATATGAACGTTTTTTATTACCTCTACCTATTTCACCTAAGTATTGTCAAACTTTCCTCAGAGCTTTTCTCTGTGTATTCTGAGGCCACTATATGGAGAAAACACGATTGAAGATGGTTTAAAAAGTTATTTCCACATTTTAGTAGACAATTTCCTAGTTATCTGCTAATCGTTAAGAATGTTCAGTTCTCCATAGGTGTTTATCTCTGAGGTACACCAGTTCACTCTCGACACTTACCTTCGTTATATCGTGCCTGTAACTTTAATTACCACAAATCTTTCAGAAGTATACATTAAATGAAAGCAAACAGTAAAATGTGATTAATTTAAAACAAAAGATAATTTCTTATTGTGACAAAGAGGTCGGGTTATCCAGGTAAGGTCAGGTGATCAGTGGTAGTGAGTGATGACCGTTTCTTTAGAATCAGAAGGTGGGAGCACAGGAGACAGTAGGAGGCTCTGTGAGCCTCACAACCGAATGTATTTATTAATTTTTTTAAAACTAAAGTTAATGTTATAGTTAATATATAAAATGTTTGTTTCAATCATATAAAACACGCAAAAAACACATCAATTGAATTTATCATCAATTAAATAATATAGCTAAATATAGCCCAAATGTGGCCCATACAGGGCCCTCAAATAAACAAAATGGGCAGTCTAACTGGGGCCCACAACCCTGACTAAACTGGGGCCCACATTCAGCCCATCAAAGTGCCCACTCTGACCCCATGCCCACGTGATGCCCATATAACCCAGATAAAACCCATGTGGGGCCCACATGGTGCTCTATCTTTAAGATATGTAGTAACACGCAATGAGAAACTGCTATGAACAGGGCAAATCGTACTTGGTTACGACCCAGCCCAGTTAAATTAACTGAACAACAAATTTCAAGTATTTCAATGGTCACTTTGTTACTTCCTCACAATAAATGTATCAGCAGTTATTTGTCAGCATCCCACAGTTCAGAACAGCTTTTGTAAGGTTTTGTAAGGTCTGTTATACTTTGCTTATTTTTTGTCCATGAGTCCAGTTAAAGAATATATTTGTGACATTCCACAACCAGTAGTTGAAAAAGATTTCTTAGCTTCATGTACTGCAGAGATATTGTTTACTTTCAAACAAATGTATCATTATAAATTACATGTTCAGAGGAGACAGGTGTTCTTGCTTTGCCAGCCAATATAATGCTCTAGCTTTACACAGTTTTTTTTTGTTAGTTTGAATGAGCATGGTTATAAAAAAAAAAAGACAACAATCCTTTATAATCTCATGTTTCTGAGCTGCTAACAATTTTGAAATACTTTATTTAAGGTTGGTTAATTTTATTTTTCTTCAGAATTCCTCTCAATTATACACACTGAGATGCACTTACATTGACTGAAACATTTACTTAGTGGGTTGCTTTAATAGTTTTTGGGAACAAGTGGCAGGGTCTGTAAAACATGGTTTTCTACTCTTGCATTGTGTTTTGGCATTGAGCAAATAAGTGTTTTTAAAAGGATTTGTAATGTGAATCATAATGTTAATAATTTTAAGAATTAACTTCAATGCACTAATTAATATTTATTTTGTTTAGTTATGTCCTAGCCATGTAAAATACCTGAATACCTTTGGTGATTGTAAAGGAATGTAATTGTTTGTAGCAGATTTAAAGAATATTAAATAAGAGTTGGTGTTGAGTCTGAATGAGTACTGGGTCTGTACAAGTTTGGACATGTATTTAAGTACAAACTGAAATAAGTAGTTTGTAAAATATTTAATCAAACTGGAATTTGTCAGTCCTGCACAAAATTAATTAAATAATTGAAGACATTCATTCAGTTTGGATGTGTGTCTTACTGTCTGTGCAAAGGGAGAATGGGTGGAAGTTTTATATTTGTGCACAATCCATAATCACATATAAAAAAATGTAATATTTCATGCTGACCTTACATAGAAAATACTTTAAATGTCCTGAAAATGTGAAAATGTATAGAATTAAAAACTGCTTTATAATACTATTTTTTATCTTTAATAACATTTGTATCCTCATTTGGGACCACTCAAAAGTAGCCTGCAGTGACTTCTCAAGGGTCAATGAATGTCCAATATTTAAACTAAAGAAATTCACAGTTTGGAAGAAAAAGTTCCAAATTTCATGGCTGCAACATGTCTTATTGCCATAGTTACCAATCTAGATTGTATGCATCTGGGAACTGAAGAGACCAATGGCTGGATTTTTGGGAGAGCAGTGTTGTCCCATTAGTGTCTGACAAAGGATTTAAGCTGCTCAACAGTCCTGGATCTTCATTGGTGTATTTTTCTTTTTATGATGCTTTTTATTACGATTTATTGATTGCCACTTAGTTGTATCTACCTTTACAGTTCAGCATCAGTTCAACAGCAAGCAGAACATTTTGAGAGTAATAAATGATGGATGAAAAGAAGGATTTGGGGACATGTTATTTGTAATAGACATCAATCAGTGTTTCCGAATTAACATTTCTATTAATAGATTGGGTTGATTAAGCAAGAGTCTTGTGGCAAATATTATAATAGGACATTATAGCATAATAAATCCTAGCACTTTGGATACTTTTTTTTTCAAGTGAAAGTTTGAAGGGAGCACTTTCACTGGAGTAATATTTGACCTAGTGTATCGCTACTTTAACTCAAGTACATGGTTTGTGTACTCTGTCAACCACTGTACTAAACAAACAAGTTTTTAATCTAGACTTAAAAACAGTGTTTGTGTCTGAAACCCAAGCACTAAATTGAAGGCTGTTTTATAACTGCAGGCCTTTCTAAAAATAATAATAAAAAATATCTTCCTTTTGCTGTTATCTTCATTATTTAAGGTACCAACAAATAGCCTGCACTTTTTGATTGAAGTAGGCATGACATCATAATCAATGCAAGAGTTGATTGGGAGCCAGTGTAACGTGGATAAGACAGTGGTGATGTGGTTTAATATTGGCCTATTGTTGTAGCTAGTAGCTGACAGGGGTCGAGGTCATGTTTGTCATTAAGGGTTTGATAACTGCCAGCTTGAATAATTTATGTACTCAACCAGTGTTAAGGGAAGATTTATTTATTTATTTATTTATTTATTTATTTATGAACAGCCTTATTTATTCGGAAAGTATCTGTTTGAAGAAACATGTAGGTCTTCTGTTTCTTTCAGCTTCTCCCGTTAGGTGTTTGCCACAGCAGATCATCCGTGTCCATACCACCCTATACTCAACTGCCTGCATGTCTTCCCTCACCACATCCATTAACCTCCTCCTTGGCCTTCCTCTTTTCCTCCTACTGGTGGCTCCATCCTCAGCCTTTTTTAGATGAAGAAATAAGTTCAAATAATTTGCTCTCTTGAATTAAACATTGCAATTCCTAATCTGATAAAATAATATTGTTATTTGCAGGGGTATTTATAAAATGTTTTGGCTTTAAATTAATAGTCTTAATAGTCTATAGATTTTTTGTCTAATATTTTTAATATTCCTATTTAATTTTGCTACAATAATTAATATAAATCTAGGATTGTTTATTTTTTATGAGGGTAAAAAAATATGTTGCTTTAGCAGCACTAAGAGCTTGTTTATAATTCATTAAGCTCTCCTTCCATGCTGTTTGAATTACTGTCAATTTGGTTTGGTGCCATTTACGGTCTAATTTCTTAGTAGCCTGTTTTAAGGTGTGTATATATGATTATACCACAATGTGGTAAGGGGAAATACATTGTCTGAAATGTGTCTGAATGTTGATTCTATTTCAGATATCTATTTATTTCAGATTCTATTACATTCAGTAGCCCAATCAAACTCTATGCGGTCAGATGATGAGCTAGTCATTGTCGATTAAATCTGGTAGTTTAATACAGTAACATGGCAAGATACAAATACTATGACTGAGGCATATTTTTAAGAAGATTAAGTAATAATCTGAAGTAAAGACTTGTGGACATACATGGTTTTGAGGTGGAAAAGATATTGCTGGTGTTTCCACCTTTGGCTACAACACTGTGACACAAATTGCATAGTATTGTTAGTTGGTTGGTGGAGATTTTGAACCCAAATCAGTTCCATACGACAGAGGAGGCCACCTTCTTTATAACCAATTCTTCCTTGTGCTCTTCAACATGACTTCCTGCATGTTTGCTCATCTTGTTCTCTTTGATGTGCCTATTGTTAAATCTCATGAGTTTGCAAACTGTAGTTGACTGTGCATGCTTGCTCCTCCGCAATCTCTTTAACCACTTGAAAAAAGTTAATTAGTGGTGTTAAATGTTGTAAAGAGTATCAAAATGAACAAAACAATATAAATGCAAAATTTGAATTCATGATTTTGTAACGGTATCCATGGTAGAGCAAATCCTTGTGGTAATGCTGCACAATTTAAATACTTCAAACTGAAATTGCAGAACCTTTAATGGTTATGGATTATTATTAACATTAGAGTTACCATTATCACTTTAGCCTGTGTGTTGACAGGCTGTGGTAATAACAAGTGTAGACACAGACATAGTTCAGAGACTAGGATGTTGTTAATTTGGTGTGTAACAACCTGAAAGGTGCAGAGTTGAATTAATCAATTATGTTAAATATTTATCTACCAAGTTAAAATGACCAGCTTCCACTACAATCCAATAATATGCAGGTCAGGTGAATTTGAAACACTAACTTTATGGTAGGTGTAAGTGCAGTTGTGAATGTGTGTATGGGTGTTATCCGTGTGGTCACTAGCCACATATCAGTGATGTTTCACTGTTTATGCCTAGATGTACTGGGAAAAGCTCCAGTATAATCAACAAGCTACAGTTAACAAGCACTGTGGAGAATGAATGGATTGATGGTAAATAACAAAGTGAGTTATTTGTTTTATTTCTTAGACATTTCTTTTTTTTTTACTGCAAAATGCTTATTGTTAAAATAATGTCTAAAAATGTCTTTTAAACTTTCTTTTAACAACATTATAAGGAACAGTCATGTTCAGTCATACCTCGTATGTAGTGGATAAGCGACATCCTGTTGAAGCAGTAAAATAGATGGAAAAATGGAAATGGAATAAATGGAAAACGTAAAAAGTGTTTAGTTCTTTTGGTAAGCACTTTATTTTATAATGGTGCTGACATTTCCATGGTTTCTCTCTTCTGTAATTTTGCATTGTAATTTAGGAGCATATGGTCCAATTTCCCTAGTAGTGGACAGCACAGTACTTTTAATGCATCACACATTGTTGTACAGTTAACATATTGCTGTGGCAGCAGTGTTGGGGGTAACGTGTTACAAGTAACGTGCGTTACGTAATAATGTTACTTTTCTGGAGTAACGAGTAAAGTAGCGCGTTACTTTATAAATTTACACATTAATATCTGAGTTACTTTTTTAAAGAGAAATGCGAGTTACTTTTCAGTTAAATTATTTTGAATAAAAAAATAAATACTGAATTAAAATGAACGTAGTCACGTAGAATCGCGCACTCATACGTGCGAGCAACGGGAACAGAAGCTGGTCAGAAGCGGAGATGGCAAACCAGAGAATTACATTACTGTGATGGAAGTATTCTTATTATTTTGAAATAGTCGAGGAAAAGGAGAAAGGAATAATGGTTAAGTGATTATGTGTTGGTGAAAAGCTCTTGTCAACTGCAAAAAATAGCTCTTCAAAAAAAACCAAAAAAAAACCTGCATGCAAAGTGTGTGTGTGTGTGTGTGTGTGTGTGTGTGTGTGTGTGTGTGTAATGTTGAATATATGCAACTTTATGCAATGTTGCATATATGGAAATGGAGACAGAAATATAGAAAACTTTTGCCGAATTTGCACCACTGCAGCTCTATGGACTGCTCAGAATAAAAGTTTTCTGTGGGAGACACATGTACGATGCCATCACAGCGGAGAAAGAGAGCAAATTCACAGCTCATTTGCTCTTTGTGGAAGATAAATTGCCACGGTCACTGATAATAGCGCAAACTTTGTAAAAGCGTTCAGAATGTTTCAGCTGATGATGAAGCAGAGAATGATGTAGACGAGGACGAGGTCATATTTACGAAATTGCACGCAGTTTTATGAGATGACAGCAAAAGGTATGTTCTCCCTCCACATCACCGGTGTGCAGCCCACACATGTCTTTTGCCCTAATATAACTTATTTTTTAATGGCAATTATCTATATTACACCTGTTACACCTGTAAGGCGTGAAAGAGATACAAGTAACGCAAATGTAATATAACGTGTTACTTTCCATATAAAGTAACTAAGTAACGTAAAAAGTTACTTTTTTGGGGAGTAACTCAATATTGTAATGCATTACTTTTAAAAGTAATGTTGCCCAACACTGTGTGGCAGTAGTTGGACGTGCTCTTCAGCTTTCAAAAAGCACCCGGGCCGAATATATTAGGCAGATTAGCCAATTTAGAGCTCTGCGACAGAGCACTAATTTTTCAAAAACTCCAATGGTCAGATGTTATTTTATCAAAAATGTATTTTTTTTTAGTTAGTTATCAAATATTTAGATTAAGTATTAAAATAATAAAATAATTAAAAAATAAGGTAGATGTGCAGACCTGCAGTAACTACAGTAGAATTAAGTTGGATCAGTCACACCATGAAGTTATGGGAAAGAGGAAGCCAGGCTGAGAGAAGAGGTGACCATCGGTGAGCAGCAGTATTTTGCTTTGAGTATGTTGATGGAGAAGTATGGAGAAGGTCAGGAGGAGTTGCATTGTGTGTTTGTGGATTTAGAGAAAGCGTACGACAGGGTGCTGTGAGAGGAGATGAGGTATTGTATGAGGAAGTCAGGTGTGTCAGAGAAGTATGTGAGGATGGTGCAGGA